>NC_072396.2:26200833-26536250 GCF_028885625.2 Pongo pygmaeus
ATCTTGATTTTTTTCCATATGGCCTCTAACCCTCTGATATGCTAGACCTGGCTTTTTTTCACAGCAAGGTCTCAGGGTTCCAAGAGAGAGAAAAAAGTTTCATAAGCACTAGCCTTGGAAGTCACATACAACCACTTCCTGCTGCATTCTATTGGTCTCAGCAAGTCACATGGCCAGCCCAGATTCTGAGGGGAGGAAATAGACTCTACCTCTGTATGGAAGAAGGGGCAAAGTCACATTGCACAGAGGCACGTGGGGAATGGGAGGAATTGTTGTTGCCATTTTTTCAAGCACATCTAACTGATCTTCTGGCTTTTAATATCATCATGCCACTAACAGAGTTGACAAATTTAACAATATTTCCTTTTTAAGATTAATTTGTAAATTTTCTCATTTTTAAATTTACATACAGAAATTTTGTGTGGGTATACTTTATATGTCTCATTTTTTATGGTTTTCATTTGCATTTATCTGATGAATAATGATGGTGAGCACCTTTTAGTATACCTGTTGGTAATTTGTATGTCTTTTATGTGGGCTCAGGCCTGGAGCCTTGGTCCATAGAGGTTAACTTGGCATTGGGGTGGCCCTGGAACCAGGGTCTGTGGGGAAGTGTGTATGTGTATACTGCTATGCGATTCAACAAATGCATAGAGTTCTCTAACAACCACCATTGTTAGAATACAGAAAAGTTTCCTCAGCAACCAAAAGTCCCTTGAGCTGCCCACTTGTAATCAAACCCTCCTCCACCTCCTAACCCAGTGATCCCCAACCTTTTAGGCATCGGGGACCAGTTTCATGGAAGATAGTTTTTCCACTGACCAAGGTTGGGGGGATGGTTTCAGGATAATTCAAGTGTGTTACATTTATTGTCCACTTGATTATTGTTACGTTGTAATATATAATGAAATAATTATACAAGTCACCATAACGCAGAATCTGTGGGAGGCCTGAGTTTTTTTTTTTTTTTTTTTTTTTCTTGCAACTAATCGGTTCCATCTAGGGGTGATGGGAGACATTATCACCCAAAGTGTGTTGCTTATGTCCAATCTACTCTGTAATTTTGTTTTAGTTGCTGTCACTGCAGAAAACCCTGCTTCACAATGACAGGAAGTTGGAAATGGAAGCAGGCTTTTCAGTACTTTTGTTACAGTCTTGGGATAGTCTGCCTTGACTTTAATCCAGAACGTATGGAGATTTGAAGTTGTCTCAAACCTACTTTTAAGGGCACTGTCATTTGCGATCTCAAGCAGTTGATTCTCTTCTAGCATGGACAAAGTCAATTCACCTGGCTTTATTCACAAATGGGTGGCGTATCTATTCTTTCCCAATTTGGGGAGTCTTTGTGGTTGGAAAGTAATGCTCAAACTCTTTTGAAAGCTGAGTTAGGTAATCATGCACCAGCTGGAAAAAAGAAGGCCTTGGTCAGTGTCTTTCAAAATCTCTGCTAATGTTTGAAACGTGTCAGAAATCCCAATGTTCACTCATTGCCCCCATAATTCCCGTCTGGCTTTGAATGCCCCCACTTTATCTGCTGGACTAGAACATAGTTGTCATTCCCCTTTGAAGTGACAGATTGAGTTCATTGAGCAGGTTGACTGTGTCACACAAGTAAGCAAGTTTTGTGACCCATTCTGTGTCACTGAAATGTGCTGCCAGTGGTGACTGTTTTCCTAAAAGAAATCTCTGAAGCAGCTCTTGTAACTCAGAAACTCTAGCCAGTGAGTTTAGAAACCTTTAGAAAGCCATCTCACTTCTGTGTACAAGAGAAGACGTGTGCTGTGCGTCCATCTCCTCACAGAGCTGCACAAACAGATAAGAGTTAAAGGCATGTACTTTAAAGTAGTTGATAATTTTAATCATATCCTGCATAACATTGTTAAGTTCAGGTGACATTTTTCGGCTAGCCAGCATTTCTTTATGGATGAACCAGTGTGTGGATTCACATTCAGAAGCAACCTCTTTGACTTGAGTAGTGAAACCAGAAAGCCATCCAGTCATGGCAGCTGTTCCGTCTGTGCATATACAACACAAAATGACCAATTCAGTTCTTCTGATATGTAATCATTCAAAGACTTGAATAGTTCTGCAGCTGTATTGTTAGTTGGGAACAAAAGTGCACATAACATATCTTTGTGCGCATCCTCCCGAAAAGTATATTACATAAAAACAAGCATTGCTGCCTTGTTCTTAACATCGGTACACAAACCTGGATCATGTACCATGGTGACTCGTTAATCCTCTCTAACAATTGTTCCTCAATATCCTCTGCTATTTTATCATTTCGTCTAGTTATGGTGCTAGCTGAAAGAAGAACAAGTGCCACCTTTTGAACTGCAGCCTCTCCGAAAAGGTCATGACAAATGTCCGTAGCAGCAAGCAGGATCAACTCTTCAACAATAGTAAAGGGATCCTTAGCTTTGCCAATGTGGTTAGCCACTAAAAATGATGCTCTCAGTGCAGACACATTTGAGGAAGTGGTGGTCTTCAATAATTGCTTCTGTTCTTTGTGCTATTTTGTTCTTTTGAAAAACTCCAAAGGCTTGTCTTTTAATTCAGGGTGCTTGGTCTCCATGTGGTGAAGCAGTGTTTTTTTTTGTTTTGTTTTTTTTTTTTTTTTTTTTTTTTTTGAGACAGAGTCTCACTCTATCACCCAGGCTGGAGTGCACAATCTCAGCTCACTGCAACCTCCACTCCCCCAACCCCTCGGGTTCAAGCAATTCTCCTGCCTCAGCCTCCCGAATAGCTAGGACAACAGGCATGCACCACCATGCCCAGCTAATTTTTGTATTTTTAGTAGAGACGGGGTTTCTCCATGTTGGCCAGGCTGGTCTCGAACTCCTGACCTCAGGTGATCCACCCGCCTCAGCCTCCCAAAGTCCTGGGATTACAGGTGTGAGCCACCGCGCCTGGCCTGGTGAAGCAGTTTTGAAGGTTTGATGGCTTCATGGGATACCCAGTTGCCACATACAAAGCAGGCTTGGAGAATGTCAATCACCTGTTGCAGTGAACCCATAATTCAAGTAAGACTCTTGGTATTTTCTTGTAAATGCAGCTTTCTTTTTCTTGGCAGTCTTAGAGTCTTCTGCTCTCTTGGGCCTTTCCCCCTTTTCAAAGAAGCTCTCCAGTGACATTTGTTTTTTACTCATTTTGGTTAGGGTTAGCTTGAGGGCTTACCAAAACTGTGACTGAGACTAGAGCTCAGTCCAGGAAAGAGGTGTAGATGGAAGTAAGTACAATAATAGGCGGGTGACACATAGATTAAAATAAGTGTCAGATTCTGACTTAGAGCCAGTCACCAGATGGAGCTGTACAATCGAAGTACATCAACTCACTTGCCACTATAAAGTCTGCCACCAGATACAGCCTAATTGTCACTTGCCACTCACTGATAGGGTCTTGATATGAATCTGCAAGCAAGTGATTTATTATGGTACCTGTGCAGTCAAACCTCTCTGCTAATGTTAATCTGCATTTACAGCCACTCCCCGGTGCTAGAATCACCGCCTCAGCTCCACCTCAGATCATTAGGCATTAGATTCTCATAAGGAGCATGCAGCTAGATCCCTCACATGTGCAGTTGACAATAGGGTTCACACTCCTATGAGAATCTAACGCTGCCACTGTTCGGACACAAGGCAGAGCTCAGGCAGTAATGTGAGCAATGGGGAGTGGCTGCAAATACAGATGAAGCTTCAGTCAATCGCCTGCAGCTCATCTCCTTCTGTACCACCTTGTTCTTAACAGGCCACAGACTGGTACCCGTCTGTGGCCCAGGGTTTGGGGACCCTTTCCTAACCCTTAGAAACTGCTAATTTGTTACCAGTCTCTATAGCTTTGCCTTTAGAATGCCATATAAATGGATTAATATAGAATGTAATCTTTTTAGGTTGTGTTTTGCACTTAGCATAATGCATTTGAGATTTATCCATATTGTGTGTGAATCAATAATGTGCCCCTTTTTTTGCTGAGTCATATTTCATTGTAAAAATATACCAGAATTTATTTTTCCATTAATCTTTTTCATTCATCAGGTGAATGACATTGGATTTTTCTGGTTTTGGGAGATTATAAATTATGCTACAATAAATATTTATGTACGGGTTTTTATGTGAACATAAGTTTTAGTTTCTGTAGAGTAAATACATAGGAGTTTGGCCATATGGTAGGTATGTATTTAACATTTTAAGAAATTGCCAAACTGTTTTCCAGAGTGGCTGTACCATTTTACATTTCCACAAAATATGAGAAATCCAGTTGCACCTTATTTTCCCCTGCACTTTATATTGTCAGGCTGTTTATATTAGCCATTCTAATAGGTGTATAGTTGTATCTTGTGATTTTAATTTGCACTTCCTAATGACTAATAAAGTATCTTCATATGCTTATTTGCATTTAGTTTATCTTCTTTGGTGAATTTTCTGTTCAAAACTTTTGTCCATTAAAAATAATTGGTTTATTTCCTTATTGTTGAATTTTGAGGATTCTTTATATGTTTTATATATAAGTTCTTCATTGGATAAGTGATATGCACATATTTTATCCCGGTCTGTACATTGTCAATTTATTCTCTTATCGTGATCTTTAAAAGAGCAAAACAGTGAGTAGAAGGATGGCTACCAGATGCTGGGGATTGGGCAGAGTGATGGGGAAAGGTTAGATGTTGATCAAAGGATGTTAAGTTTCAGATAGACTGGAGGAATACGTTTTAGTGATCTATTGCACTACACGGTGACTACAGTTAATAATAATGTGTATTTCAAAATTGCTAAAAAGAATAGATTTTTAAAGTTCTTGCCACAAAAAAATAACGATGGATATGTTAATTAGCTTGACTGAATCTTCCTACAGTGTATATATAGATTAAAATACCAAATCATACCCTATAAATATATATAATTATTATTTGCTAATTAAAAACAAAATGTTAAAAAAGAGCATTTTTAAAAAATATTTTCAGAAAGTCCAATTTATTTTTTTTTCCTTTCATGGATTAGATCTCTTTGCCTAACCCACGATCATAGATATTCTCATTTGTTCTCTACTAAAAATTTGGTTAATTTTGAAACTTATATTTGTGTGTATGATATATTTTGAGTTAATTTTGTGTAAGGTTTGAGTCATAGGTCAAAGTTCTTTTCTTTGGAAATTGGATATCCAGTTGTTCAGCAACATTTCTTTTTTAAAAATTTCTTTTAAAGTTATTTTTAATTTTTATGGATACATAATAGTTGTACATATTTATGGGGCATGTGATATTTTGATACAAACATATGTATAATGTTTGTGTATAATGACCAAATATTGGATTAATAACCCATATTAGAATTATTATGTATTTTAGAATATACAAGGAACTCACCTCAAAAGCAAAAAAACAAATAGTCTAATTTTAAAATGGGCAAAAGATCTGAATAGACATTTCTCAAAAGAAGACATACAAATGATTAACAGGTATATGAAATAATGCTCAACATCACTAATCATCACGGAGACCAGGTCATTTCTCCATTAAAGTGTCTCCATTAAAGTGTCCCACATTCTGCTTTGGGCTGATTTGTTCCCTAATGGTGTCCTTAAAATTGTTCTTATATCTCTCATATATCTTGTGAAAAGGTGATTAGATCTTGGTTGGATTTGGGTTTACATTTTGGGTAGGCAACTTTGCAGACTACTTTCTAAGCATTATGTCAAGGACCTAATACTTTGGTTGTCCTAGTTTAGGTGCTGCTATGTTTGATCAGTGGGAGTTTTCAGCTTTATCCAACCATTATAAAGTTCCCCATCAATCTTTTTTCTATTGGCATTAGCAGTCATTGATGCTGTTTCTTTAGATTCATTATTTTATTAAGGATTGCACAATGGTGATATTCTGATTTTATGATTCATTTTGCATTAATTAGCCAGAAGGCTTATATACAGAAAGACTTTCCTTTATCAACTTTTTAGTTACTCTAAAATATATTTAGCCCAGGAAAGGCAGGACAAGCATTTGAATCTTTCCTTTATCTGTCAATTTTCAGAGTAGTCAGTTAATACCCTGGAAACTTATAATTGAGACCAATGATTATGATTTTTATTTATTTATTCATTCATTCATTCATTTGAGATGGGGTCTCACTTTGTCTCCCAGGCTGGAGTGCAGTGGTGCAATCTCAGCTCACTGCAACCTCCACCTCCAGGGTTCAAGCGGTTCTCCTGCCTCAGCCTCCTGAGTAGCTGGGATTACAGGTGCCTGCCACCATGCTATTTTTTTGTTGTTGTTGTTTTGTATTTTTAGTAGAGACAGAGTTTCACCATGTTGGCCAGGCTGGTCTCGAACTCCTGACCTCAAGTGATCTGCCCCCCCCCTCAGCCTCCCAAAGTGCTGGGATTGCAGACGTGAGCCACTGCACCTGGCTTTGATTATTTTTTTATCATTATGAATTTATGGATTTGTATGAACTTGATATATTTAAATCCATTGAAGTCATTATTCTTGTTGATGCTCAAATTGTCTTAGTTCATTGGAAGTTCTTCCACCTTGACATTAACTCAGTCTTTAATAGCTTTCTTGATTTCTGGCACAATAATAATGTCCTAAGCTCATCTTGTACATTTTCTGTCACATTCCTGAATTCAGCCATTTCTCCAAGGAATCCTTGGAACCTTTTAATGGAAGATAGAATTTGGAGGCTACAATTCAGGAACTATAGCAAAATACATAGATTTTGAATGTTGGTTGGTTGGTGGTTTTTAGGCTTATAACGTAAATCACCATAAGATCCTCAGAGTTTATAATCATAATCTTCTCATAATATATCGTTAAGACCTAATTAAAAAGACAGGCCTCTGAGTGGGAATTTACCAACTTCAAGTCCTAAAATGGCTGTCCCAAATTCCTGTAACTATTTATTTGTCTACTTGTGGTTGGAAGGGGTTAAAGCATTCTGTGGGCGCAAATTCACTGAAGGAGTAATTTGAGACAATTCACTACAATGTAAATACAAGATGACCCTGTCAATAGGGCTCATATATTCTTATATTATAAGGAGGACCACTTTTAACCATATATCAATGTTTGGTTTTGTGTCAGATCTCCAATTTCCCTTTCAATGGTGTCACGCTTACTTTCCTTTCATATTTGCTCACTGGAAATTGGGAGAAAAAGACATGCTCCAGGATTAAATATGCTGGGAGTATACAAATTTTTTATTAAGCTAGACAACAGTGTGAATGCAAAGATTTTAAAGTGACAATTTTCATATTAAACTAGCTGACATCTCAATTTCATTACCTTGAATAAAGCTATGCTCCACTTTGCATAAATGTGTTTATTCTCATATTTGCATTTGGAAATGACCTTTCACTCAGTCCTGATGCCAGCTGCAATGCAGAAAGCAGTATATAACTTAGGAATTCTGTGACAATATTCAGGCAGATACTGTATATTGCCTCAGTCTGTCTACTTTCTCATTTTCAAGAAAGGAGAAAGGTCAAAGATTGCTAAGTTCTGTTATTTAAAATTCAAATGAGGAACATTTTCTTGTTCTATGAACCCGGTCATTATCCATGATTGGTTATGTCCTTTTCCTACTTAATTTTTTTCTGTTTTTTTTTAATTTGTGCAGAATATTAGAATAAACAAAAAATGTGTATGACAAGGTTTCCCAGTATTAGACTTTCTTTATCTACAACTATATTATATCTATATCTATACCTAGCTAGCTGGACTAGTAAGAATTTCGTAAGCTTTACATTATCTTTCTTTTTCATTATTTACTAGCACTTATCAACCAACATCCTAGAGTATTAATATTTTCTTCTAAATCATTTATAGATATTATAGAAAATAACTATTTATAGTCATCTGAATGCTAACACATATATGTGCTTGATTTGAACTGAACTCATAATATAAAAAATATTTGCCTAAATAAAGACTTGTATAATACACTCTCCATCCAATCCTCCGTTGTAAACTTTGATCCCTGGCCTATGTCTCCTGTAACTTAACTGGGTTTTTATACTGATGATGACATGGACCAAGTAGTTTTGTAGGAAGAACAGAGCATATCTGTTTATTGCACAGCATGGTGTCAGAGACCTTTATAAATATTTTGGCTCTACATATATTCCAACCAAGTAAAATAAACTGTAGTTAAGGCTTTAAAAACAGCTCCATTGACTTAGCCTTCATACTGCATGGCAATCCATTGTGTATCACTGGGGCACACCATTCCCCTTGTCTTTGCATTTTATTTATGAATTTTACATGAAATCATTACCATTTTTGTATTCAGTTCTTCTGCAGTGGCGGAAGCAGGAATCTAAACAGGCTGTTACATCTCAAAGACATATTCATTAGGCCTGAATTATGAGTTCAGCACATCCTGAAAATAGGAACTGCTCAGAACCTCCTCACAGCTGTCGTTTTGCTTCTCTCTTACAACTGCCATCGCCCTGCACAAAATGACGACTCAATTCTACACCCACCAGATGTTTTTGCCCCCGTTTTATGGTGTCAGCCTTGAATACAGAAATCTTGGGTTTTATCAAAACTAAAATAGGCTGCTTTTAAGGAAGATGAAGGAAAGAAAAGACAAGGTTGTTGACATTAGTATAAAGGTGCTAGAAAAATCTGTCGACTGGCTTTAATCATTCTTCATAAGGTAGAAAAACATGAATATTTTATATTTTTTAAAATTAAGAGATCTGACTAATATTTTTAAAAGATGGTGGCTTATACCTATAAAATATTACTTGTTTTCATTCTGAATGGAAGGTGATAAATATCACTACTAATCTTTTTTTGAACTAATCAATTAAAATAATATTTATTATTAATTTTTTTATAATAGCAACATACTCATTATAGAGTCATACAATTTTATGAGAATCTTGTTATTCAATAGAGATACCTCTTGGAAGATGCCAATTATATATCAGTCTAGATTACATAAGCTTTACCAAATCTTTTATATGGAAAATGTGCTGAAGGAGAAAAGGGAATAAAGGAGTTCAAGGTTCCATAAAAATAAGAAAATATGCAAAAATAGTAAGGAAATTAGAACTAAAATCTAGCCCTCATGGCTCCTTATTCATCCTTGTTCATTCATGTTAATATCACTAACACATATTCAGTTAGTGTTTATTATATGTCAGACACTCTGGTAGATGTTGGAGATAATTATATTATGATGAGAGCTAGGATAGAGGAATGAAAATGAGCCTTTATCATGTGTCTGATGTATTCCAAGTGCTCTTTATGTATCCTATTTTATTTAACCCTTACAAAAATTTATATGAACAATGAATTTATATCCTAAGGCTACTAATGAGGATATTAGCTTGAAGATGATTAGCTAATTTTTTCTATGTTGAGAGCAAAAATATGGCAGAACACATTCTCTCCAGATCTGTCTGTTTCTAGGAAATGATGCCATTCTATTTGAGCAATGTCATGAAGGATAAATAAGAGTTTTCCAGGTACATAACGAATGAAGGACATTCTAGATCCTGACTCATATAACTCATATAAATGAAAAAAGCATTGTTCTTTCTGGAAATTGCTAGGAGTTCAAGAAGCCTGGAGTCCAGAATGAATGAAGGGGAATAGGGAGATAAGGCCCAAAGCTTTGGCTCACAACTTAGAAAGCATTTCAATAAAAATCGATTTTATTGGTGAAAAATCACATTTAATAAAATGCGTCAATTTTAAATGTACAGTTGCATGAGTTTTGACAGATGTAAACATTTGTGTAACCACAACAATCAAAATATAGAACATTTTCTGTCATCTGAGAAAATTCCCCTGAGCATGCCGTGAACACCTCCATTCAGTCCTCAGCCCCAGGCAACCAATGATCTGCTTTCTATCACTATATATACATTAGTTTTACCTTTTCTAGAATTTCATGGTATGTACTATTTTTTGCCTGATTTATTTTGAACAGCATAATGAATTTCAATCATATTGTATCAGTGGTTCATTATCTTTATTACTGAGTAGAGTTTTGTTTTATGGATATACTACAAACTGTGCATTTAATCGTTGAGAGAAATTTGGGCTCTTTCCAGTTTCTGACCATTATAAATAAAGCTTCTATTAACATTTTCATACAAATCGTTGGGTGGACATATGTTTACATTACTCTTGGATAAATTCCTAGTTTTGTTTGCATGGTATACATTTTTCATCTTTTTAAACAATCTATCTTTAAAGTGGGTTTCTTATAGAAAGCACATACATAGTTAGATCTTGCATTTTTTAAAATCCAGTTTGCCAATCTGTGCCTTTTAATTGGAATCGTCAGATCAGTTTTTAAAATTTAATTACAGATTCAGCTGGGTTTAAATCTGCCATCTTGCTGTTTGAATCCATTGGTCCCATCTGTTCTTTGTCCTTTTTGCCCACTTTTCCCATTTTCTTTTAGATAAATTGATTTTTTTCCATTATATATTTCCTCTATTGGTTTACTAGCTATAATGTTTTGGCTTATTTTCTCAGGGGTTCCTCTAGGGTATGTAATATGTATTTTAATTTGTCAGTTCATCACAATTTGCCTTCGAGTAATATTACGATCTTGCAAATAATGTAAGACCCTTATGAATAGTATACTTTGATTTCTCGTACTATTCTTTGTGCTATTGCTGTCATGCACTTTATTGTATGTATATTTAAAACCTGACAGTAAATACATTATTACCATTTTTCTCTAGGTATTCATTTTCTCATTTAAAAACATGAGAAAATATTTAACATTTACCCATATATGTACCATTTCCAATAGTCTTCATTTCTTTATGTACGTCTGAGTTCATCTGTTATTTTCCTTCTGCCTGTAGAACTTACTATAACATTTCCTATAGTACAGGTCTGTTGGCAATAAAGTCTTTCAACTCTTGTGTGACAAAAATTGTTTATTTCACCTTCATTTCTGAAGGGTATTTTCATAGTGGATAGAATTCAGGATTGACATGTCTTCAGCATTTAAAAAATGTTCAGTTTTCTTCTGCCTTGCATAATTTCAGATGAGAAGTGTATAATATTTTGTATCTTTGTTCCTTTGCATATAATGTATCTGTCTTCTCTAGCTGCTTTTTTACTTTCTCTTCACTAATGTTTTCATCAATTTGTGAAATGCCTTGGCATGATTGTCTTTGTGCTTTTCACTGGGCTTGTTAAGCTTCTTGCAACTGTGGGTTTATAGTTTTCATCAACTAAAAAATTTTTGACCATCATTATTTTAGATATTATTTCTGACTCTCCCTCCTCACCCACATTCTTTCCAGGACTATGATTACATATGTTACACACTGATAGATATTTTGCTACAGAGCACTGAAGCTAGGTTTATTTTTCACTATTTTTATTCATTTTTGTGCTTCATTTTGAATAGTTTCTATTGCCAGGGCTTCATGTTTACAGATTTAAAAAAATTCTATAGCATCTAATTTGCTGTCAGTTCTCTCCAGTGAAATTTGCAATTTAGATATTGCCTTTTCCATCTTCTGAAGGTCCCTCTTATTCATTGTTACCTTTTATTTCTATTTTCATTGTGTTCACGCTTTCTTTCAAACTTTTGAGCATGTAATAACTGTTTTAAAATCCTTGTTAATTTCCTCATCTCTGTCATTTCTAGGTCTGCTTATTTTGACTTATTTTTTTTCCTACTTATGGATTATATTTTTCTGTTTCTTCATATATCTACTAATTTTCTACGGAATTTCTGACATTGTAAATTTTTTGTTAAATCAGACTTGTTCTGGCAGTCAGTTTAGATATTTACAGATCAGCTTGCTCCTTTCCAGGCTTGTTTTAAAGCTTTCCTTTGGGTACGTCTGCAGTAGTCTTCATTCTGGGATTGGTTTAGCCTCACTATGAAGACACTGTTCTTTGGGGTTTTTTCCAAATAATTCATGTATTTAACAAGGTTTCTTCTCTCATGCCAGTGAATAACTGAGTAAGTCTCAACTTTGTGCTCCCTAGTAATTGTTTTTTGCCCACCAGTTCTGCTTTGCCTGGCCTCAGGGAGTTTCACCCTGTGCATTTGTAGATTGGTATTCACATAAAGATTCAAGAAAACAAAATATTTTCTAGAGGATGCTCTCTGTGTAGCTCTCTCTGCTGTGGTACTCTGCCTCCAAAATTCTAGCCACCTTAGCCTCCTCAAATTTCATTTTTGTTTCCTCAATTCAGTGAGATCTTCAAGGATTGTTTGATTCCCTCTCCCTTTGCCATGGTTCAGAAATTTCCTCCCAGCAAAGAGCTGAGTCAGGCATAGATCTCATTTATTTTCCTTCCCTAAGGGATCACAGTCCCATGCTGCCAGCTGTCTAATGTCACAAAGCAGTTATTTCATAATTTTTGTTGTTTTCTGATTGTTTATAGTGAAAGGGTACCTCTTACAGCAGTTATTTCTTCTTAGGCAGCAAAAATCCACGTAGTGAATTTTTAAATAGAAGATCATATGTACATGAAAATTACAAAGTTTTGTATAATAATAAATCAGTATAAATCATAAAAATTGTCTGAATTTCTGATTTTTAGAATGATGCAATAGTAAATCAGACCAACTTTCTAACCAAGGACATTCTAACGATGATATTTTCTTACTGACAGCATTGGCCAGTGTGGAATAATTAGCTGTTAAATTGAGTGCAGTTTTGGTGGTCATACGAGGGAATCAAAATATAAATCAATAGTTAATAGAATATGAGCAAAAGACTTAATAGGTACTTCAAGAAAGAAGGAATTCAAATAGCCATTAAGCATTTGAAAACCTGCTCTATTTCGTTGGTGACTAGTAAAAGGCAATTTAAAACTACAAAGAGATACTAGTATATACTCACTAAAATAACAAATAGTAAAATTTATAACGACATAAAGTGTTGGCAAGGATGATGAGCAATGGGATGTAAAGTTTATTGGTGGAAGTATAATTTGCATATAACTGCTTTGGAAAAATTTATATTTAGTAATTGAAAATATGCATGATCTATGATCCAGTCAGCTCTCTCATATTTATGTACTTCCAGAATATCCTTCAGGGTATATGTACGTAACTGTTTATGATAGCATTATTCATAATGCCAAAACAATAATAATAGCCCTGAAAGCAACTCATGTCTATCAACAGGAAAATGAATATGAGTTCTATGGTATAGTCATACAGTGGAACACTATGCAACCATAGAAATGTACAGATACATGTATTGCCATAAATAAATATTGAAAACATATTTAAAATAAGACCAAAAGGACTACATATAGTTTGATTTAATTTATGTAAAGGTATAGAAAAAGACAAAAACTAAACCATATTCTATAGGGTTACATGTATGGTGGTAAAACTGTAAAAAAAATTATGACTACAGTAAACGAATAGTTACTTTCAGGGGAAAATGAAACAGTCTTATGAATGAGAATGGGCATATGGTAGATTTCTGGAATCCTACAAATGTTTTATTTCTTGACCTGGGTGGTGGCTAAAGATGTTCTATTTATAATCATTAAATTATATATTATATATTGTGAAGTTTTCTATGCACATATTATTTTCACAATAAAAATGTTTTAAAAATGGTGTTGGTATCTGTCTAGGCCATCTCTGTCCAATAAAAATATAAGCCACAAATTTGAGCTACTTATCTAATTTTAAGTTTTCTAGTAGCCACTTAACAGAGTAATAAAAATAGGTGAAATTAATTTTAATATGTTTACTTTAACCCAATATATCTAAAATAGTATTATTTTAACATACAACCAACATAAAAGTACTGAGATATTTTACGTTCTTTTTATCGCACTAAGCCTTTGAAATCCAATGTGTATTTTGTACCTGTAGCACATCTCAATTTTTGGTAGCCCTATTTCAAGTGCTCAATAGTCACATGTGGCTGATGGCTACTGTACTGAATAGTACAGATCTAGATATGAGTGGTAGTTAGCTATGTGTGCTACAGCAAAGACAAAGGCTTTAGAGAAGAGGTCAAACACCCAGTCTATAACCTAGGCACAGTAGCCATGAGTTCAAAAACTGGGGTGGAACATGGTTTGGTGGAGAGATTAATTGATCCTAAACTCTGGCAATCAACTGGGTGACTGAATCTAGAACTGAGGTTTAGGTAAAGAGTAATTAGCCTGAAGCTATAAAACGGAAGCCAGAAAGCAAAAGAGGGGGTCACACACCTAGACTCAAATCCAGCTCTGTCACATAGGAAAGTTCACATATTTTTTCTTATTTGTAAAATGGGTTGACAATACCTACCTTATGGGATTATTATAAGCATTAAGTGAGATATTGATTGTAAAATTAGTCGCACAATACTTGAAAAATAATAAGCCTTTAATAAATTTATTTGCCAAATAAATTTGGAGTGCCTACTCTATGCTAGATGCTGCCTCAGACAGTGAGGGGTACAGAAGTCAATGAACATTAGTTTTTTTTTTTTTTAAATGACACACAGTAAACGAGGTAATAGAATTTTAAGGCCAGTCTCTACATTTTACTTCATTTTCTGGAGTTCTCCTATTTGAGCTGGTAGCTCTCTAGAATGAGGGCGTTTAAAGGCCTATCAAAGGAGATAATTAAGAACAGCTTGCTGGAATTAAAAAGTGTGGAGACAAGCCTTTTCTTTCCTGATTGGATCTGAGCCTTCATTAAAGTAAATGTATAAGAGATAGTTGAGATTTTAGGGATAAAGTTATGTAAAAATATTTTAGTATCTTCTCATTAAGGAGGAAAATTACTAGTTTAACTGTATACCTGCCAAATGTTTATGGAAATTCAGAGCACCTCATGCAAAAGTCAGTATCCGTGTTTTCTTCAGGAAATACTCATTTTTTTATGTTAACCTAACACTTCATCCTTCTGTTTTAGAGAACGTTAGTCATTATCTCTTCAAATGTTGTTTCTGTACCATTTCTGCTTTCTTTTTGACTCTTTGAATAAACAGATATTAAATTCTCATTCTTTTTCCACTGTATTTAAAATTTTTTATTAAGGTATAATTTTGTTTTTGTTTTTTTTGAGATGGAGTTTCACTCTTGTCACCCAGGCTGGAGTGCAATGGCGCCATCTTGGCTCATTGCAACCTCTGCCTCCCAGGTCAAGCAATTCTCCTGCCTCAGCCTCCAGAGTAGCTGGGACTGACCTCAGGTGATCTACCTGCCTTGGCCTCCCAAAGTGCTAGGATTACAGGGGTGAGCCACCATGCCCGGCTGAAGATATAATTTAGATACAATAAAATGTACAGAGTTTTAAGTGTAGAATTTAATAAGCTTTGACAAGTATCTATATCCATGTAGCTACAACTGCAATCAAGGGGTAGAATATTTCTATCACTCCAGTAAATATTCTTGTATCCCTTTCCAGTCAATCCCCTTCTCCTGGAGCAACAACTTTTCTGACATCTATCCCCCTGGATAGTTTTCCTGTTCTTTAACTTCCTATAAATAAAATTGTATAATATATACTCTTTGATTTCTGGCTTCTTTTACTCAAAACAATGTTTTTGAGATTCACATGTTGCCTGTATCAATGATTTATTCCTTTTCATTGCTACGTAGGTTTCCAATGTATGAATATCTGTTTATCCCTTCACCTTTGACATTTGCATTGTTTCTAGTCTGAGGCTATTAAAAATAGAGCTTTATGAACATTCTCATGAATATCTTTTTGTGGACAGGACATATACTTTATTTCTCTTATGTAAATGCTTAGGTGTAGAGTTGCAGATTTGTAAGGTGGGTATATGTTTAATGTTACAAGAAACTGTAACATTCCAGAGTGGTTTTGCCATTTTATTAATATGTGCTCATATGTGAGTGTTGAATGGCCTTTATCTGACCTATGTTACAATTCATGAATTCTCCGTTATCCTGCCGTTAAACTCATCCATTTAGTATTGAGTTCTTAATGTGTGTGTTTGTGTGCATGTATGTGTACGTGGGATTGACCAAAATAATTATAATTTACATAAAAGTGGAAGGAGCGAGGGAGAACTGAAACTCTGAAAGGCAGAAATCAGAAGATTAAAGTAATTTACTAACCATGACAGCCTAAAGCACAATCATGGAAAGGTTGTGGTAAAATTCAAGAAGCCATGGATGTCTCACTGCTGAAGTGGTAACACAAATGGGCTACTGGAGAGGTCTGTGCAAGCTGGTACTACTGTGAGGTAGAATTGGGGCCAGTGTTGGTCAGTTGGGCCAGAAGCTGGGAAATACAAGCTGGAAGTCATGTTTGTTTGTCACCGTGTAGATCTACTTAAAATCTTCTGAGAGTTCTGTCTGCTGCTTCTCTTCTACCTTCCAAACATCATCTTGTCTAATAACGTTCCCTTAATAGAAGAGATTTCGGGAAAAGTACTTAACCACCTTAGATGAATAGAAGTGAGGTGAAGTTGTATTTTTCTGGTTTAGACTTTCTTTTAAATTTGTTTCATATATCCTCTGTCATTTTTTCACATCTGCTATGTTTCCAAATGTCTGCTGAAGTTTATCATTCTGTTTTATCTTTGCTAATCTGGCTGGACAAAAGTTTCTCACTATGTTCTTATTTGATTACAGGTTTGTTTGAACTTTTTCGTATATTTTATGCCTATTTATATTTCTTTTATGAATTACTCATTTATTTGTCCATTCTTCTATTGAATTGTTTATTTCGAAATTTAATTTACAAGAATTATCTATATGAGAATTATTTTTTCCTTGGTCTATTGTATATATTGTAAATATTTTCCTAGATTATTATTTGCTTTTATTTTTATTTATGTGTTAATATTTTCCATAATAATTTCTAAATTTTTAGACAGACAAATCTGAATATTTTTCCAATATGACCTATTCTTTGGGATTCATTCTTAGAAGGGCCCATCCCCAATCCCCAAGATTACATAAAAATGCACGTTACTCCTTTAAAATACTTTTTACCATGTTTGTGATCATTTTAGAAGTATTTCTTCTAAAGTTTCAACCTGAAGAGAGTTTCCTGTTATTTAATTGAATTAACAGACATTTATTAAATGTCTCCTAGATACTAGGTATTTTGATGAAGACATAAAACATAAAAGTGAATACATTTCCTAACATTAAGAAATTCATAGTCTCTGGTTGGGGGATGGGGCATCCAGATTTGTAAGCCATAACTATATGAAACGTGCTAAATCTGTACTAGAACTGTTATAGGAACACAGAATTTGGAGACAATTTTGCTGGAGATCTGAAAGGGTTGGTCAGTCAATAGCATTTATTTTTAATTGATTAATTGGTTATTTGGCAGAAAAACTGTATATTATATAAACTAGGATAACATGATATTTGGAAATATTTCTACATTGCAGAATGGCTAAATTGAACTAAATAACATATTCATAACCTCAAATATTTATCATTCTTTTGTAGTGAGGACACTTAAAATCTACCCAACAATGTTTAAGAAAGAATACAATACATTGTTATTAACTATGGTTACAATAACACTTATTAACTAATGGCTTATGAAGAAATCTGTCACAAAGGTAAAAATTGCTCATGATAACACAAAATACAGAATCATAAAATAATCAGTCTTACCCAGAACGAAACTAAATAATTCACAGTATACAGAAAAGCATTAGACACAGGTAAAACATTCTATCCCTGGAGGATACCAACACAGTCAGTTCCAGCCTCCAAACATGCCCTTGTTTTTTCATTAGCCACTTTTTGGTGCTGGGTTAACAGACGTGGCTTAGGCAATGTATGTAGAAACACTACCAACAAAAAGAATCCATTTGGGTTTGTAATATTTTCATTTCTTAATTTCATTAATTACATAGCTTATTTGGCTATCCCTCATCTCCAGGTAGTCATACTTCATAAATACACAAATTCCAGGTTTGTTTACACTTTAAAAATCTGCTAGTAAATACCATTAGAGTGTTTACAAGGTGGTCTGGACAAAGTCATTCACCCAGTGGGCAGGGAGTAAATTAAAGGCCTGCTGTTAAACCATTCCTTCCCAGGGCTTTTCCTCTTATTTCTTTTAAATCATTTTTTCAGTGGCTTCTTCATTAACTGCTTATGATTGAGAGCTAGAAACATTGCAATATGTTTAATTTAATATAAGATTTTACATTTGAAAGGCTTTTTTTTTTCTAGAGGCAGCTTTGGTTGTTAATTTTTGAGTTGCCCAAATATTTTACCGTTTTTGTTCAGTGTTTTTCTTTTTAAAAGCATGTTTTCTGAGAGCCCTATGCTAAGTATTTTTCAAAAGTAACTTCAGTATAAAATTATAGATTCAATGCTTGCAACCTTTAAGATAATATGTTATTAAAATAAAGTCTTGAGAAAATGAAAATAGGTGGCAATAATATTTACTTACTCTTATGTATGAATAGAACTGATTTTTCTTTTAAGCACGTCTATTACAGGCAATAATACCACAATTGGAAGCATGATAAGAACATTATCATTTTGCATTTATCTAACACTTTTAAGAAATAAAACTCAAACTGGCTTGTATCGGTTATCTATTATTGTGTAACAAACCACCCCAAAACTTAGTGGTTCAAGACAACAACCATTAATTAGGTTCATGATTCTGTAGATTGGCAATGTGGGCAAGACTCAACTGGGTACTTTTTTTTAGTCTTAGTTGAACCCACTCAAGCATCTACATTCAGATGCAAGTTAGCAGTGTTGCCTTGCTTCTGGGGCTGGCTGGCTGTCAGACATAGCATTAGGGGACAGATGGCCTATGTGACTCTCCTCATCCAGCAAACTAGCACAGGCTTTTTCACATGGCAGCAGTTTCCAAGAGAAGGAAGAGAGTCTCGGTCCATAAGAATTTTTCAAATCTCCCAAGGACCAAAGCAATTCATATGGCCCTGGCCAGAGTCAGCATGGGAGGGGACTTCTGAAAGGTATGAATATAGGGAAATGTGAACAAATTGTGGGCCGTCATTGCAATAATCTAAAACTAAAATTTTACTTTCGAGAATATTTCCTTTTGAGTTTTCTCTAGCCTCAAATTAGCATCTCATATATCTCATCTCATCACTCTCTCATCTCTTGCTTTTGGCATTACACACACACACATACACACACACACACACACACACACACACTCTCATACACTTTCCATCTCCTAACAGAAATCGTATATCCTTGATGGAGAACGTATAAGTCAATAGCATGCTTCGGAATGGAGGCAATATTTTTTTATTTCTTGTCCTATCCTAGCTCTCTGAAACACTAGTAGGTGGGTATTGGTGACCATGCGACTAGATTGCTATCAAAAATAAAATTCTTAAATTTAGCTTTTTAAAGGGAACAAAAACTGACTGTGGACTAGCCATCAACAAAGAACTGCTGAACACAGCAGCTCGAGCAGTGAGACACTGCCGGAAAAGAGCAGCATACCAAATTGCCTTGCCAACCTTGCTTCAATAGCTGTTCAACAGGGTTCCCATGCAGCTTTCAAGTCTTAGTTTCTATTTGTGCTTTGCTTCAGTGTTAACTTCCAATTTAGGCTTTTAAAATGGAAACTCAATCTTAAAATCAGTATGGATGCCAGAAAAGCACTTTTTGAAGAGGCAAGGAAACGAACACATTATATTTATATAAAAAATGGGCAGATGAGGAACTGTAATAAGAATTTCATGAGTGACTCTTATTCTAGGATGCTTTTTTCCCCTACTACAGTCTATTCTTTTTTACTAGATAACACACAAGCTTTGATTTAAAAGTTTTATAAGTTACACCTAAATGGATATTTAGAAGAGCACACATGATCAGCTCATTTGAAGATGAATTACCTACTTGATTTCTAGTTTAGTGTGTTTTCAATACATATTTAGAATCAGACCTTCATTTGGCACCCTCTGAAGCCAGGCACCTTCATATTCAGGCTTGTGTGCACCCAAGTATTAATCTAGAAATTAAAATGGGATCTTAATATATTTTAGTGAAGGTAAGATATAACTCAGTGGAAACTGGTAGCACAATCTCAATAGTATATACTTCTTTCTAATGCTAAATGACGAGTTAATGGGTGCAGCACACCAGCATATGTGTACATGGCACATGTATACATATGTAACTAACCTGCACATTGTGCACATGTACCCTAAAACTTGAAGTATAATAATAATAAAAATAAATAAAAAAAGACACTTAAAACAATAAATCTGTGTGTGTCAGACAATATCTATAGATATTAATCTCTAACTTAAATTTTACCTTTTTCTTCACAAATATGCAGAATTAATATTATTTTTCCTGTTTTGTTGAAGAAGGATCTAAACATCAAAGGAGGTAAGCATTAGTTCTTAGCTCGTGAAAGTGGTGTGACTGGAATTTTAACTTGGGACTACCTCCTTGACTGTAAAATCCATATTCTTTTCATTGCTTATTCCTAGCTTCCTTTAAAAATCAACATAGATATCTTGTATATGTATAAGATGTTCAGCAGCTGTTTATTAAATTGAATTAAATATTTGTATTTTCAGTATCCCAGCTGAGGTAATACTTTCACTACTTTCTACTAAGCATACTTCTTTAAGACTTTGTAATTTCAAAATTTTAAAAAACACACAGAGAAGTTCCTCTTGAATGGTAACAAGATAACAAGAAGTTAAATTTCAAATTCATTGTGGACACGTATTTTTGTAAAATACAATAAAAATTAAACATTGGAAAAATTAACAGTGGTATAAAATGCAATCCAAGTTTTTTTAATGACTAGACTCAATAGACATAAAATTACTTCTCCAGTTTGCTAAGAAAAATTTGCAAGCACACTTACTTTCTATTTCTCCATCTATCTTCTTGAGAACTGGTATAGTTGGAGGACATATACTTGTCTGCTTGTGCACAAAGCCACATGAAGCAGCTGTATCTTAGAAAATTATTGACTTCACATACTTGCTTAGTGCTCCCTTTGGTAATATTTATTCCAAAATTGGAATAATATGGGGAAAATAAAGCATTTCATATATAACAACAAAAAGAAATAACAAAAATATTTGTTCGTTTTTCAAAAATTTACCCAGGAAAGAAACCAGAAATTAATAGAACTGTTTAGTTATAGGTGGTGGGTGGGAATAGGGTTGTTAGGACAAACAGCCAAATTTGAAGCTACAGTCAATAATAATTTTTAATGTTTAGTGTTGTTGAATGTTTTTGAATTTTCTAATTGTACTATAGTTATATAATTATATGTCCTGGCTCTTAGGAAATACACACTGAAGTATTTATGGATATAGAGGCCTGATGTCTGTAACATTCACCCAAATTGGTTAGGGGTGAAATGTTAGCAATTCATATATTTGGCTGAGGACTGTACAGGAGTTTTTTGTCTTGTTTCATTCTTGCAATCCTTCTCTAAGTTTGAAATTATTTTGAAATAGACAAAGGACACTTCGTTAACTTTTAAAGGATATATATGCAGAACTGACAAAAAGGAAGAGAAACATTAGCACATAGCTTTTTCATGGAATTCACCAACTTCCCATATTTACGACCGAATTTTGATATACTTTTAAACTTGAGACCTCGGGAAGAATTGTGCAGTGAAATTTTTTAGCCTGTATTTACTCTGGCTGAATTGTGAGCAATATTTAAAAAGCATTCACTAGATATTACATCTAATTAATCTCCTGCCAGACACTTAATCTGCTGTGAAATTCAGCTGCCATGAAAATAATTTGACAAAGTGGCTTAAATTGTTAATAGTAAAGCTATTTGAATATGAGGACCAAATTATAGATGCCTCCATCATCTGTAGGTCAGTGCTGGCCTAGAAAGCAAAACGAATGCTCAAAAGTACCAGTTTTCTACTTATTTGGATGTAATTGTTATTTAAGGAGGTACTGGTAAGGCTTTCTGCCTACCACAACCATTTTAGACCTATCTTGACCGGCAATGGGTGGTTTAGATGAGTCTAGAATGGATGCAATAGGTTTTGGCCAGTTTTGACTGGTCATGGCCGGTTCCAACCAGTCCAGGCTGGTTTGGACTGTCATGGGTTAGACTGACTGTGACTGGCCTCAACTGGTTTAGAGAGATTTTGAACAGCACTGACCTGTTTAGCCACAACTGGTTTAGTCTGGTTGTGACTGGCCACAGCCAGTTTACACTGGTTTAGACAAGCTGCAACCAGATTTGAATGGTTTTGACTGGCCATGACTGACTTAGGCTTTGACTGGTTTGTACCATTCTTGGTTGGATGCAACTTGTTTAGACCAGTTTTGGCTGGCCACAACTGGATTAGACTTTCCATGACCAGTTCAGACCAGCATTGATTGGTCTAGATCAGCTTGAATCAGCTTAGGTTGGAGTCAACTGTTTTTGTTTGTTGATTTTGTTTTTGAGGCAGGATCTCACTCTGTTGCCAAGGCTGAAGTGCAGTGGTGCGATCATGGCTCACTGCAGCCTCAACCTCCTGGGCTCAAGTGATCCTCCCACCTCAGCCTCCTGAGTAACTGGGGCTACAGGCATGCAACACCATGCCTGGCTAATTTTTTGTATTTTTTTGTGGAGACAGGGTTTTTCCATGTTGCCCAGGCTAGTCTCCAACTCCTGGGCTCAAGCAATCCTCCTGCCTTGGCCTCCCAAAGTGCTGGAATTACAGGCTTGAACCACTGCACCTGGCCTAAACTGGGTTAGACTTGTTGCAAATGGCATAGTTGTGCCTGGCGGCAACCAGTTTAGGCTGATTTTCACTGGCCATGACCGGTTTAGACCAGGTTCAACCAGTTTAGATGAGTTTTGCCCAAATGTAAATGGATTCAACTGGCTATGACTTGTTTGGATCATCCTCAAACACACTCTGATGACTACAACAGGAACTGCCTGGCCTTGATTGGCCATTACTGGCATTGACTGGTTTCAGCTGGTGATGACTGTTAGACCTGTCTTGACTAGCCCTGGGAAGTTTAGATCAGCCTAGACTGGATATGACTGGTTTAGGCCAGTTTTGACCAATCAGCGTTAGTTCTGACCAGTCTAGGCTGGTTTGGACTGATCATAAACGGCTTAGACAGGTTATGACTGGGCTCAACTGGCTTTGGGTAGTTTTTTTCCAGCCTTCAACAAGCTTAGGCCAGTTTCAGCAAGCCCAGCCATACTGTTTTATATAGGTTTACACCATCAACAACTGGATTTGGCTGGTTTTGACTGTCACTGGCAACAACTGGTTGAGTCATGTGTCAGCTGGTTTTGACCAGTTTTGTCTGGCTACAATCATTTCTACTAGCCACAAGGGGTTTAGACTGGTTGTATCATGATGTGACTGGTTTTGAATGCCCACTACCAGTTCAGAGAAGCATCAAGTGGTTAAAACCAGTTTTGACCAGTTTAGACCAGCTGCAACCACATTTGACCAGTTTACACAAGGCAGAAGATGTTTAGGTATATCTCAACCATCTTGAACTGGTTTGGACCTGCTACAACTGGTTTTAGCAGGTCTTGACCAGCTTGAACTGGTTGTGACCAGCTGAAACTGGTTTTGGCTGTTTTTGACTGGCCATGATTTGGTGAGACTGGCCACAATGAGATTTGAACAGTTTTTTCCAGGAGCGACCAGTTTAGATGAGTTTAGACTGGACCTGACCAGTTCAGGCCAGTTTTGACCAGTTCTTACCAAGTCCACTTAGGTTGTTGTGACCAGTCCAGGCTGGTTTAGACTGGCCACAATTGGTTTAAAACTGTTGTAACTGGCCTTGACTTGTTTTGAATGTTTTTGACCAGTCTCTACTGGTTTAGACTGGTTTTGATTGGTCACAACCTGATTAGACTGGTTTAGACTGTCCGCAACTTGATTTAGCCAGTTTCACCTGGACACAACTGGATTTGACTTTTTGACTGGCAATATCTGTTTAAAGTAGGCCTCTACCAGTTTAGACTGGTTTGACTAGCTGCATCCAGTTTAGACCAGTTTTGTCTGGCATAACTGGCTTTGACCAGCTACAATCAGTTTAGGTCAGTTTCAAGTGGTTACAACTGGTTTATCCTGGCCATGACTGGTTTAGACCAGCCACAGTGGGATTTAATAAATTTTGACTGGCCATAACCAGTTCAGATGGCCCTGGCTTCTTCAGACTGGCTTCAACCAGTTTAGGCTGGCCACAATCAGACTCAATTGGTTTAACTGGCTATACCAGATTTGGCCAGTTTGGACTGGCCATGACTTGTTTAGACTGGCTTTGACTGGTGTAGACCAGCTACAAATAGATTAGAGATATTTTGAGTTTTCATAAATAACTCTGGACTTTACATGACCAGATGAGACCAGTTTCGACTAGTCATGGCTAGTTCTAATCCATCCAGGCTAGTTTTAGTTTGGTTGTAACTGACCTTGGCCACTTTACACCAGTTTTGAATGTCTATACCAGTTTAGACTTGCTGCCATCATTTTAGGCCAGTTTTGACTGTCCACAAGCCACAACAGGGCTTAACCTTTTTTGACCAGTCATGACAAGTTTAGATTGGCCTTGACCAGTTTAAACTGTTTTTTGACTAGCCACAACTGATTTGGGCCAGGTTCAACTTGCCACAACTGGTTTTGAATGGCCACAACTGGTTTAGACCAGCCACAACTGGTTTCGACTAGCTTCAACTGGTTTCAAGCAGCCACAACTGGTTTAGTCTAAATTTGCTGCAGCCAGCTTAGTCTTTGTTTTGCCCAGCTGTGACCAAATTCAACTGTTTTTGATGGCCCACAATTGGTTTAGACTGACTTCAACTGGTTTCAACTCCCATGACAAATTTATAATGATTTTGGTTGGCAAGGACTGGTTATTTCAGGATTTGACCAGCCATAACCATTTTAGACTGGTTTTGACTGGCCAGGACTGGTTTAGATGGTCTAGATTGGCTTCAGTCTATTTAGACTTGTTTTGGCTAGTCATCACAGGTTCTGACTGGTTTCTATGGCCACAGCAGCTTTATACTCATCACAATTGATCTAAACTAGTTTTATCTGGAAACCACCAGATAAACTTGTTTTGACTGGTCAGTACCAGTTTAGACTGGCTTAGACCAGTTTTGACCAGCTTCAACTGGCTTTGGCTGTCCATAACTGGTTTCTAATGTTTACAACTAGTTATGAATGGTTTTGTCTATAATGGTTTCTACTGGTTTTGGCTGGTTGTGACTGGTTTTGACCAGTTTCATTTTTAACTGGCTTTGATCAACTTCTACTGGCTTTGACTGGCTGTGACTTGTTTCTTTTCATTTTGGCTGGTTGCAATGAGTTTTGCCATGACTGGGTTCAACTGGCTTTGACTACCTTTGATTGTCAATGACTGTTGGTGTCCTTTAGTTCCCAGCAGTGTCCCCTGGTGACTGGTCATGAACAGCCATAGCACAGTAGCAGCACATGGTGTTGTTCATGTGTTCGTGTGTTCACTATGTGGCTGATTGAGGCTAGGGCAGGTCTTTGCATGTTTTCTTCAAATGCTTGACTAGACACATCTACATCACATTAGATACTTAATGATCTGGCACAGTACACTTTTCCATTAGGGGATGGAAAGATTAAGCCACCTGGAGCATCAGCAAGGGAGGATAGGGGCTATGGGGATGGCTGCCAGAGCCAGATTCCATGGGGTTGAATCCTGCTCTGCCACTTCCTAGTTGTGTGACTTTGGCAAGTCACTTAACTACTCTGCTCCTCTGTTTCCTGATCTGTAGATGGGGATGATAATAGTACCTAGTTCATGGAGTACTTGTAAGGATCAAATGAGGACATGCCTAACACAAGTCCCACATCAGTCATATATAATAATAATCCTTATTATTTTATGTGATAATATACTGATATACTACTGATGCTTCTACTATATAAGATTTCTTAGATTCATTTTCTATCTTCTGCCATGTTGTTATCTCAAATAGGGAATTGGATATGTAGATATTTGCTGCTCTGCTACATCCAGGTGATGAACAGAGACTATTGGAGAAGCTGAGGGCCCAAATACAGTGCTTTCTCCTCACACTCACAAGGTCTGAGATACATCCAGGCTAAGACCTTGGGGGTCACCCAAGGTTTGGGACATGAATAAATACTTCAAAATATTAAAACCCATCTGATTATGCCATGAGTGAATATGTTTCACCTGATAACAAAATGAGTTGAAAGTCAGAAACAAGCAAACATGCACAAACAAAATCCAGCATTGTCAGAACAGCCCGGTCAAAGTATTTGTTTTGTGGATTAGGGGAAAGAATTAAGGCCCAGAAATGAGGAAAGGGTGTATGTTTTTCGGTGTGTTAGGAGAAACACAATGTCTGAAAATCATGAGGTTAATCAGATATTAAAATACTTGAGACTAGAAGGATCTACCCCACCTGTGGGGTTTGAAAGGTTTGTTAGAATGGCTTTCTGCCTCTCATTAGCAGTCAGGTTACAGTTCACATCTTTCTGCTGGGTTCAAGGGGTCCTCTCGTGATGCACAGGATGCACGCTTCAGGTTCAGATGGCTACACTATTCCTTTTTGGTTCTGGTTTTATACAGTTTCCAGGGCTTATCTACAGAGAAATTTCATGCCCAGATTCCAATCACAGAAGGAGTCTGCCTTTAACGATTTGGTTAATGCCCTTAACGTTTTAAACAATCTCAACTCTGCCCATTTAGTATAATTTAAACAATAGAAGCCAAAAGTTTTAATTAACTAACATAAATTGTTTCCCTACTAATAAATTTCCTGGAACTCTTAATACATACTTTCTATTAATAGCTTGAGATAAGATACTATTTGGGAGATATTGAACCAATATATTTTCTGTTTCCATAACCTTTAGTTCCAAATTGTCCTGCAGCTTCAAGGACAGAAGCCCCACTTAACGGTCCAGGGTCATAATGTTTTTCCTGTTGGAAAACATTGGATAGAGAAGATATTCCAGGCTTGGGATGTTGGTTGTGAGACTTGTTGCTTTAGAGTAGGGGTATAGTGTAGATGATCCTTTCTGGTTCCCATGAATTATGCAAAGATGTAGTGGAAATCAGTGCAGCTGACTCAGGCTTTAGATGTTTCTTTCTACTTCACCATCAAGGGAGTGGATCCTAGGCAATAACTGACATTCTCATATAGGTTTAATGCTTCCAACATACCTCATCCCATACTTAGAGCAGAAAATCATCCCTCCTGTTATTTCTAAGGCCCCTCTTTCTCCTTATTTCTTTAAGTTTGGATTGGGTTGGGGGAGAGGCTGAGGTGGGTGTGGATAAGAGACTTCCCTTGTTTTCTTCCCTCTCCTTTTCCCTTACAATATACCAAGACCTGAAGAGGTGGTACATTAGTTTATTAGGGTTGTCATAACAAAATGCCACAGACTGAGTGACTTAAACAGATGTCTTACAAGTTTGGCGGCTGTAAGTCTACAATCAAAGTGTCTGCAGGATTGATTTCTCCTGAGGCTTCTCTTCTTGGGTAGTAGATGGCCACTTTCCTGCTGTATCTTCACATGATATTTCCTCTGCAAAGGTACAACCCTGATGTCTCTCTGTATGTCCAAATTTACTCTTAATAACCTCTTTAAAGGCCTTATCTCCAAATACAGTCACATTCTGAGATACTGGGGATTATAGCTTCAATAAAGAATTTGCAGAGTGGCACAATCCAGCCCATTAATAGGTAGGGTTTTGCTTTCTAACCTCTATCACATCCTTATATTACATGACAGTAAACTTTGTCATGAATAGAAATGGATTTTTTTTTTACTCTGTGAAAGGAGCTCTATCCTAGCTCTTGAACTCACATCTTCAAGACTGGGATTAATTAAGAGGAAAATATATCAGTTTAATGTCTACCAATATTATTTCCGCCATAGACTTAGTACCACCTATCAGGGATTGCTACTGGCACCAGGTCTCAAAGATCTTGAACAGAAGAGAGGGAAACTGAGACAGACATTTCTAAAGAGAAACTAGATGGTCTATAGAGAAGAAGACATTTTAGTTTATTATTTGGAAACCACGTGCAAAAACTCTGTATCTTGGTCTCACCTGTAGAAGAAAGCTTAGACCCAGGTCTTTGTCTGAAAAAGATGTTGAGGTTTATTCTATTTAAAGTCAGGTGACCAGAAAAAGGAAATGAATGACAGTATCCTCAACACCCAAAGAAATCAAGATCATTGGGCTGAACAGTGTAAAACTGAGCAATCCGATATGGTAACCCCCAGATGCATATAATTACAATTATGTGCTGCATAATGAACTTTCAGTCAATGACTGACTACATATATGACAGTGGTCCCATAATATTATAGTACTGTATTTTTACTGTATCTTTTCTGTGTTTAGATAACACAAGTACTTACCATTTTTTATAGCTGCCTACAGTTTTCAGTACGGTCACATGCTGTACAGGTTTTTATCCCTGGCAACATAGGCTATACTATGTAGCCTAGGTGTGCAGTAGGCTGTACCATCTAGGTTTCTGTAAGTACACTCTATAATGTTTCCACAATGATGAAATCACCCAATGACATATTTCTAGAATGTATATCCATCATTAAGTGATATATGACTATAATTAAAGAAACTAATAAAATTTCAAGGTTCAGTTTCTCAGCTGCACTAGCCACATTTCATATTCTTAAGTAATGATATATTCCTAGTGTCAACCATATGGAGAAGAACAGATAAATAATATTTCCATGATTGTAGTAAGTTCTATTAGTTGGCATTAATAAGTAATTTTTTGATGCATGGTGAAATTAGCATCTACATTGGTTGGAGCTTTGATTATCTGTGTTAACTGAATCTTGAACCCCTTCACTGATGGTCTGGTTTCCCAACAAAGAATTTTCAACCATATAGAAACCCCCCCACTTCCATGGGAACCAAAAGTCTTACGGTATTCAAAATGCTTGAACATCACCATCCATGAAGAAGAATCAGATAATATGTTCCCCCATTACTCCCCATTTCAGTAGCTCATCTGTTTCCTTTTTAAACCTGTGTGCAGTATTTTAAGTATCTTTATTATATATTCTTCCCCTCATCTAATGTAGGGTAAGCTCCATGAAGGCAGAAGCTGTCTTCCACCTGGTTCAGCAGTGTCCCCAGAACTGGAAACATATGTGAAAGAAAGGCAAGCTGTGGAGAACTCTTTGGATGTGTTATTTTATTTGATTTGCACAGCATCCTAATAAAGTTGCTAATATCTCCATTTTAGATAGAAGGAAAAAATATCCTGAGACTCAGTTAGTTTGGATAAATCACTTGCCCAAGATCAAACAGCTATTAAATTACAGTTGTAGTATTTGAACCCATATTTGTCTGACACCAAAACTTGAACGCGTTACTACTTGACTACTTGATATTCTGTTCTCTTGAACCGTGTAAACTGGGAACAAAGTAAAATAGCTGCCTAAATCTTTTTTTTTTTCCTGAAGGAATTTATTCAACAAAGAGCCGTGCTTAAAATAAGAAAAATAGTAATTTACCTCTCTACAGGGAATATTTTAGCAGGTCAAATAATTAAATTTTAGGGGACAATCTTTGTCTGTGAGAGTTGAACAGGATTTATTTGCCGTTTAAAAGAAACAGCCAGAAGCACAGTTTAATACAATGGGATAATACTACAATATGCAGGAATAAGTTCACCATCAGACATTTAGAATCTAATCCATTCCCTGATTTATAATTAAGCAATCAGAAAACAGTCTGGGGGCACTTACCATGTGTCAGTCAATACAACCTTGTGTTAGAAGAGTTACAAAGACACAGTCTCTGCTCTCAAGGGGTTTAAAATTGAATGGGAAAGACAGTCTTGTAAACGACTAAAGGAAATACAAATCTGAGTAAAATAAGAACTAAAAACTCAAGGTTTTTTTGAAACGCAATTTTTAGTTTCAGTTCTGAGTATATACATGCATTAAGTATTTGAAAAGCTTGACAATTTTTGAACAGTCATTTTATATTACGAAGTCAAATGCAAACCCTACTTTTTTATTTGCTAGGTATCTATAGGTATATGAGACAGAAACTGTGGAATGGTGTTTAAGAGGGAGACTTGTAATGGTACCGACCAGCATTCCAGTTCCAGCTCTATGCTGTCTACTAGCTGTGTCTTCTTGGGCAAGTTCATTATCTCTCTAAACCTTTCTCTTCTTTTTTTTTTTTTTTTTTTTTTGGTGAAAGAGGATGATAACAGGGTCTGACTCCCAGGGTTTGGGGGAATATTAAATGAGAAGTGCCTATAAAAGTTTCAGGGTTTCTGGCACTTGGTGAGTTCTCAATGGCATTAGCTATCATTATCAGGATGGTAGACAAGATTGCAAGTGCTGTTGGGCTCTTTATAAAATACAGAAACGTGCATATTGTGTTGACAAAAAAAGTACCTGACAAAAAGTCATATACCATTAAGCTCTACTTCCTGCTCTGCTGCTTTCCACTCAAGTGACTATAGACAATATTAACTCTATATATTCAAAACAGAGATATCTTAGCAATAAATGCTGTTTCCCCTCACTTTCTAAGATAGCTGCGGGAAAGCAGTGAAGGTGGAAACTGTCCACACACATGGATACCCACATAGATTTGTTTGGTAAACTGTTTATTCCCAGATAAACCAAAAGCTGTTTGATTCTGTATATTTAAATTTGTCTATAATATGTTATAGATTCTGGGAACTCAGAAACAAAATACTATTTCTAGTGTATATGATTGTTTTATTTTCATTAAAGTTCAGATGGCCTTTATAAATTCCGTGATTGAAATATGTCAGACAACTACCCAGGCATCCCGAGATGATCTCGGTTTCTCCAAGGGTTTCAACTGTCTATGTACTTATGTCCTCAAATGGAAATATCCAGCCATAGATCCCCTTCTTCTTTGTACAAATAACTCCTTTATCATAAAAACTTCAAATTTCCTTTGTCCCAGGTGGCATTCATTGTTTTGCTACACAAGTCATTCGTTAGTGCTACCACATCAGGCAGTGGTTCCCGATTGGGAATCATTTTGCTCCCTTTCCCCAGTGAACGTTTGACAATGCCTGGAGATACTTTTTTTTGGTCACAACTTGAGGAAGGCAGTTGCTACTAGTGTCTAGTGGGTAGAGGCCAAGGATATTGCTAACCATCCTATAATTCTCAGGAAAAACATTCCCCACTCCCCATGACAAAGAATTATCTGGCCCCAAATGTCAATAGTGCTGCAGTTGAGAAACCTTGATATTTAGGAGATTTTCACCTGGTAGCCTAAACCAGAAATCTTGGAGGCATCCTTGATACCTTCTCCAATGTCCTTATGTATAGACGGTATATATATAGAGAGACCAATTCACCAAGAGAAAATTTTCTATCTACCTCTTCTCTACTTTAATGGAAAGTAGAGAAGTACTCTAATGGTAATGGCCATTTCAAGCCGAAATAACTTCTGCCTCAAACTTTTATAATATCTTCTGAACTGGTATTCATGACTTGCTTCTTCTATCCGCTCGCTTTTTTGTTTTCAAAATTTTTCCTAAAATACAAGGCAAATGACATACCTATTCTATTTGTTTTTATTATTATTATTATACTTTAACTTTTAGGGTACATGTGCACAATGTGCAGGTTAGTTACATATGTATACATGTGCCATGCTGGTGTGCTGCACCCATTAACTCGTCATTTAGCATTATGTATATCTCCTAAAGCTATCCCTCCCCCCTCCCCCAACCCCACAACAGTCCCCAGAGTGTGATGTCCCCCTTTCTGTGTCCATGTGTTCTCATTGTTCAATTCCCACCTATGAGTGAGAATATGCGGTGTTTGGTTTTTTGTCCTGGCGATAGTTTACTGAGAATGATGATTTCCAATTTCATCCATGTCCCTACAAAGGACATGAACTCATCATTTTTTATGGCTGCATAGTATTCCATGGTGTATATGTGCCACATTTTCTTAATCCAGTCTATCATTGTTGGACATTTGGGTTGGTTCCAAGTCTTTGCTATTGTGAATAGTACCACAGTAAACCTACGTGTGCATGTGTCTTTATAGCAGCATGATTTATAGTCCTTTGGGTATATACCCAGTAATGGGATGGCTGGGTCAAATGGTATTTCTAGTTCTAGATCCCTGAGGAATCGCCACACTGACTTCCACAAGGGTTGAACTAGTTTACAGTCCCACCAACTGTAAAAGTATTCCTATTTCTCCACATCCTCTCCAGCACCTGTTGTTTCCTTACCTTTTAATGATTGCCATTCTAATTGGTGTGAGATGGTATCTCATTGTGGTTTTGATTTGCATTTCTCTGATGGCCAGTGATGGTGAGCATTTTTTCATGTGTTTTTTGGCTGCCTAAATGTCTTCTTTTGAGAAGTGTCTGTTCATGTCCTTCGCCCACTTTTTGATGGGGTTGTTTGTTTTTTTCTTGTAAATTTGTTTGAGTTCATTGTAGATTCTGGATATTAGCCCTTTGTCAGATGAGTAGATTGCGAAATTTTTCTCCCATTTTGTAGGTTGCCTGTTCACTCTGATGGTAGTTTCTTTTGCTGTGCAGAAGCTCTTTAGTTTAATTAGATCCCATTTGTCAATTTTAGCTTTTGTTGCCATTGCTTTTGGTGTTTTAGATATAAACCTATTCTATTTGTAATATTTCAAGACTGAAATAAAACTGCCAGGGACAGACCAGAAAGTTCATCATTAGAAACCAATAGTCCACTTCTTCAGGATGACCTCCTCCACCTCCATCCCTTGCTTTCTCAAGCTTCTGTGCCTTTGACATCCTGAGCCCTCTGATTGAAATTCCCCTTCAGCAACTCCAATGCCATAAGCACGAATTTCCTTGCATACTGTTAAGGTCCGGCTCAGACATCACCTACTTAGGAAGCTTTCCCTGACCCTTGTGTTTGGATTAAGACCTCATCCTCTGTAAGTTCCTCTATAACACTTTTTTATTGATTGATTGATTGAGACAGGGTCTCACTCTGTCATCCAGGCTGGAGTGCAGTGGCATGATCATAGCTCATTATAACCTCAAACTCCAGGGGTCAAGTGATCCTCCCACCTCTGCTTCCCAAGTACCTGGGACTATATAATACTATTAAAAAAATGTTTTGACTTCCTAGATTTTGAGCTTCTTCAAGGCAAAGCTGTGCTTTATCTTTAAGTGTCCCTAGTACCTAGCAGTGTGTAGAACATGATAACTGTACTTAGAAACTGTTTTTAAAAGATTAAGGTCAAACTAAAATTTTTAGAATATTACCTAATAAGTTAAAAAAAAAAACACATGGCCGTATTAGAGTATCAGCAGGAAACAGAACACTAAGGTTAAATAATTTGAAGATAATGTAATAAAGGAAATCTTTACATAGGGGTAGAAAACAGGGAGAAAATGCAGTGAATTGGCATTAGTCATATCAGATAGGTATTGCCACCATGGCCTAAACAAGTGAGGTAGCCAGGTAGGGAGCTGTTAGTGGACTTTATGGAGGGAGGGTGGGGCGGGGGTGAGAGAGAGAGAAGAGAGAGAGAAGGCTTCCAGACAGTAGCTTTTAGATATCCTCCTGTGGCACCTTTGGCCAAACCCAATCACAAGTGAGACGGCAAGGGAATGTATCCATGCAATCCATACAGATCAGGTCCCATGTAGCAAAAACAGAATGGAGAAGGATGGAAAGTACATCTGGATGGGTCAAATGGAATATATCCAGCCCAATGACATAATGAAAAGAAGTGTGGGTTTTGAAATCTGACAGATCTTATTTCTAAATCCAAGTGTTTCTATTCTCTAGTTGTGTGATAATGTATAAGATGATTTACATACCTTGACCTCAGTTTGTAGTAATAGTAAAAACACCTTCTCAAGGTTATGATTAAGATGAAATGGTGTATATACATGTCTTATAAATTGTTTAGCACATAGTGGGCCTACCCAGATTGAGATCAAGACATCGGGAAAATTTTTTAAAAGTTAGATTTAATCTCTACTAAGTAAAAAAAAAGAAGATCTTGTGCCTATTCCTTGACAGTCTTCTCACAGATGGTGGAAACACAGCAAAACTAGTCCTACTAATGGAAAAATTTCACAAATCATCCTGAGTCAGTATTATTCTCATGAGCTTTTGTGTATATGTACATACAAAATGAGGCTGGAGAGCTCAAAACTGCCTGCATCTGTACCTTTACTAGCTGTTTGTTATTTTACAGTGATGTGAAATTTGCTTGAGAAGTATTTACATTTTCCTCATATAGACTATATCTGCTTTCAGATGTAGTCCAGTTTAAATAGCAAGAATTAATCCATTGAAGATACACAATTTGGTTGAAACATCTGTTTGATATTCTGTGCAACCAACTTCATCTATTCTCTATGCAAAAAGAACACAATCTTACTTATAATAAACATTTTTTTGTACCGGCAATCATGCAGCTGCAGAAAACATGGTTTATCATTAGATAATCACATCCTTGGGGGATTGGATGCACCAGACTGTGTCTTATGCTTTCTGTGTTGGAAATTTAATTTTCTCATAAATGTCAGAACTATTGCCTTGCTACATATTGCTTAATTAATAATTAAACCATAATTCCATCCTCATAAACTATATTTAAATCTATATGCTATATATATGTATACATAACACAAGCAGGACTAAACATAGATAATGGAGCCTTTTGTATCTCAGATAAGTTCATTTACATTTCATATCCTAGTATTGTACTAGTTGGTACATTTACTCCATCAGTGAAAACATCAGCTCATAAAAACGATTTAATTGGAAACATAGCCCAATTCTTAATGATCCCCCCTCCCATCCACTAATATATCGTAATGCTTGGATTTTTAAGAAATCAGGCTAAGGGTAAGAAAGACAGTGAGTAATAAGTGAAAGTGAACTGATCGCTTTTGAGATTGAACCTGAATCCTAGTCATTATTAGCAAGCAGCTAGAAATATTTTGGTAACTCAGAAAAAAATTGGCCATTTGTGTTATAGAATCAAGAGATATGCATTTTTCTCTGTATTTAAAGTGGAAAAAATCTTTCACTGTTAATCTAGTATCTCCTGCAATAATGTGGTTAGATTTATGATGGTATGCAGATCTGTGACAATCTGTTACGTCATGTGCAATTTAAATCAGCTTTTGAGCAAGATGGCCTTTAATCAGGTGCTTCCAGGATGAATCCCTGTCACTAAGGGGCAATAGTGCGGTATTGGCAGTTCTGAGCTGACCAAAAGGGTTTAGTGATGGATGCCTAAGTTAGTTTAGTTAGTGTGAAATTAAGTGATATATTCCAACAAAATTACTTTTCTTAACAATTCAGTATTGATCTCTTGAGCATCACTTATCACTGTGGAACCAATATACTGGTCCAAAGAGGATGATGAAAGCCACATGGAGTAGAGCCACTCTAAGCTGACACTGGCCTAAGTCAATTGAGTTTCTGGCTGGCGGCAGATACATGAGTGTGCCCAGCCTAGACCAGCCTAAATCAGGCGACAGTCAGCTAAATAAATGTTTACTGTTGTGTGCCTTTGAGATTTTATGGCTGTTTTGCAGAATGACAGAAACGTAATTATCAGTTTCTTGCCTTAGTCTATCCTGCTGACATTAGCATAGTCTTGTTGAAGAATAATAGCGGTTACCATTCACTATACTGATTGCCTAGTATGTACCAGGTGCTTTTACATCTCTTTGAGTCTTTCATTTCTTAAAGATAGCTATTATTACCAACTTTTATAGATAAGTAGAATGAAGTTCAGAGGTGTGAAGTTCATCTAATCACTTTTTAAAATTTTTAACTTTTATGTAGTATATACCTACATAATAGGTATATATATATTTATGGGGTATATCAGATGTTTTGATACAGGCATGTAATGTGAGTTAAATACATCATGGAGAATGGGGTATCCATTACCATTAGGAACAATCCAATTAAACTCTAAGTTATTTAAAAATATACAATTAGGTTATTAATGACTAGTCACCCTGTTGTGCTATCAAATAGTAGGTCTTTTTCATTCTTTCTAACTATTTTTGTACCCATTAACCATCCCCACCTCCCCTCACCCTCCCACTATCCTTTCCAGCCTCTGGTAACCATCCTTTTACTCTCTATGTCCATGAGTTCAATTGTTTCGATTTTTAGGTCCCACAAATAAGTGAGAACATGCGACATTTGTCTTTCTGTGACTGGTTTATTTCACTTAACATAATGATCTCCAGTTCTATCCATGTTGCTGCAGATGACTAGATCTCATTCTTTTTTATGGCCAAATAGTACTCTATTGTGAGTATGTGCCACATTTGCTTTATTCATCTATCTGTTAATGGACACTTAGGTCCATTAACTATTAGCTATTAACACTTAGGTCCATTAACACTTAGCTATTGAAACAGTACCACAACAAATATGGGAGTGCAGATAGCTCTTCAATATACTGATTTTCTTTCTTTTAGATATATACCCAGCAGTGAAATTGCTGGATCATATGGTAACTCAAGTTTTCATTTTTTTGAGAAATATCCAAACTGTTCTCCATAGTGGTTGTGCTAATTTACATTCCTACCAACTGTGTACACGGGTTCTCTCTTCTCCACATTCTCGCCAGCATTCATTATTGCCAGTCTTTTGGATATAAGCCATTTTAACTGGGGTGAGATGATATCTTATGTTAGTTTTCATTCGCATTTCTCTGATGATCAATGCTATTGAGCACCTTTTCATATGCCTGTTTGCCATTTGTATGTCTTCTTTTGAGAAATGTCTATTCAAATCTTTTGCCCATGTTTTGATCGGATTAATAGATTTATTGGTCTGTTCAGATTTTGAATTTCTTCCTGGTTCTGTCTTGATAGGTTGTATGTGTCTAGGAATTTGTTCATTTCTTCTTGATTTTCCAGTTTTTTGGCATATAGTTGCTTATAGTAGCCACTTAATGATACTTTCAATTTCTGCATATTCATTGTAAATATATCTTCATTTTCATTTCTGATTTTATTTGCATCTTCTCTCTTGTTTTCTTAGTCTGGCTAAAGTTTTATCAATTTTGTTTAACTTTTCAACTTCTGTTTCATTGATCTTTTGTATTGTTTATTTAACTTCAATTTCATTTATTTCTGCTCTGATCTTTGTTTTCTTTTACTAATTTTGGGTTTGGCTTGCTCTTGCTTTTCTTGTTCTTTAAGAGGCATCATTAGATTGTTCATTCAAAGTTTTTTTTCTCTTTTTTGATGCAGGCTTTTATAGCCTTAAGCTTCCCTCGCAATGCTGCTTTTTCTGCATCCCATAGGTTTTGGAATGTTGTGTTTCCGTTATTTAAGACTTTTTTTTATTTCCTTCTTAATTTCATTGTTGACCCACTGGTCATTCAGAAGCATATTGTTTAATTTCTATGTATTGTAGTTTCCAAAATTCCTCTTCTTATTAATTTCTAGTTTTATCCCATTGTGGTCAAAGAATCTGCTTGATATTATTTCAGTTTTATGAATGTTTTTAGACTTGTTTTGTGACCTAACATATGGTCTATCCTTGAGAATGATACATATGCTGAGGATAAGAATGTGTATTCTCCAGCTCTTGGATGAAATAATCTGTAAATATCTATTAGATCTATTTGGTCTATAGTGCAGATTAAGTCTAATGTTTCTTTGTTGATTTTCTCTCTGGGAGAGCTTTCCAATGCTGAAAGTGGGGTGTTGAAGACTCCAGCTAATATCGTATTCAGGCCTATCTCTCTCTTTAGCTTGAATAATATTTTCTTTGTATATCTGGTGCTCCAGTGTTGGGTGCATACATATTAAAATTGTTATATTCTCTTGCTGAATTGACCCCTTTATCATTACACAGTGACCTTGTTTGTCTCTTCTTATGGTTTTGTCTTGTAATCTTTTTTGCCTGATATAAATATATTGACTCCTGCTCTTTTTTGGTTTCCATTGAATTATCTTTTTTTCATCCCTCTATTTTGTCTATGTGTATCTTTATAGGTGAAGTGCATTTCTTGTAGGTAACAGATCAGTGTGTCTTGTTTTTTCGTTCATTAAGCCAGTCTGTGTCTTTTAATTGGAGAGTTTATTTACATTCAATGTTATTTCTGATAAGTATGGACTTACTCCTGCCATTTTGTTGTTTGTTTTCTGGTTGTATTGTGGTCTTCTCTTTGTTCTCTTTTTTCCTTCCTATCTTCCTCTAGTGAAGGTGATTTTCTCTGGTGATATGATTTAGTTTCTTGCATTTTATTTTTTGTGTGTTCATTGTATGTTTGTTTGAGGTTACCATGAGGCTTGCAAATACTGTCTTATAGTCCATTATTTTAACCTGATAACAACTTAACCCTGTTTGCATAACAAACAAGCAAAAAGAAAACTAATAAAACTCTGTGCTTTAACTTCATCCCCCACTTTTTAACTTTTTGTTGTTGCTATTTACATCTTATTTTATTGACTATGTCTTGGAAAGTTGTTGTAGTTATTATTTTTATTGGCTCATCAGTCTTTCCACTTAGGAGAAGAGCAGTTTATACACCACAGTTACAGTGTTAGAATATTCTGTGTTTGACTATTACGAGTGAGTTTTGTACCTTCAGGTGATTATTTACTGCTCATCAATGTCCTTTTTTCCTGATTGAAGTACTCTTTGTAGCATTTCTTGTAGGGCAGGCTGGTATTGATGAAATTCCTCAGCTTTTGTTTGTCTGGGAAAATATTTTTCCTTCATGTTTGAAGGACATTTTCACCAGATATACTATTCTAGTGTAAAAGTTTTTTTGCTTCAGCTCTTCAAATATGTCATGTCACTCTCTCCTGGCCTGTAAGGTTTCCACTGAAAAGTCTGCTGCCAGACACATTGGAGCTCCATTATATATTATTTGTTTCTTTTCTCTTGCTGCTTTTAGGATCCTTTCTTTATCCTTGACCTTGGGGAGTTTGATTATTAAATGCTTGAAGTAGTCTTCTTTGGATTAAATCTTCTTGGTATTCTGTAACCTTCTTGTGCTTGGATATTGGTATCTTTCTCTAGGTTTGGGAAGTTCTCTGTTATTATCCCTTTGGGTAAGTGTTCTATCCCTATCTCTTTCTCTGCCTCCTCTTTAAGGCCAATAATTCTTAGATTTGCCCTTTGAGGCTATTTTCTAGATCCTGTAGGTGTCCTTCATTGTTTTTTACTTCTTTCTTTTGTCTCCTCTGACTGTGTATTTTCAATACCTTATCTTCTAGCTCACTAATTCTTTCTTCTGCTTGATCAATTCTGCCATTAAGGGACTCCGATGCATTCTTCATTATGTCAATTGCATTTTTCAGCTCCAGAATTTCTGCTTGACTTTTAGAAATTATTTTAGTCTCTTTGTTAAATGTATCTTATAGAATTCTGAATTCCTTCTCTGTGTTATCTTGAATTTCTTTCACTTTCTTCAACACAACTAAGTTGAATTCTCTGTCTGAAAGTTTCCATATCTCTGTTTCTCCATGCCTTATTTAGTTTATTTGGTCCTCGATGCCTTGTTTGGTCCATCTGGTGAGGTTATGATTTTCTGGTTGGTATTGATGCTAGTAGATGTCCTTCAATGTCTGGGCATTAAAGAGTTCGGTATTGGCCAGGCACGGTGGCTCATGCCTGTAATCCCAACACTTTGCGAGGCCTAGGTGGGTGGATCACTTGAGGTCAGGAGTTTGAGACCAGCCTGGCCAACATGATGAAACCCCGTCTCTACTAAAAATACAAAAATTAGCTGGGCGTGCTGGCGGGCGCCTGTAATCTTAGCTACTCAGGAGGCTGAGGCATGAGAATCGCTTGAACCTGGGAGGCGGAGGTTGCAGTGAGTCGAGATTGTGCCACTGCATTCCAGCCTAGGCAACAGAGTGAGACTTTGTCTCAAAAAAAAAAGTCGGGGGATATTTATTATAGTCTTCACTGTCTGGTCTTATTTGTAGCCATCCTTCTTGGAAGGCTTTCCAGATGTTTGAAAGAATTAGGTGTTCTGATCTTAGCTGTTCCTACTTTATGGGGCACCCCAAGCCCAGTAATGCTGTGGTTCTTGCAGACTCATAGAGGTACCACCTTGATGGTCTTAGACAAGATCTGAAAGAATTCTCTGTATTACTAGGCAGAGGCTCTTGTTCTCTTTCCTTATTTTCTCCCAAACAAACAGAATCTTTCTCTGTTCTGAGCCACCTAAATCTGGTGGGTTTAGTGACACAGGCTCCCCTGTGGCCACCACCACTATGACTGTGCTGGGTCAGCGCTGAAACCAGCACTGTTGTTAACTTAGTGTCCTTGCTGGGTAGGGGGTGGGGGGGGTGACGATCGGTGGTACCTTCTATTCCATCATCTTGCTCCACCTCCTCTTCCCTACCTAATAGCTTTCTTGACACCTCCACTTAGTGTTCTAATAGGCATCTCAAACATTTGTTTAAAACTTAGTATCTTATCTTCTCCCCACAATCTGTTTAACCCACAGTCTTTTCCATCTCAGTTAATGGCAAGCCTATCTTTCCAGTTGCTCTAGTGCAACACCTTGGGGCTGTATTTGATTTCTCTATCATACCTCAAATCCAATTTATCAATAAATCCTATTTACTCTACATCCAGCGTATTTACAGAAGCAGACCATATCCACTGCTATCATCCTGGTCCAAACCACTATCATTTCTTGCCTGGATTATTGCATTAGTCTTTAATCTGTTTACTCCATTCATGACCCTTCTGCAATTGATTCTCCATGTAGAAACTAGAGCAATCTCCTAAAAAATGTTTGTTAGATCATGTCACTCTTTTGTCGAATACATTCTCAGAATAAAAGCCAAAGTTCTTTTGCAATGGCATATAAGGCCCTACACAATATGTTCCAAAAGGACAAGGGTTATTATGCTTTGCTCACTGATATTTCCACAGGAGCCTGAACAGTGCTCAATACCACAGTAGGTGCTCACTAAGTATCTGTTGATTGAAGAAATGAAAGCAACACGGGGTGAAAGGTTATTCAGTTAGTAAATAGCTGAGATGGAATTTAAACCCTGTTTGATCTAACTTCAATGGCATTCCTTTTTTAAAAATCACTTTTCTAGTGTTCAATTTTTTTATATTGAAGACTCAAATCTTTTAGCTCTTTGCCTAATGACTTGTCTGTTTCCTGCTTTCTCATGTGCCTTAGTAAGTTTTGACTGGATAAAAATGGATTGGTGGTTGTGGTGACAGGACGTGGTTTGCTAAGGTGTTTTGTTTACATGGTGTTAAGATGGGAGAATGAAGGGTGTGACTGTTACCTCCTTTCCTAGTGACAAATATGAATCTACGAGGTAAGGTAAGGGACTACATAGGGGGGACTTGCCTCTCTTCTTGGATTGTGATTTTTATGTAACTAAAAATTCATTCTACAGCCTGAAAGCAATGTTTTCTAAGCTTGTGACAGAATGTATCACAGCATTCCACTAGAAAATAGCAGGTCTACTTATCTTTCAATAATTCCTTTTATTCTGTCAATGCCAGAGATGGAGACCCAGTCTTTTTGTAATAAGCCTTCATGTTTTAGAGATCATTATTAAAACACCTCCTGTCCTTCTTTTCCTTAGGTTTAAATAATGTCAAATCATTTCAGCTTTATTCTTAAGTCCTATTTCTATATCTTTAATCATTTTTATTTCTTTGCTGTAAGTCTTCTTTACATTCTTCAAATATTAAAAATTGAAGAACCTCTGTTGGCAACCACCAAGAGGAAATTTTTCTGTTTTAGTATTTAATGTATAAACACAGACATGATTAATTACATAGACTTTTCTGAAGCAAATGCTTACCCAGAATACAGATATATTCCTAGTGTAAATAATATTATAATGCTGCTTTACATCTTAGTGACATTTCTGACTTTTGGTTTTTATAATGTTATTCAGTCAACTTTAGATGCCCTTAAAAAACTCCTTTATGTACACAACATACTCTAAATCTGTTTAAAATATGGTCCCTACTTTCTGTAGCCTTATGATCTGTGTACCATTGTAGGTTTTAGATTTAGAACACCAAGCTTTTAAATTGTGAGTGGAATGACTACTGCAGTATTGCAATGAGATTGTAAAGAAAAACTTCCATTCTTACCAAAAGAAAAATAATTTCATAATATTTGCATTGCTTCCACATATATTACCAAACTACTTCTTTTTTGCTAGGCTAAGAGACTATAATTTGGAAAAAGAGTTCTGGGAGCTTACTTACAAACATAATCCCCCCCAACCCTGAAAAATAACAGAAAAGACAAGGAGTAAACAATTTGTTCCTGCTTATTTTCTGATCTTGTGTTTTAAGAACTGAGATCAAAAGAGATCACTGTTACAAGGGTCAAGTACAGGATCATCTCTTTTATATAGATTTAACCAATAAGAAAATTCCTAACTCATCCTTAAAATGCAGGAATAAGATGTATCTGAAGCACTCTGGTTAGCTTTTAAGATGACTTGCAAATTTGTTTAATGGTGATAATGTGACTTACATATATTGTCCATTTTGATCTTTGTGTGCTTTTGATAGCAATGAACTAAGAACTATGATGTTTTTTGGGAAAGGGAAGAGATATTTTTTCTTAAGTCCTTCTTTGGCTTTGAAGAGATGTTTTCTGAGAAAGATGCTTTTCTTTGTTTCTAGAGGAATTTTATTTTTTCAAATAATAATTTGTAGATGAAATTCTCATAAATCAAGTCAGTTTACTTTGAAGACATTTGATTATGTGTTAAAATTCCTTCTTCCTTAAATATCAGTAAATTGCTGTGAGATACAATCGGGAAAATTTTTATTATCCAAATCCCAGCTAATCATACCACTTTTTGGAATCATTACATTTATTATGTAAATTAGTTTTTTAGAACAAGGCAGAGACAGTACTTGTCTTTTGTTGGTTTTGGCGGACAAAATTTTGTTATTCTTCTTGTTTCAAAAGAGAAAATTCCAAGACCTGGACTGGATTCAGTGCAAACCTCAATCTACTTTAACCTTGAAATTTTAGCTTACTTTTAAATTAGTAATTGTCTAACAAGCCAGGATCAGCTCCCATCAAAGGGTACATGAAAAGTGTATTTAAGTTAAAAAAGAGCATTTTTCTGGTTGATATTAGATAATTTGGTCAGTGCTGTTCAGTAGAAACTTTTGTAAATATGAAAACATCCTTTATCTGTGCAATGTAATACACATGTGGCTATGAGCATTTGAAATGTGGCTACTGAATTGAATTGAATTTATAATTTGATAAATTCAATTGAATTCAATTTATCAAATTCATAATTTAGTTTTATTTAATTCATTTTATTTTAAATATAGATGGCCACACATGGGTACTAGTGGACAATAGGGAATTAGAGTACTGAATTATTGAGAACACCACATCCCCTAAGTATGTCAGTGAACAATCTTGACCAGACTTCCTTATTCAGAACTCACATGTACCTTTCTGGCAAAAGATTTTTTTTTTTTTTAAATCACATTTAGAGTCCCTTTGTTGACATGAGCAACCATACGGGGCATCTCATCAGTTGCGGGGAGAGTCTCAGAGTATCCATAGTATCCAGTGTCCATAAGGAGACAAAAGTGCTCTGGACCCACCTTCTAATTGCAGAAGATAAGGATTTCTTTATAATCAGTATTTTAACCTTAGAAACTTCCAAGCTATGTAGGATTCTACAAAGACATATTTTATCACCTAGGGTTCTAGAGATAGTGGGGTTTTATTCTGAAATTTATTTTTACTTTTTTTTTTGAGATAAGGTCTTGCTCTGTCACTGAGGCTGGAGTGCATTGACGCGATCACGGCTCACTGCAGCCTTGACCTCCCAGGCTCAAACGATCATCTCACCCCAGTCTCTGGAGTAACTGGGACTACAGGTGCAGGGCACCATGCCTGGCTTTTTTTAAAAAGTCTATATTTTTTGTAGAAACGTGGTCTCACTGTGTCTCCCAGGCTGGTCTCACACTCCTGGGTTCAAGAGCTCCTACTGCCTCTGCCTCCCAAAGTGCTGGGGCTACAGGCATGAGCCACCGTGCCTGGCTAGATAGCAGGTTTTTAACCTGAGGGATGGTGAGATACTGCATTATTCTGTTTTCACGCTGTGGATAAAGACATACCCGAGACTGGAGAATTTACAAAAGAAAAAGGTTTAATCGACTTACAGTTCCATGTGGCTGGGGAGGCCTCACAATCATGGTGGGAGGCCTCACAATCACGGCGGAAGTCAAGGAGGAGCAAGTCACATCTTGTGTGGATGGCAACGGGCAGAGAGAGTTGTGCAGGCAAACTCCCACTTGTTTAAACTCATGATCTTGTGAGACTTATTTACTATAACTAGAACAGCATAGAAAAAATCCTCCCACCGGGTCCCTCCCACAACATGTGGGGATTATGAGAGCTACAAGATGAGAAATTTGGAGGTGGGGACACAGAGCCAAACCATATCAGATACCAAGGGCTGCTCTTGACATTTCAGCTTTGTAGATTTGTCGGGGCCCAGTGGGAAACAAAAGGAAATAAAGCCTGTTTTTATGAAGTTTCTTGTTTTCCAGATTTGAATCTTGCTAGAAGAGGAGGTTGCACCCCCCATAACAACACTGAGAGGACATTTTTAGGTAGTTGTCCTTACTTGGGGCCTATGGACCAAATTGGTTCTGATATCTATCACTGCATACCAAACCACCCCAAATGTAGTGGCATAAAACAATAGTTATTTGTCTCACAAATCTGCAGTTTGGACACTGTTCAGTGATGACCGCTCATCTCTGCTCCATGTGATATAAGTTGAGGCAGATGGAAGTCTGGAGGTGACTCAGAGGTTGGGAGTCTGAAATCATAAGAAGGCAAATTTTTCATGTTTGGTGGTGGACGCTGGCTGTTAGCAAGAACATCTCCATGTGTCTCCTTTATGTGGCTGTTTGGCTTTCTCTCAGTATGGCAGCTAGCTTCCAAAGCAAGACAAGGACTCCAGGCAGAAGCTGTATTGCCTTTTATGACTTAGCTTTGCCAATCACCTAACATCACTTTTGTGATAGTCACAGATCAACCCAGATTCAAAGGGAGGGACATAGATCCCACCTGCTTATGAGATAAGGACGAATGCTTTGGGGCACCTTGAATTTATAGGCATTTTTTAAATGTGCATTTTTCTGTGGATAGCAATATGACTTGATATGATTTTCAAACTAACATAAATTTATAAAATTTTTTATGATCTAATGGGAAATGCAGGCTTCTTTATTATCCAACTTAGGTCACAGCCTTGGAAGTTAAAGAATACTATGGCATGTGACACTGCTTAATGTTGTATAGGTCAATGTTTCTCAAGCTTTAGTGTGCATACAAATCACATGGGGATCTTATTAAAAATGCAGATTCTTATTTAATAGGTCTGGGTGTGGAGCATGTCTAAGTTGGTCTTGAGATTCTGTATTTCATTTTTCAATTTTAGATTCAGGGGATACATGTGTGGGTTTGTTACACGAGTATATTGTATAATGCTGGGGTTTTGGCTTCTGTTGAACCCATCACCCAAATAGTGAACAAGTACTTAATAGGTAGTTTTCCAACCCTTATTGCCCTTATCCCCTCTTTTGGAGTCTCCAGTGACTATCGTTCCCCTCTTTGTGTCCATGTGTACCCAATGTTTAGCTCCCACTTATAAGTGAGAACATGTGATATTTGATTTTCTGTTCTTCATTAATTTGCTTAGGATAATGGCTTCCAGCTGCATCCATGTTGCTGCAAAGGGCATGATTTTGTTTTTTCTTATGGCTGCATAGTATTCCATGGTGTATATGTACCACATTTTCTTCATTCAATCAATCATTGATGAGCACTTAGGTTGATTCTATGACTTTGCTATTGTGAATAGTGTTGTGATAAATGTATGAGTATAGATTCGTTTTTGATGGAATGATTTCTTTTCCTTTGGGTAGATACCCAGTAGTGGGATTGCTGGGTCCAATAGTAGTTCCATTTTTAGTTCTTTGAGAAATACGTATTTCTAACAACTTTTCCAGTAGTGCTGATACTGCTGGTCTGTGGTCAACCACACTTTGAGCAGCAAGAACGTAAATGTTTCCCCCTATTCTGTTTTGGAGCTTTGGGTAGCTACGTATTATCATTGGATATATCATAATTGTTAATAATTATAATGGCTAATGATTGCACAGTCAAGTGACATAACATGAGCAAACTTCCCAGCACATAGTAGCTACAAATAATTAATCCATAAATCCTTGATCTGCCAACATTTTCTCTTGGAGTAACACACTACCAAGATCAGTCCTGTATTCATTGGGTTGTACACAGCACAACTACAGAGAGTGTCAATTACAACTACAGTTGGGCTGTACACAGCACAACTACAGAGCGTGTCAATTACGTAGATCAATATATGAAATTGACTCTTGGAGTTGTGAAATACAGTGGCCCTGAATGTTCTCAAAAACAAAAGAGAAACAATATTATTTAGAAAGGTCTTCCTAATCTTTTCAACTGTTTTTGCTTCCATTTGTATTGTTTTGAATTATCATTCCTGAATTGGATCCTAGTTTTGTTAACTCCTTGACTTCTAGCATTGGATGATACTGTCTGAATCCCAATCCCCCAGCGTCCTCACCAGCCTGGTTCCCAGCTCTTATTCTCTTATCAAAGTTATTGGTTGAGGATAGTAGGTGATTAAATATTATTGCATAAGCAATAGCAAACATATAGAGGGGCTTTATTTCAATCCCTATTTTAGGTCACATAAGTAACAGAGGATAAGGAAATCTGTAGTCTTCTTGGTAATACTACAGCCTGCATGATTTTGGCTATAGTCTAGGGTTAATTTCACATTTTTCTTTCAGAAGCTACCCATTGTACATGGAGATAATACTCTTATTTTAAAAAGTTAAATAATGTGCCAGGGAAACAAGAGTTACAGATTTCTTAAAATAACTTTTTATTCCGAAACTATGAGGTGTACTAGGTGCTGTGGTCTCTGAAGCACGTGGCTGCCTAATGACAACATTGATTTCTCTGGAGTAGCTGCCTCACTGGAATAACTGAAATTATTTTAGCAGAAGCGCAACCAGTTTACAATTTACAATTGCATCTCGTGTGTGTGACTTTTTTCTTTCATACTGAACTTGTTAGTTCACAAACCCCCATGTCTACCAATCAAAAGTTACTTGATTACTTCCAGATTTAAATGTGGTCAGTTCAGGATTTAAACTCAATTAATTCAATATTTTTCTATGCTTCTTCACTTTACCTAGGAGTATTATAAGGTCCTGCAGAATTTATATGGAATTCATACATTTTCCTCGCTGTATCAGTTATTTATTGCTGTGTTACAAGACACTACAGAACTCAGTGGCTTTAAATAATAAACACGAATTATTGCTCACAAGTTTTCAGCTGGGTGTTTCTTATGGTCTCAGCTGTGTTCATTTAGGTATCTGCTGCCCTACTGATTTTTCTGGGGTTCATTTACGTATCTGGTGGTCATGTGTTAACAGTCTGGTCTACGATGGCTTTTACTGAGATAACTGAACTTTCCTGAAAGTGATCTTTTATCCTCTGGCAGGGTAGCCCAAGCTTGCTCATGTGGTGGTGCTGCCAGGATTCCAAAAGAGTATGTGAAAAGACACATGGTCTCTTGAGACTCAGGCTCAGAACTGGCACACCACAACTGTACTTCACTCTGTTGGCCAAAGTATGTCAAAAGGCCAAATGAGTTTCAAGAGTTGTGGAAATAGATTCGACTTCTTGACGGGAATTGCCACAAAGTCACATTTCAAAGAATGTCAACCCAAATAGGGGTAAAGTTATAACCGTTTTTGCAAGGAATCTACTACACAGGCATTGGAAGAGAAGCATCAGCTTTGTCTGAAAACCCTTGTCCTAGCTAACCTTTGCTTTAGTCCATGAGGCTGTTCGACATCAAGCTCTTTGCTTGGATCCACAACTAAGTGTCTCAGTTTTCTATGATGGTCTTTGCTCATGGTGTCTATGTACTTTGTGTTCTCTTCATCCTTATACCAGATTCCTTTGGGTGTCCATTTTATTTCTTAGTCAATTTGGAGCTACTCCCATACTACATTTATTACCTTCAGACTTGTTACTACATAGCACATTATACATTTTACTGAGTTATCTGATTTTTTGTCTGTCTGCACCAATTAGGAGAGACTGGCTTTTGCCTGTTTTAATTATTATTATATCCTCAGCACCAAAACCAGTGACTAGAACATGATAATCCCCTGGAGAAATTAGTTGAATGAATAAATGATTGAATGAGAGGGCTTAGTGAGTTCTCCTCCATGTCCATCTGCCCACAGACTCCCTAATGTTTTGATTCTCTACTACTGAATTCTCAGTGCTTTATATGGTTTGGCTCTGTGTCCCCACCCAAATCTCATCTCAAATTATAATCCCCAGATGTGGAGGGAGGGAAGCTATTAAATTATGGGGGTGGCTCCCCCCATGCTGTTCACTCATGGAGCTGATGGTTTTGTAAATGGTATTTTTTCCTGTGCTCACACATGCTCTCTCCTGCCACCTTGTGAAGAAGGTGCCTGCTTCCCCTTCCACCATGATTATAAGTTTTCTGAGGCTTCCCCAGCCATGTGGAACTATGAGTCAATTAAACCTCTTTCCTTTATAAATTACCCAGTGTTGAGTGTTTTTTATGGCAGTGTGAAAACAAATTAATACAGTAAATTGGTACCATAAAAAGTGGGGGCACTGCTATAAAGATACTTGAAAATGTGGAAGTGACTTTGGAACTGGAAGTGAGGTTGGAACCTCTGCCCATAAGTTTGGAGGGCTTAGAAGAAGACAGGAAGATGCGAGAAAGTTTGGAGCTTCCTAGAGACTTGTTGAATGGTTTTGACCAAAATGCTGACAGTGATGTGAACAATGAAGTCCAGGCTGAGGTGGTCTCAGATAGAGATGAGGAACTTATTGAAAACTGGAGTAAAGGTCACTCATGCTATGCTTCATTAAAGAGACTGGTGGCATTTTGCCCCTGCCCTAGAGATCTGTAGAGGTTTGAACTTGAGAGAGATGATTTAGGGTATTTAGGGTATTTTGGTGGAAGAAATGTGTAAGCAGCAAAGCATTGAAGATGTGACCTGGATTATTCTAAAAGCATTCAGTTTTATGCATTCACAAAGAGATGGTTTGAAATTGGAACTTACGTTTAAAAGGGAAGCAGAGCATAAATGTTCAGAAAATTTGCAGACTGTGATAGAAAAGAAAATCTCATTTTCTGAGGGGAAATTCAAGCAGGCTGCAGAAATTTGCATAAGTAACGAGAAACCGAATGCTAATCCCCAAGACAATGGGGAAAATGTCTCCAGGGCATGTCAGAGACCTTGGCAGCAGCCCCTGCCATCATAGGCCCAGAGGACTAGGAGGAAAAATAGCTTCCTGGTCTGGGCCCAGGGCCCCTGCTGCTCTGTACTGCCTCAGGACATGGCACCCTGCTTCCCAGCTGCTTCAGCTCCAGTCATGGCTAAAAGGGGCCAAGGTACAGCTCAGGCTGTTGTTTCAGAGGGTGCAAGCCCCAAGCCTTGGCAGGTTCCACGTGTTGCTGGGCCTATAGGTGCACAGAAGTCATGAATTGAGATTTGGCAATCTTTGCCTAGATTTCAGAGGATGTTTGGAAACACCTGGATGTCCAGGCAGAAGTCTGTTGCAGGGGCAGAGCCCTCATGGAGAACCTCTGCTATGGCAGTGTGGAAGGGAAATGTGGGGTCAAAGCCCTGGCACAGAGTCCCCACTGGAGTACTGCCTAGTGGAGCTGTGAGAAGAGGGACACCATTCTCCAGAACCCAGAATGGTAGATCTACTGACAGCTTGTACCATGTGCCTAGAAAAGCCACACACACTCAATGCCAGTAGCAAAAGCAGCCTGGAGGTGGTTTGTACCCTGCAAAGCCACAGGGGAGGAGCTGCCCAAGACCATGGGAGCCCACCTCTTGCATCAGTGTGACCTGGATATGAGACATGGAGTTGAAGGAGATCGTTTTGGAGCTTTAAGATTTAGTGACTCTTCTGTTGGATTTCAGACTTGCATGGGGCTTGTAATCCCTTTGTTTTTGCCAGTTTCTCCCATTTGGAATGGGACCATTTTCCCAGTGCCTGTACCCTCATCGTATCTTGGAAGTTACTAACTTGCTTTTGGTTTTACAGGCTCATAGATGGAAGGGAAGGGACTTGACTTGTCTCAGATGAGACTGTGGACTTGGACTTTTAAGTTAATGCTGTAATGAGTTAAGACTTTGAAGGATTGTTGGGAAGGCATGGTTGGTTTTGAAATGTGAGGATGTGAAATCTCGGAGGGGCCATTGGTGGAATGATATGGTTTGGCTCTTTATCCTTACCCCAATCTCATCTTGAATTTTAATCCCCAAATGTCAAGGGAGGGACCTGTAATCCCCCCATGTAGAGAGAAAGAAGTGATTGGATTATGGGAACAGTTTCCTCCTTGCTGTTTTCGTGATAGGGAGTGAATTCTCATTTGATCTGATGGTTTTATAAATGGTAGTTTTTCCTGTGCTCACACACACAGTCTCTCCTGCTGCCTTGTGAAGAAGAGGTGCCTGCTTTCCCTTCTGCTGTGATTGTAAGTTTCCTGAGGCCTCCGCCAGCCATATGGAACTGTGAGTCAATTAAACCTCTTTCCTTTATAAACTACCCAGTGTCAAGTGTTCTTTATAGTAGTGTGAAAACAAACTAATACAGTGCTCTAAGCTGCCAGGTCTTAATACACATGACAAGCCTCTGTAATTAAAAAAAGCAAAATAATTTGTCTCTCTTCCAAGTTCATAGCTCTTGAGATTGAAAACCATGGCTTTCAGAAATATTATGTGTACTATTTATCTGTTTTCATTTTTATTTGTTGCAGAAGCTCAGTTAACTTTTTGACTGTGTTCATCCTCCCCTTGAGGATGCTGAATGGTGAAAAGAAGAGAAATGGTCTCAAGGAGACTTACAGAGGAAAAAACCCTCAATTAATATCTCAAAATATTATTTAGCTTCATAAGTTAAAACTTTGCCATTTCTAGCTGATTCCCATTGTGGTGATTACTCAGAAGACTGAAAGTTTAGCTGAGCCATGGCATTTCATTGAATAAATTTTGTTTTTCAGAATTTAAGGCAAGAATGTCATGTCTAAACTATTTCATGATAGGTAAGATTGCACTAAGTTGAGTGTCAAAATTACAAACTTGTGTTGTTGCTGTTTTTAATGATCTCTTTGTAAAGCTTCATTAACATTTATGGAAGAAAGCACCAGTATGAATTACTGAGAAAATATAAATAACTATGTTAAAATAAGCCCAGGTATGCCTGAAGAATAGCTTAGATTACCTATGTACCAAGTTTCCCAAAATTTAGCCCAAGAATTATTAAGTCATTATCAAGGTTGTTCTTTCTACTTTATTTTTCTTTGCTGATCTGTTTTCAAGGATGTCAGACTACCTTTCCCCAGCCTTACATACTATAAGGCCACTGGTTAAAAACTATATGTAACTCATTGTTACCCATTAGATATAGTCCAGATTTCTTCTTTTGGTGTTCAAGATTTACTACAGGTTCAAAGTTGCTACAAGTCCAAATACATTTTCCTACTTTATATTCTGTTTTTACCACTCCTGTGTAACAATACAGATGTATTGTTCTTAAAAGCTGTCTACTATGTTACGAAAGCTGTCTGTGAAACAGTAAGCTAAAACTCAGTCTATGATGTGGATGTGAAGTGGGTCATGGTTAGATAATATGGTATTAAATCTAGCAAAGGATGTCATACCAGCAGAGGGAAGACTCTAGAGTCATATTCTATGATAAAGCCAATCAAAATTGATACAAGGAAGGAATGCGTATTAGTGTTTTATAGTCATTCAGCCAAATGCATATGGGTAGACCTTCTCTTCAGTGCCTCACCAGTGGTGAGGCACTGAAGAGTATCATACTTTGAAGTACCACTTCAAAGTATCATGCCGGGCACTTATTTACTCTGGATCATCCACATGAGCCTGGCAAACCGGCCAGATTCTTCTCATTATTTTCAGAAGCATTATTATTTATTCTAAAAAGAAAGCAAAGTTACTTTTTTTTGAGAATTTACTGTATATCAGTTTCAACCTGACAGATTTGTCAGCAGCTATGCCCATTATGCCTCTTGTTAGTAATAAGGTGCCTGTTCTTTTTTTTTTTTTTCTCTCGTTTGTTTTTTCTCTTTTGGGTACCATCAGCACAGATAAGCTGTTTATTTTAAGATAAAATTACTTGAGATTTAGGTTGTAGAATGCCAATTTATTTTCGAATTATGATAAGCTCCAACTCTTAGAAGATTTATGTAAATTATTGTTCATAGGAGTGTTTAGATTTGTATAAATAAACCTGGTCAAGTAAAACTTTGACTTTTTATATTTCTGAGAATAAGAAAAGACATCTTAGGTAGCTATTCCACCCTTTAAAACTTTTTTGCTATAATTATGCATATTCTGTATTTACTGATGGATATCAAACAGTTAACTTCTAGATGTTCCAAGAGATGAGCAGTTTCTTTGTAGAAGATTTTGGTTACTGTTTTTGTTTTTGGCAAGATTCAGTGGATATGGCTGAAAAATGTAAGAATGATAGGGGAAAATAATTCTAGTTGTTAGGTACATATAAATAGTAGGAAGGGCAATACTTTTAAAATTGAAATCTCTACACTCAAAGATAATATAGAGCAGTAAAAGCTTAAGAGAAGACAGTCTATCATTGTTGGACATTTGGGTTGGTTCCAAGTCTTTGCTATTGTGAATAATGCAGCAATAAACATACGTGTGCATGTGTCTTTATAGCAGCATGATTTATAGTCCTTTGGGTATATACCCAGTAATGGGATGGCTGGGTCGAATGGAATTTCTAGTTCTAGATCCCTGAGGAATCGCCACACTGACTTCCACAAGGGTTGAACTAGTTTACAGTCCCACCAACAGTGTAAAAGTGTTCCTGTTTCTCCACATCCTCTCCAGCACCTGTTGTTTCCTGACTTTTTAATGATTGCCATTCTAACTGGTGTGAGATGGTATCTCATTGTGGTTTTGATTTGCATTTCTCTGATGGCCAGTGATGGTGAGCATTTTTTCATGTGTTTTTTGGCTGCATAAATGTCTTCTTTTGAGAAGTGTCTGTTCATGTCCTTCGCCCACTTTTTGATGGGGTTGTTTGTTTTTTTCTTGTAAATTTGTTGGAGTTCATTGTAGATTCTGGATGTGGCACATATACACCATGGAATACTATGCAGCCATAAAAAATGATGAGTTCATGTCCTTTGTAGGGACATGGATGAAATTGGAAATCATCATTCTCAGTAAACTATCGCAAGAACAAAAAACCAAACACCGCATATTCTCACTCATAGGTGGGAATTGAACAATGAGAACACATGGACACAGGAAGGGGAACATCACACTTCGGGGACTGTTGTGGGGTGGGGGGAGGGGGGAAGGATAGCATTGGGAGATATACCTAATGCTAGATGACGAGTTGGTGGGTGCAGCGCACCAGCATGGCACATGTATACATATGTAACTTACCTGCACATTGCGCACATGTACCATAAAACCTAAAGTATAATAATAATAATAATAACAATAATAATAATAATAAAAGAAAAAAAAAGAGAAGACAGTATTTGAGAGAGTTATGGACAAAGACATATCTCCTTGTATATCATTTGATGCAAGGAAGAAGAATCACACAAAGTATATAATGTTAGAGCTATAATGTATACTCTATTTCCAAAGAATTGATTTGTATCATAGTTCCTGAAACCAAAGGTTTATTTTATAAGAATTTCACATTTTTGAAACTGGGCCTCTACTATAGACTATTTTTGTTGCCCCCTGAAATTCATATGTTGAAGCCTTAATCCTCTGTGTGATGGTATTTGGAGTTAGTGTCTTTGGGAAGTAATTAAGTCACGAGGGTGGAGCCTCCATGATGAGATTAGTACCCCAAAAAGAACGGACACAAGAAAGATGATCTCTCACCCATGTGGAGGATACAGCAAGAAGGTATCTATCTGCAAACCAGAAAGAGGACCCTCACCGGGAACTGAAACAGCTGGCAACTTGATCTTGGACTTCCTAGCCTGTAGAACTGTGAGGAATAAATTTGTATGGTTTATGCCACCAAGTCTGTGATATTTTTGTTGTGGCAGCCTGAACTGATTAAAGCAGCTTCAGTATGATTTTTTTGCCACTTAGGAACAGAAATTGTATCTTTCCACTAATTAATCATCAGACATCTACTGAGTATTTTCTACGTATAAGGTTCTACAGTAGACATTAGCACTCTTTAAGTGCAGTAGAAGTTGCTCCTCCTCTTGAAGAGTTTATAGTCTTCTAGAAAGGATTACTTGAACAAAACATCCTTGGTTTCCAGAATGATATTTTTTTTTTAGTTTTTTTCCTCCCCCTAGCACTTTAGTTAGTTTTGCTGTTCTCCTTTTTTGGTACCTTTCCTTTCACATTTCTTAGTGTTGACATTTCCAAGTTTCCATCAAAATCTCTGTTTGCATGATCTCATCTTTTAACTGGGCTTTACTTACTACCCATATAATTATAACACAAAAAAATCTTTCTCTAAATTGAACACATGTGCCCTAAAATCTGGTTCCACATGATCAGGGTGACTTTATAATTTATTGACAAAACTGGAACATTTTGGAGAAGTGAAAGGTGGTACTATTAATAATTTTTTCTGGGATAACAATAATGAATAAGAATTGTCTTGGGCAAATCTTAGATGTGATCACCCTACATGTAACCAATAGCCCATTTGATAGCTCTACTTGGATGTCTTTTAGGCACTTAAAATACAGTGGCCTGAGGGAGATCAGCTTCTTTTTCTTCCATATCTTCCCATCTTGCGTTCTCTACTGCCACATTATCATTTCCCACAGTTGCCCAAGTCAGAAATATGGTCAGTATCCCTAACTGCTCCTAATCTCTTACCTTCTGCTCCATAGGTCTGTAAATTCCATCAACATGTTTTCCTTAATAATGAATTCTGAATCTGTACAGTGTCTCCATGGTCTCCATGCCTGTTGCTCTTGAGTTGAGGCTCTCATTTCATTCCCCAATTAGAAAACAGCATATTCAAGTAGTTATTGACCTTCTGTCTTGACCTCCTTTAATCTATTCTTCACATTGTTGCAAATTGAGTATGTGTATGTGTGTGTGTATCATTCCTCAGTTTAAAATTCTCTAAGTCCCCTCCAAATATCTTTCATGATGTCTTTAGTAGGACATTAAAATTCTCCATGACTTGGCTCTTGTGTAACTCTCACCCTCTTTTATCATCATACCTCACCTAAGCCCCACGTTTATGTCTGTTTCTCCCTTAACATCTAAGATAGCCTTCCCTGCCTCTCTTTCATTATATGACTAATTCATATCATTCTTCAAATCTATTATTGGCTGCTAATTCTCCTGGAAACTGTTCTAACTTTTCCTGAATCTATCCTGAACATCTGAATTTTTTCTTCCTTATAGAGTAATTTTGGTTATATTTTCCCCTCATATATTTAGTTATCTCTACCTATTATTTTTTAATGGAAATAAAATTTACATGTAGTGAAATACACAGATCCTATTAGATGAGTTTTGACAAATGTATGCACCTAATTATCCAACAGCCCAATCAAGATATAAAACATTACATCACTCCTAAAAGTTCCCTCATGCCCACATGTAGTCTACCCCTACAACCCATAGTGGCCATTGTTCTAATTTTTATTACCATAGATAAATTTTGCTGGTCCCTAACTTCATATAAATCACTAATTTTTATCAATTAATGAACCTATATTAATGTTTATAAAAGAGATAGATTTTTTGTTGTACACAGTTGATTTAAATGTTTAATGTTGATGAAGAAAAGTATTTCATAGTGCGCTTACTACAAGAGTCGGAAATTATGGTTACTTTTATAGGCTGGTTTTGCATTTTCTTGGAGTGCTTAAAGCCTATATTTCTGGAATTCAATAGTATATATTTTTTTCTCTTATAAAAATGAGGGCAAGCATGGGTGTCTGCCTCATTCAGCAAGATTCTGCTTAATAAGGCACACTCATAATGTTAGAAAATATGCCAACTGTGAACCAGAATGCATGTAACTTGAGCAAGAGTCCTAATGAGCTCTGTAGGGGCAATTGCGCTTTAGAATTCCGAATAAGGAGAAGCTAATTGTCAGCCAAATTTACAGTCAAAGGAGAAGGATCAGTGTGGAGACTGGGAACTATATCACATATTCAGATGAAAACATAGTGTGTTCTCACACAATACTTATTGATTGGGGCTACTTTTATAATAGGGATTTCTGCCTGTAATGGGGGAGTGGGTGGGAATTCTTTGTCAAATTTCAAGGCAAATGGATTCAAATGAGGGCAAGAGCTTCATCTAGTTTACTACTATAAATTGTTCCCTAACAGTAAGAACAGAGTCTGGCAAATAATAGATACTTTATAAATAGTTAAAAATAAACACATTATTTTGTTAATACATTGGAATAGCCATTGAATTTTTGAGTATCCTATCATATTTAATCTTCTAAGGAAAAGAAGTACTTTCATTTCTTGAAATAATATCTGTTCAGCTCGCCACTGACACATTGTGGAAAAAATGGAATAGTTGAGACTTTTGGAGGGGCTAATGAGCTTTTCTGGTATTATTGAAGAAGTTTTTATAGTTTTAAATGATCTACAATTGGAGCCAGACTACTTTCACATGACATAGAGGTTAAAACAGCTAGCATTTTTTCAACTTTCGACCAAAGCATTGCCTTTCTACCCAACCATAGTTCAAGCCCTTTTCAGCAGTCATCTCTACACACAGTGCCCTTCAATTGTTACCCTCTGAAGGGCTATACTTTTGGAAAAAATAATACTTTTCATTTTCTTCAATGTAACCCATAAACCATACAAATACCCCACATCTATATGGAATTGTTATAGAACTGAGAAAATAGGTATTGATGGAGGCAAGGGACTAATTCTGACACTTCCTTTTAAGAACCAGGAGCAGTAATTTATCAGACTATATGGAGTTGTAGCTAAGCTAGTGAATGTTGCAGGTTGCAAAGTCACTTTGCCTCTAAGGATTTTTAAACAATATCTGCCTTAATGAATGTCATTGTAACTTGTTTATCCCAATGAGAATGTGTTGTCAATTCCAATGAGCAGGTATTTTGTACATGTTTCATTGGGGGGTTCAAATCCCATTAAACTAATACTTACCCATGTTCGATAAATTTGTGAAATGTCATTTGAGAGTTTGATATGGAATGTTGGAAATACGAAAATAATATTAATTATTTGAATGGAGGAAAGAAAAAATGGGTGTGGCTTGCCAAGTTACCTTGATAAAGTCATTTGACTTCCTTAGACATCAAGCCCCTTGTTTATAAAATGAGAGGATTATGTTATTGAATCTTTGAAATCCCTATATCTCTAGCTGTGACATTGTAAGCAGTTTATCCTTGCAATAAGAAGAAAGATGAAAAATAGCTTTTTAAAAGGAATTATTCTAATTAAATAATTGAAGAAATTAAAGACCAATGAAAAGGAGGGAAAAATGTTTTCTTCTTGGAGGAAATTTGAAAGCCCATAAAATAGTTAAGGAGGTTAATTCCTTGGGTCTTGTTGAGCTGTAAGATGTTATTTTGTTTGGCTCCCAGTGATGGTTAGATTATCCTAAAATTTATTTGAAATGTTATTAAGTAATATGCTACTGTTACATTTCTTCTGTGGGAAAGACATCAGAAGGGGAGAGACCATGGAAAAGAAGGTTAGAGAGAGTTGAAGCTGGGTGATTAAGACCAAACAAGTTCACATCAAAATTAAAAGGGCTCATTTTCAGTGCAACACAAGTTCTTAAAGCACTTTAAGTACAACACAATGCAACTGGTTACTTTATAATTATAAATCCGTTTTTGCTGGGGGAATGAAGTGTTCTTAGCGAGATCTTTTCTGCTCAGCAAGTAGAATTGAAATGTAGGAAAACAGAGCAATGAAAGAAGCTCATGCTGTGTGTGGGGCTGAAGCACTGCCATTATGGAGCACCATGGGCCCCATGGGCTGGGGTAGATGACGCTTAAGCATTAGTTCATATTTACCAATTAAGCGTAAGTTGTGTTTCTTTATGTGCTTCAAAAGAGTTAGTCATTTAGTCCCCATAAGGAGCATTTTATCAAAAGGAGCGATTATAGCCAGAGACAAAGAAGCCTGCAACTGGATTATAGGCCTCCCTCCATTCTGACAGGACTCAACTCTATACATAGCTAATTGTGATATAATAGTGATAGCTTTTGGAGTGAAAATAGTTGTCAATACAAGAGGAAGCTGGCAAGATATTATGAATGAAATGATGATTAAAGATTATATTTAAAATATATTTAATATATTTAAAATATAATCCATTACAACTTCTACAAAACCATATAATTAAGCATAAATGAAATGAGCAGATATATAGCATACACATTTCATATTGAAATTAATTTTCTGTTAGCCTTTTATTTGTTCAGTTCATGTAAGTTTGTCTTTCTGGGTTTTACTTTATATTTACAGGCCAGAAACTTACTTAGAGGAGGTACCTTAAATAGGTTAGATATCTTCAGATTGCAACTTAAAGATTATTGATTATGCCACAATACATTTTAGTCTGAAATCCATGTTTTGTACCTACTAACGTCTACATAATACTCTACTGTCCTCAGAAGAAAAAGGAGCCTCCTACATACATCATTCCAAGATTGAATAGGTATCTCCAGGTTATGGAAGCAGTGGGTCAGGTGATAATACTTCTCTAAACATATCGGGTTTGCTTATATGGTTGATTCATACAGGCTTTGCTCTTAGGGGCACCAAATAAGATCCAATACCCAACTAAATGAGATTACAGTCTGGTTGTGACATCTGTTTCTCCTTCATTTGCAATACAGTGTGGTGGTTGTGAATTTAATTTTGAGATTCAGAAACACTTGTGTTTGAGACATACAACTTCTACCAACAAGTTATGTTTCTCATGTGAAAAAGTAGAGATAATACAATCATAGAATTTGAAGTAAAAAGGAAGTGAGTGCAAAGGGCTCTGTAGAGTACCTGACACCACATAATACATTATCAGTAGACATTAACTTTTGTTATTGCCAAGGTTAATTTGAGAAGCCAGACAGGGAGTTAACACTTCCCTTCCAGTTCCCTCCACTGTTCCATGTGTTTGTGCTTCTCCAATTTGGGTCTAATTAGGATTTCTTCCTTGGTGGAACCCTAACTAAGTGCACCAAGAGAGGGATGCTTTGTCCATTTTATCAGAAGGAAAAATTAAATGCTGAGTGGCTTGATAGAGTTAGACTTGTGAATGCTGCTTCCTCATTCTTTCTGATGGTGCAGTTTTGATAACCCATGTTATGTCTCTGCTGCTTCTTTCACTGTGGCTGCTACTGAGATAGGGAGGGTGTGCAATGCCATTATGCTTCAAAAATAATTGTGTATAAGAATATTATTTTTGAAATGTCAACCTATGCATCTTTCCCCTGTATTTCCTCCTGTTCTTACACTTCCCTGTGTTTGGACAGTTAGGTTAAATGATTAAATCTGTATTCACAGCAGAAAGCAGAAGTCAGTTCTTGATGTTTGGATTTCAAAAGCTTAAGTTTTGGAGGGGATGCAAAAGCCCAAGGCATAAGCCATCACTTTGGAAAAATTAATATCATAGAGCAAATATTTTCTCCCCTCAAGTTTAAATAGATGCCCAAAATGAGGCAGGGAGAGTAAGAGGAGTGACAAAAACTTGGTTTGAGGATCCTAGGGAAGGAGCCTTGGGACCTACTGTAACCCCCTTTCCACTAAAATCCCAGGTAGCTCTGTGGAATCCAAGAACAAAGGATCCTTCTAATTCTTGCCTATCATTTCCCTTTCCTGGCAAAACACAGGAAATCATGAGACATGACTGTATGGGAAGAATAGTGGGTTTGAGACCCTGTCACAAAGTTTCCTGGTGTTCAATGCAGGGCAGAATTCATTCCATGTCTCTGACAGTGCCACAAACCTGGCACATGGAGCTGATGTACCTGAAGAGGTCGCATTGTTTGGATGACTAATAGGGGTTCAAACAGTGATCTCCATGGACAAACCGCAACAAAAATGGATGGCAATGTGGATGCCGCAGTGGAAACCAGTGTGCAAGAGTATTCCAACCACCCCAACATGTTGTCACTGTGCAGGCCACCCAACTTTGGGGAATTGCATGGCATTTCAATTTCTATGTAATGGCAGACTTGGAATTCAAAATATAATGTAGATTCAGACATAGAAATTCTTGTTGGTGGAATGATATTGCTACCTGCTCAACTACAAACATAGTTTGGAGAGCTGAGCACCAAAGTATATGTCAGGAATAAAGCTAGACATGCCACCTGATTTAGATTTATTCTAGGGCATAGCAGGGGTAAGGGCAGAGGCAATGACAAAGAAAGTGGGAGAGAGGTCTCATTAGTGTGTACACATCTGCTCTAAGTATGTGAGTGAGAGAAGACCTGTCTTGGTGGCTTCAGTTCATTTACAAGACAAAGGCAGGTGTATCCTGGCCTGTGTCACCATAAGAAGCATGAGAGGTAATGAAGCTCTGATGCAAGCCCGAGGAGAGCTGGGCTCTGTACTTTGTGGGCCAGGCTCTTAGAATATGTGTGGAGATGATATCAATATTTACAAGACTACCAAGGTGCTGCAAGCTCATGGCCACAGCTGGGTCTGAAGTGGGTACCCCAGTGCAGACTAGTATTTCACTAACCTTACTGATGACAAAATTCCCCTGAGCACATCTTAAAAATATCCATTCCTAGGCCAGACTCCAGACCTATTGCGTCAGTATCTCCAGGGGAGAGGCTTCAGATTTATATTTTGTCAGGAGCATGTCAGATGGCTCCTAAGGAAAAGAGAGGCTAAGAATAATTTGACCTCACATACGAAAGATTTCTTAGTGTATCAGAATGAGCAACAGTTTGGAGTACGGCCTAAGAAGATAGCTCTGGAGAAGACTGCCTGGGTTTGAATCTGTGCCTCAGTTCTACCTCCTATAACATGGGGCCAGCAGACTCTACTTCTTGAGGTTGTTGTGTAAAGCCCTAGATGAGTATCTGGCACATGATATGCACTTAATAAATATCGACTATCATTATAATTATTTTTGAACACTCCGCCAGGAATGAAAAGATGAGGGAACACTCATTGAAAAGTAGCAACAGCTACCATTTGTATAGGCTCTTTATTGCTTTCAAATGTATGATATTTAATATTTGAGACATATAGGCCATGGGAAACCCATTTAGTCAGAAAATTCAGCCTTCTAAGACTTGGTGGCATATCTAAAGTGCCTGGCTGGAAACTTGAGAGCGTATCTTGCTGCTAGGAGTAATAGCCTAGTGGTAACAAGTGCTGAGCTGCACTTCTTGAACTTTCATATTCATAAAAATCACCTGGGGATCTTGATAAAGTACAGATGGTGACTTAGGAGGTCTGATGTAGGCTTGAGATTCTGCACTTCTAACAACTTCCAGGTGATGCTGATACTTCTGCCCTGCAGATCGCACCTGACGAGCAAAGCATTCCTTTAAGATCATCCTAAGGTTTCTAAAGTATATCTGGCATACCAGCTGCAGTTTGCTTATAAGGACTCCCTAAAGGGTAGCAGTTCTTTGTTTCCTGGAAGCAAATATGAATGATCCTTTGAGACAATGTGGTCTCAGTAAAGTGTTATCCACATAGTGAGAGAAAGATCAGCTTGCTCTAATTAAACAAGTTGAATTCTGCTACATGTACCATGTGTGATCTTCCAGTGTTAGGAGCACTGAGGTTCAGTAATATTCATTTAGCACAAAAATGGCACTGGATACAATTTAATGTTACAAGCCAGGAGGCATTTTAGGGTCTTGTAGATATACTGCAATCATTACCCTGGCAAAAAGAAGCAGTGCTAGTTAATAGAGATGCCCACTTTATAGAATGCTGCATATACCAGCTTTCATGATACTTTTGGTGATGATATCCAGATGAATTTGGAGAGATGACGCACCAGAAATACATGGACCCATATTCCATTCTCAGTCTTTGAGCCGTCATAGAAGCCAAATGAACAAGTATGAGCTATTACCTCAATCCGTATTTGAAAGATTGTGTGGCATAGAGATTTACTGGGTATCTGCTACAGTATCAATCATATTAAAAATAAATGCCCAACTACACACACTCTAAGAAAGTGTACTGGAAAAGAAATCAAACTCTGGAGATGTTTATGCATGTGAAAGCCTTACATATGTAGGAAATATATCTGAGTGTGGGAAAATTGAACTACAGTTCATTGGGCTTTAATAAAGTTATTTAGCGCTAATCCTTAGGTGGATAATAAAATCATAAGTGCTTGATTCACATAGATACCAGGTAAAATGAAAAGAAAAAAAGTTTAGGACACAAGGAAAGGTAATGTTCCACAAGCTTTATCAAATCCTCTCTACCAGCACTGTAATTCTCAATAAAACTCAGCACGACAGTTCAAAATAAAACAGGGCTATGACAAGACAATAACTCTGGGGGCATTACAGTCTGGTATAGTAAGTTTCCTTTCTCCCCTTAGTGCTTTCACTGGGATTCTCTCAGAGCACCGAGGGAGCCATAGAGGTAGTATAATTTATTCTTGCATGTACAGGGGCTGATTTTCTTTCCCTCTTTTTGTGGACTTTCAAACCAGCCAGCACTGTGGTCATTGAACTTCTCTTTTAATACCTTAATTATGAGTGAGAAGGGAAGTGTGAGTTACATAGGATAACAATAGTGCTGTGTAACAAGCCACCACAAAATCTCCCTGGCAAACAACAAATCGATACACATTTATTCCAATCATGAGTCTGGTAATTGGGAGTAAACAGGTCTATACTGAACTCAGCTAGGGTGGCTGCATGTGCCTGTCATCCTCCTCCTTACACTCAAGGTGATGCAGATGTACAAGTGGGCAAGTGGAAACACACACGCTTTTGTGACGTTCAAGCTTGGAAATGGCATAATGTCATGTCCACCTTGTTCTATGGGTCAAAGCAAGCAACGTGACTGAACCCAAAGTCAGTGGGTCGGGGAAATATAGTCCAACTCTTAATGAAGATGAACTGAAAAGTTACGGTGCCTAAATACAGCAACGGTAAACATTTGGGTTATTAATGTAAGATATTTTGGAAGAGACAAAGACCTGAAACTTAGATCAATTTTAAGTAAAAATGACTTGTGTAGGAAGAGAAGACAAAAATGACAGTTGCCCAGTAAGATACAGGATGCTTGGTTAAATGTGAATTTCAGATAAACAATAACTTTTTACAGTATAATTATGTCTCATGCAGTATTTGGTGATAGGGTTGCCTGGGGGTAAACGAGTCTACATTGGGTCCATGAAATATTTGGTACATGTTATACTAAAAAAAATCATTATTTATCTGAAATCTAAATCTAATTCAGTGTCATGTTATTATTTTTTTTTTTTACTTAAATCTGGCAATCCTAATGATGAAGCCATTGGGAGTGAGAACTACACCTTCAAGAAGCCAAGAAGGAATGACGCATAGAGAAAATAAGCTTTGCAAAACTGTCTTATTGCCTGCCTCCCAAGAAGATGTTCTACCACTTTCAAACCTTTGTTCTCACCTGTTTGTCTTTAGGAACATGGCTTGTTGGCAGGGGCAACACTTGGCCAATGGCAGTATAATAACCAGCTGGCAGTCTTTCTGATAGATTGGGCATCTGAGTGATTGGTTTGTGTCCATGCATATTAGTTCAATATTTCGATTCTCACCCCTGGTTACTGGCAAACATGAAGTCACCTGAGTGTGAGATAATGATGTAGGTCCACTGAGAAAACTGATAATTTGTTGCTGGACACAGCATTAATCTTTTATTGTGTCCCAAAGTATTTATTTAAAGATGAGACTAAGCATTGTGAGAGGAAAAGGTAGATTGTACAACCTCCTGAGTGAATACAAAAGCAGGATGGTTACAGGAAGAACTTTACTTAGAAAGCAATTTTAAGCCTGTTTTTTTTTCTAGCTCTGAATTTTCTATTGCTGCATAACAGATTGCCACAAACGTAGTGGTTTAAAACAAGCACTTATTTATTAGCTCACAATCCTATGGGTTAAAAGTATAGTATGGCATAGCCAGGTTCTCAGCTCAGAATTTCACATATCAAGAGCTGAAATCAAGGTGTCACCCAGGTGGAATTTCTATTTGGAGACTCTGGGGAAAAATTTGCTTCCAAGTGCATTTTTTTGTTGACAGAATTGATTTCCTTGCAGTTGTAGGACTGAGGTCCCCATTCCCTTGCTAGCTGTCAGCAGGGGCTGCTTCTCACCTCTAGAGGCCACTCACATTCCTTTCCATGTGGCCCCTTTCCCTTTTGCAACCAGCCAGGGAAAAACACGATGCTCTTAAAGGACTACTGATTAAGTCAGCTCTACCTTGATGTGCTTCATCTGCTGCTCGGGGTAGAGCACTGTGGCATGATCATAGCTCACTGCAGCTTTGAACTCCTGGGCTCCAGGGACCCTCCCACCTCAGTCTCTCAAAGTGCTGGGATTACAGGGATGAGCCACCACACTCAGCTGACATTCTGTATCTTAAAGTCAATTCACTGCAAAGTTTCTTTCCAGAATTATTTAGATTAGTGTTTGAATAACTGGAGAAGATGAGTAAATATGAGGGACAGGGAATATTGGATGGATATCTTAGAATTCTGCCTACCATGGCCTGGTGGTGTGACTAACGCTTGTAATCCCAGCACTTTGGGAGGCTGAGGCAGGTGGATCACCTGAGGTCAGGAATTCGAGACCAGCCTGACCAACATGGTGAAACCAAGTCTCTACTAAAAATAGAAAAATTAGCCTGGCATAGTGGCAGGTGCCTGTAATTCCAGCTACTCAGGAGGCTGAGACAGGAGAATAGCTTGAACCCGGGAGGCGGAGATCACAGTGAGCTGAGATCACGCCACTGCACTCTGGCCTGGTCAACAGAGCAAGACTCTGTCTTTAAAAAAAAAAAAAACTTTCTTCTGCCTACCATGCTGAACGTGCCCTTTGCGGGTGCTTCCCAGCCTCTTCCCCACTGCGGGAGGCTCTGCTCCCATCCCGCAATTCTAAGTATTCTGTTTAGCCATGTTAGCAAGAACTCTGTTGGAAATTTTCTTTTTTCTATTTTTTTTTGTTGTTGTTGTTGAGACAGAGTCTCGCTCTGTCACCCAGGCTGGAGTGCAGTGGCGCAATCTTGGCTCACTGCAACGTCTGCCTCCTGGGCTCAAGCAGTTCTCCTGCCTCAGCCTCCCGAGTAGCTGGGATTACGGGCGTGTACCACCACACCCGGCTAATTTTTGTATTTTTAGTAGAGACGGGGTTGCACCGTGTTGGCCAGGCTGATCTCAAATTCCTGACCTCAGGTGATCCACTCGCGTCAGCCTCCCAAAGTGCTGGGATTACAGGCATGAGCCACCGTGCCTGGCTGATAATTTTCTTTTTCATAACCTTAATTTCCCAGGGATAGTTTCAGTGCCCCTTTTAACTAGTGCCCTAGGTTAACCTATCCCAGATGCAATCCTGCTCCACCATTTATTGACTCTGTGTGGTTTGCTGCAGTAATTTTGTTTTGTGAACTTCTTTATTCCTTTTGATGTTATATGTATCTTCACTGATAGACAAGAAGAATATTTTATTTATATTTTTATCTATCCCACTTTCCCATGGCAAAAGATCTCATGATTCACTTTTTTTCTATTAATTCATGAAACATACTTTTTGGCTAATTGTGTGTCATTTCCAGGCATATTTTATATGTTAAAAAATTTCATGATGGCATGAGCTACCCACACAATCTTGATGGTGGGAGAGAGGTTTGCTGCTCTTATGTAGTTGCTGTCTAGTGTCAGAAATTTGTTGAGTTAATTTCTTTTTTAATTTTTTTTTTTACTTTTAATTTTTGTGAGTACATAGTAGGTGTATATATTTATGGAGTACATGAGATACTTTGAAACAGGAATACAATGAATAATTGCATCAGGGTAAATGGGATATCCATCACCTCAAGAATGTATCCTTTGTGTTACAAATAATCCAAATATACTCTTGTAGTTATTTTAAAATGTACAATTAAATTATTATTTAGTCACCCTGTTGTGCTATCAAATGCTGTATCTTATACATTCTTTCTATTTTTGGTACACATTAACCATCCTCACTTTCCCTAGACCTCCCCCACTACCCTTCCCGTAATTTCTTACGTGGTAACTAACAACTAAAATTATTTGCTGGATTTTTATTTTGCTGTATGCATGTAGATAATGAATTCACCATAGTGCTCATTCTATTTATTCCAGAAGATGGCGCTGCTGCTGCTGCTGCTGCAGCCAAAAAAAAAAAAAAAAAAAACCCAACCCAGAAAGCCTCAGTAGGATATTTTAGCATTTCATAATAATACACCAAGAATCCATATTGGCAAAATATATTTTTAAAATGACATTTACAAATACCTACTGCATTATTTTTTCTCCTTATATTGAATTTAGATTTAGAGAAGAAATAATTACAACTCATACTGAAGTATGTTGAGGCAGGAGTAACAACCCTCTGTGATGATCTGTTGCCAGAATCAGGACTTGGTGCTTGAATTGAATGGTTATTTTTTCAAGGGGATGGCAGTCGTGTCTGATATTAGGCACACAGAGGCTGTATAGAGGACGTCTTAATGGATTTTACTTTGATTAATGATGTCACCAGTGGTGCCCGCCTGAAGCATGAACTATGTACATTGCCATTAATAGAAACTTGAGCTCTTATTATTGAATTATTTGCCTTTTAAAGAGTTTTTTTTTTTTTTGGAAAACTACCTTAATATTGTTAAGTGTGCAATAAGTTTCAGAGATTGAACACTCTTTTATACATGGAACCTCATGTTAACATTTAAACTTTCGGTATTCAGCTATTTAGATGCTGAATGTCTTACCAATGGACCACATCTTATCAACTAGTCTGTAATATTCTTCCCTTGTTTTCCTTCCATTCGAGGCAATACAGAAGCAGAATGCTGGGAAATAGTTACTAAAAGTTAATTAGCGACACGAAATCAAGGGAAAAAATAGTTATCTGCCTAAAATAAGACGCTCAAATACAAATAAGTGACATTGAGTGCTTCAGGGAAGTAATATATTTTCTTTTAAACTATATTAATTTCATGACAAGCTCTAGGGGGTATTGTAAGTCACTGCTATATCCCCAGCAACTGGAATAGTGCCTGACACATATTGGATATTTAATAAATGTTTGTTTTCATTTGTTTAAGGAATATTACGTGCCTGCCTGTAAAATGCTATTAATACATAATTTCATTTTATCCTCACAAAGAAAATATATTGTTATCTACATTTTACAGATTAGAAAATTGAGGCTTAAAGAAGTTAAGTAATTTTCACAAAGTTATAAAAAGTGGCAGAGTGGGCCCTCAAATCTAGGTGTTCTGTCTCCCAAGTCTGGGCTCTTATATGTCTCTATTTTATAGGTAGTATAATAGGCACACACCTTCGCTGTGACCTTTAAACATCACAGTACTAGAATGTAGTACAGCTAGGGTTCAAATGGAATTTTGATTGATTATAAAGTTGTTATTTTTAATCACTATAGTAACTGTGGTAAACCAAATCCACGTCTGATTGTTCGTTTTTTTGTTTTTTTGTTTTTTTTTTTAGTATTGTGGTAAAAAACATACAGCATAAAATTTACTATCACAATAATCATTTGTAAGTTGCAGTTTAGTAAGTTAAGTGTATGCACATTATTATGCCACAGATCTCTTGAACTTTTTCATCTTGCAAAACTGAAACCGTATACCCATTGACCACCAACTCTCCTCTCTTCTCACTCCCCAGTTCCTATTAACCCCTATTCTACTTTCTGTTTTGATGAGTTTAACTAAGTTAGATACTTCCTATAGGTGGAATCACACAGGATTTGTCTTTTTGTGACTGGCTTACTTCACTTAGCCTAGTGTTCTTCAAGGTTCATTCATGTTATAGCATATGACAGGATTTTCTTATTTTTTTAAGGTTGATTAATACTCTTATTTTACATATATACCACATTTTTAAAAATCCATTCATCTATAGATGGACATTCGAGTTACTTCCACCTCTTGGCTATTGTAAATAATCCCGCTATAAATAGGGATATGCAAGTATTTCTCTGAGATCCTGTTTTGAATTCTTTTGGATATATATCCACACCGGGCTGATCATTTTGAAGGTCTTGTAGCTATTTCAAACATTTCTAGTTTTCAAACTTATTTTGTTAAAAATTTGTGTTCATCTCTTTGGTGCTATTACTATAGACTTTAAGTATTAACAGCCAAATACTCTAACACACAGCTATTCCAAAACAACACACAAATCTGATTGTTCATTATTTATTTTCGAGGATAAAAGGGTTACCCAAAATTTATTTTGAATTTTTATTTGGCTGCTTAGCTACTTAATGATAAATTCAATGATAAATTCTGGTGACAGCTGGCATCTATTTCTACCCTAAACCCTAGTTTTGCCATTCTGATTCTGTTAGAATAGTCTCAGAAACCTGAACTTACAAGGAATTCCTTAGTAGTTATCCTTGTCTTTCCTGCTTGTGGAAATTTAAGGAAAATTGAAAGCTGGGTTCAAGAGCTCTTGCAAGCAGTGGGGCAAGACTTGGGGTAAATGCTAGAACAATAGGGATATAGAGAGCCATTGGAGTTGAATAGCCATTTGGAAGAAAAAGGAAATGGGCATGTTAAGCTGTCCAGTGTAATAGATTCTCCTCTCATTTGTTCTTTCCTCTTCCTGAAGCATTAACTCTCAGAGGCGTTAGATACCAATATACTTTATTATATACCATTTTCTATCAATTATTGATCATGGCTATAATGTGGAGAATGGATTGGAGACACATCATTCACTAAGGTAGAATACCAAGGTGGGAATAAGGACTAAAAGATTTGAGAATTTTGGATCTGAAACACTTTTGAAAGCTTTAAGTAGAGATGCAAATAGGCATTTGTATGAGCTCAGAGAAGACAGGGCAAAATAAGTCTTTTATGTATTTATTTATTGGTCCACTAAACAAGATTTTAGCACCTATATATTAGGTAATCTACCATATTTTAAAAATATTCTTCATTTTAATTTTCATAGGTATATGATAGGCAAATACGTGGGGTACACAAGATATTTTGATACAGGCAAACAATGTGTAATGACAACAGGGTAAGTGGGGCATCCATCACCTCAAGCATTTATCATTTCTTTGTGTTATGAACGTTCCAATTATACTCCTTATTTTAAAATGTACAGCAAATTATTGTTGACTTAATTCACCCTGTTGTTCTATCAAATACTGGATCTTATTCATTCTATGTAGCTATAACTTTGTACCCATTAACCATTCCCACTGTCTCCCCCAACCGTTTAACATTTTTCCTGATCTATAAGATGTCCAATGAGAAGTCTGCTGCCAGATGTATTGGAGCTTCTTTGTATGTGATTTGTTTCTTTTCTATTGCAGCTTTTAGGATGTGTTCTTTATCCTTGACCTTTGGGAGTTTGATTATTAAATGCCTTGAGGTAGTCTTCTGTGGGTTAAATCTGCTTGGTTTTCTATAATCCTTTTGTACTTGAATATTGATCTTTCTCTAGGTTTGGAAAGTTCTCGGATATTATCCCTTTGAATAAGCTTTCTACCCCGTCTCTCTCTCGATCTCCTCTTTAAGGCCAATAATTCTTAGATTTGCCCTTTTAACACTATTTTCTACATCTTGTAGATTTGCTTCATTCTTTTTTCTTTTGTCTCCTCTGACTGTATATTTTCAAATAGCCTGTCTTCAAGCTCACTAATGCTTTCTTCTGCTTTATTAATTGTTCTACTAAAATACTCTGATGCCTTCTTCAGTATGTCTATTGCATTTTTCAACTTCAGAATTTCTGTTGGACTCTTTTTCATTATTTCAAACTCTTTGTTAAATTTATCTGATAGAATTCTGAATTCCTTCTCTGTGTTTATCTTGAATTTCTTTGAGTTTCCTCAAAACAGCTATTTTGAATTGTCTGTTTGAAAGGTCACATATCTGTGTCTCTCCAGCATTTGCCCCTGGTGTCTTATTTAGTTTGTTCAGTGAGGTCATGTTTTCTTGAATGGTCTTGATGATTGTGAATATTAGTTATTGTCTAGGCATTGAATCATTAGGTATTTATTATAGTATTTGCCATCTGGGCTTGTTTGGACCCATCCTTCTTGGGGAGGCTTTCCAAGTATTCAAGGAGAATTGAGTGTTGTGATCTAAATCTTTAGTTACTGCACCTGTATCTGAATTGAGGGGCACCCCAAACCCAGTAATGCTGTAACTCTTGAAGACTCATAGAGATGCTACCTTGCTGATCTTGGGTAAGATTCAGGAGAATTCCCAGGATTATCAGGCAGACCCTCTTGATCTCTTCTCTTACTTTCCCCTATACAAATTGGGTCTCTCTCTCTGTGTGCTCAGCCTCTTGGGCTGGGAGAGGGGTGATACAAGCACCTCTGTGGTCACCACTGCTGGCACTGTGCTTGGTCACAACTAAAGCCAGCAGAGCACTGGATTACACCCAAGCCCCACAGTGACCACTGCCTGGCTGTCACTAATGTTCACTGAAGGCCAAAGGGCTCTCCAGTCAGCAGGTGGCTAATCCAGCCAGGTTTATGTCCTTCCTTTCAGGGTGATGATAAGGTTGGCCTGTGTCCCCACCCAAATCTCATCTAGAATTGTAGGTCCCATAATCCCCACGTGTCATGGGAGGGTCCAGGTGGAGACAACTGAATCATGGGGGCAGTTTCCCTCATCCTGTTCTCATAGTGAGCTAATTCTCATGAGATTTGATGGTTTTATAAGGGGCTTCTCCCTTCACTGGGCACTCATTCTCTCCCATCCTGCCCTGTGAAGAGGTGCCTTCCACCATGATTGTAAGTTTCCTGAGGCCTTCCCAGCCATGTGAAACTGTGAGTCAATTAAACCTCTTTCATTTATAATTTATCTAGTCTCTGGCAGTTCTTTCTAGCAGCATGAGAATGGACTAATACAGGTGATGAACTCCACCCCAGCCCAGAGCAGGTTCATACATGCCATCTCAGAGCCAGGACCTGGAGTCCAGAACCTTAGGAATCTGCTTGGTGTTCTATTCCATGGCTGAGCTTACACCTCAGCCCCTACACAAAGTCTTTCCCACTCTTCCATTTCCTTTCTCTCCTCATAGCTACCACCATCTCAGGCCCATGTCAAGTACTGCCTGACTATTGCCAATGTTTACTCAAGGCCCAAGGGCTGATCAGTCAGCTTGTGTGAATGCTACCAGGCCTTCAGGGCAGGGGGCTCCCCTCTGGCTAAGAACAGACTTATAAATGCCATCCATGGGTCAAGGCTTGGAATAATGAACCCCAGGAGGCTGCTTGGTGCTCTTCCCCACTGTGGCCAATCTGGTCCCCATGCTGCAAGACAAAGTCCCCTTTTCTCTTCCATCTGCTTCTCTCAAGCAGGAGTCTCTTCTCGTAGTCAAAACAGCTGTGAATGTGCTGGGTTACAACTGAAGCTGGCACAGCACTGGACATTACCCAAGGCCTGTGACAAGTATTGCCTGGCTAACACTGCTGATTATTCGAAGCTGAAGGGCTCTTTAGTCAGCAGTTGATGAATCCTGCCAGGACTCAGTCCTTTCCTTCAAGAAAGCAGGTTCTCTTCTGGCCCAGGGTGTGTCTAGAAATGTTGTTTGGGAGCTAGGGCCTCGAATGGAGGCCTCAGGGCTCTGCCTGGTGCTCTATTCTGCTGAGGCTGAGCTGATATCCAAGTCGCAAGACAAAGTTCTCTTTACTCTCCCTTCTCTTCTCTAGTGGAAGGAAGGAGTATCACCCAGACTTGGAAGCTATGCTGCCTGGGGTTGAGGGAAGGGTGATACAAGCACTCTGTTGGCTACCTCAGCTGCTATCTCACTAGGTCGCATGCAACCAGTGTGCATGGGCTCTGAGCCCAGCACAGCACTGGGACCTGCCCAGGAATTCCAGTACTTGTGTCCTAGACTGCCTTTCAATTTTATTTAGGATCCCAGAGCACTTAAGCCCACAGTGGTGGAGCTTGCCAGAGCTCAGATTCTAAGAGCTGGGATGGAAATTTGCCTCTGACTAGGGTCATTCTAAATGCTCCCTCCATGATCACCAGCTGAGTTCTGCCTCATGTTGCTTTCCACTATTACAGGGCAGCACTATGTTCCAATGCAAATTCCCATAATCACTATGCTATCTCTCCCCCAAGCCCACAGATTCTCCACACCATGTGGCCAGTGCCAGGAGATGGGAGAGTGGTGGCACTGGCAATTCAAGACTGTCTTTTCTACCCTCTTCAGTGCCTCTTTCCTTGATATGATGTTAAAACTAAGTACTGTGGGCCAGGCGTGGTAGCTCATGCCTGTAAATCCCAGCAGTTTGGGAGGCCGAGGCGGGCGGATCACTTGAGCTCAGGAGTTCGAGACCAGCGTGGCCAAAATGGTGAAACTCCGTCTCTACTAAAAATCCAAAAATGAGCTGGGTGTGGTGGCACTCTTCTGTAATCCCAGCTACTAGGGAGGCTGAGGCATGAGAATTGCATGAACCTGGGAAGCAGAGGTTGCAGTGAGCCAAGATCGTGCCACTGCACTCCAGCCTGGGCAATAGTGCAAGACTCTGTCTCAAAAAAACAAAACAATACTGTGATCACTCATCTGATTTTTTATTCTTATGAAGGTGCTTTCTTGTGTGGATAGTTGTTCAATTTGGTGTTTCTATAGGGTGGACAATTGCTGGAGGGTTCTGTTTGGTCATCTTGCTCCACCTCCTCTCCCTCTACCATATTCTAGTAATGCTTATCCAAATAAGGATTTCCCCAGACTTGTCCAGGTCAGTGTTTGAAAGTTTAGATTTGAAAATGTAAAATGTCAGTCGTATGACTGTGCTGTGACTTGAATGGATTTTAATTGTGAAGTTTTATAGACGGATTAGTGAAAGTCAAATTGTTAAGTGTTGCAGACTGAAGGCACATATAGAATATCGATGCTGAGGTGTTAAGCAGTATTTTTGGAAAGTTTGAGATTTAATGAACTGAAAATATCTGGTGTATATATTCAGCATCAAGGAAACGTGTTTTAAGATAGGGAAGCTTAAGTAAAGAGAAGATTGGTTTTTGGAGTAACGATATGATAGAAGATGATGGAGAAAGAGATACTTCAGGGAGTAATTCTAGAAGGAGGTGAGAAGTGATAGGTAATCATAGGACTGATTGTTTTGAAATGAGAAGAGTGCCCAACTTGGATGTTCTTTAAATATAAACTTCTATTATTATTATATAAAATGGTTTAGTGAGTAAAATCTCAAATGTAAGTAGAACAACATGTTTTTGTTAGTATCTTCTTAGTTTGTAATACTAAAATCTTTCTAATATACATAAAATTTGAATTAAAGATGATGGGCACATATTTAGCCACCAGCTACACTCAACAACTTTGAACTTTATATTTTGCCAAATTTCTTTTCATGTATCAGTCATCTGTCTGTCTAGCATCTATCCAACAATCCTTTCATCCTTCCATCCATCTTCCTATTTTTCTGAATCATTTGAAATTAAGTTATAAACACAACAGCAGTATAACCCTAAATACTTAAGCATGTACCTCCTAAAAATTAGGCCATTACCTTACATAATAACATATCATTACTCAGAAGAATTAAACATAATATCCTAATATTCAGTGAATATCTAGTTCATATTCAAATTTCCTTAATTGCCTCCCTCTATTTTATAGCTGACTTATTTCGAATCAGGATCCAACCACAATTCATGCATTGTAATTGCCTTTATAGCTCCTTTATAGTTCCTTTGCAGGAACATGAATGGAGCTGGAGGCCATTATCCTTAGCAAACTAACACAGGAGCAGAAAATCAAATACCATATGTTCTCACTTATAAGTGGGAGCTAAATAATAAGAACACATGAACACAAAGAGGGGAACAACAGACACTGGGGCCTACTTGAGAGTGGAGAGTGGGAAGAGGGAAAGGATAAAAAAAAGAACTATTGAGTACTAAGCTTAGTACCCAGGTGACTAAATAATCTATATAAAAAAAACCCATGACACCAGTTTACCTATATAACAAACCTGCACATGTACCCCGAACCTAAAATAATTTTTTTTTTGAGACTGAGTTTTGCTCTTGTCACCCAGACTGGAGTGCAATGATGCAGTCTCGGCTCACTGCAACCTCTGCCTCCTGGGTTCAAGTGATTCTCCTGCCTCAGCCTCCCGAGTAGCTGGGATTGCAGGCACCCATCACCATGCCCGGCTAATTTTTTATTTTTAGTAGAGACAGGGTTTTACCGCATTGGCCAGGCTGGTCTCAAACTCCTGACCTCAGGTGATCCGCCCGCCTCGGCCTCCCAAAGTGTTGGGATTGCAGGCGTGAGCCACTGCGCCTGGCCTAAAATAAATTTAAAAAAATAAATAAAACTATCAATTTCACTTATTTTTTTCAGATATATTTGCAATGACTATATTATGATTCTTCTGTTGGTCAGAAATAATGGCAGGAAACGTATATTTAACCTGGGCGTTTTGAGAACAGTTAAATAAAAAGACAATGTATAAAATGTGGAAAAGGCTTAAGGAAATCAAAGAGAAATAGTATGGAATTCTGCGCTTTTAACCTAGGGGCGGCATCACCAACCCAAGGAAGGGGCAAAGAGAAGGAATAATTACTAGAACACAGAGAGGGTGGTTTTATAGTGAGGACCAACTGGCAGGAGCTGTGGTTTTCGGAGAGGAATGCAGCCAATCCAAAATAGCCCAGTAGGAGAACCTTTTGGGTAGTGGGGATAATTGCTCCAATCTGATTTCCTTACTAACATTCTCTAATCTTTCATTTGGCCAAACCCAAATGGAAACCATAGGATAAGGAGGCTTGAAACTTTTATGAGGCAGCTCTCCTAGGGCACAGGGCAGGGAAAAGAAAACAGGGAGAGACAAGTGGAAGATGCCCATCCCAATTTTAAAAATGTAGTCTTTTAGTGGTTATTTCAATCGTGTCATTTGTTATTGTGTGTATGTTATGCTTTCTTTTCTTGATTAGGTTACCTAGTGATTGTCCTCTTTTGCAATTTTTGTTTAAAAAGAAAACCTTATTTATTCCACTACCTTTCTGTTTTCAACCTTATTAAATTTTGCTTTTTTATTATTTCCTTTCTACTTTTTTGGTTTACTTTTTGTTCTTTTTCTCACCTTCCTGCTTGGATGATTAATTAATTTTTATTAATTCTTTTAGTCCTATTTTTTTCAGTGATTAAGGCCATGAATTTTTCTGTGTGCAAACTTTATCCTGAGACCATTTCTGTTATTTTGTCCTTTTCAAATCTCTTCCTTTGGACTTTTGGGAGGCTAAGGCAGGTGGATCACCTGAGGTCAAGAGTTCGAGACCAGCCTGGCCAACATGGTGAAACCCCGTCTCTACTAAAAACACAAAAATTAGCCAGGTATAGTTGTGGGGGCCTGTTATCCCAGATACTCAGGAGGCTGAGTCAGGAGCATATCGCTTGAACCCAGGATGCAGAGGTTGCAGTGAGCTGAGATTGTGCCACTGCACTCCAGCCTGGGTGACAGAACTAGATGCTGTCTCATAAAAAAAAAAAAAAAAAAAAAAAGTACAAAGTAAATAACGGTCCTACAGTTATGAGAATTGGTGCTGGTGGGTTGTGATATAATTAGCAGTGAGAGTATTACAGATAGCATGAAAAGGTGTTGTGGCTCAGGTAATCTTGGTAAAAGATTGGAATGCTCAGGAAGCTGCAGTAGATGCCTGAACTCTGGCTCTAGTGACATCATGATACTATATGAAAGTATAGCAAGAAAAAATGTTATCCAAAATGTGATAGGAAAAGAAATGCTGTATTTCTTAATTCTTTATAAAGTATGTGATTTTCCTTATACCTGTGCATTACCTCATTAATAAATCAAGTATTAAAACTAGACATTTGAATATATCAAGTCTATCTCCAAAAAGGTTTTTATATATTCAAGTTGGAAGAAATACATTTTTTTGGTGTGTATATGGGGAGTGGTTCTCCTAACTGGGAAAAGAAGATAACAACCTTAATTTGGGGTTCCCTTAAGAGCATGACTTTAAAGGTGAGTTATGTCCCTTACAAACTGTTTTCTTTGGGAAAGTTATTTAACTTCCTAAACTATGGATGGTTACCATCATTGATAAGTTAGGAATATTGGTAGTTTCTGTCCTATAAGAATGTTGTTAGAATTAGAAGTAGTTTTACATTTAAGGTACTTATCATAGTGTTTGACACATGGAAATTAATTAGTATATTAATTAGAGATTAATTAGTATATGATTATTATTGTGTGTTTGTTGCTGCTTTCACCCTTTCCTATACTGGGGTTCCATGGATCCCAGGAGCAGAACTTACTCTATTTTAGTCTCCCAGCAGAGTGCTGAGCACAGAGTAGTTGCTCCGTAAGTATTTTTTTGAGTCATTTCGTTACTCCATGATGGTAAAGGACAGTGTAAAGCACAAATTTAGGGATGGGGAAGTGAGGAAGGAAGAACAATAAATTACACTGCAAGAATTAAAATGGAAATGCATGCTAATCAATTTTAGGGGAACCCATTAGACTACACCTAATAGAGGAGTATTGCCTCCTAATGGAGGCAACATAATGGAGTTAATGGAGGCAGAAAGAGCAAATGCTTTGGAGTTAAACCTGCATTTTAATTCGATTTTCTTCACTTTCAAGGACGTTATTTGACAACACTGAGCTTCCATTTAAATGTCTATTACAAAATTTAAAGATAAAAAAATATTAAAATGGCTGGTAATTAAAATGTCTAGTGCATGGTATTGTTCTAAGGATTAATTGAGATATTATGTGTCTGTGTCTCTGTGTCTGAGTAGTACTTAGGGTAATACATGGCATATTGTAAGCATCTGATAGGTGTTTCTTCAAAGAACTTTGCTTGAACTTAAATTCAATTTAGATCCTAGTTTTAGTTAAGCTCAGTTGACAAAGAAGTGGTTCTGTGACAGTGAGCTAAGAGAGGTCCTTTAGTAATTTTTCGTAAAGTTCATTGTATGATTTTTATTCTATTTTCTGTATTTTCCCTGTAATCTACAAGGTGACATCCAATTTTGATGAGGAAGATTTTATTTTTTCATAATTAAAATCCTCAAAAGAAAAGAGAATATAAACCATAATATACTTCCTAAGAGTTGCATTAGAAAGAAAAGAAAGCTAGTATTTTTGCTGTTAACACTAATACATGGAAAGTTGTGATCCTTCAGAACAAAAAATTATGCTGTTAGGCCATAGAATTGCTTGGCAGTAGACATGTGCATTTGTTCAGCATTCCTTGAGCCAAACACACTTTCTCATTTATTCTGTTTTTCATTTAAAACATTTTGGTTTATATTTTTGAGCTATATTAGATACATAAATAGGCTTGCTAAATAAATATTTTCCCCAAATTCCATTACTACTCTTTGGGAAAAATAGCTCTGTTGCTCTTTTAATGTGTCAGAATTGCCCCCACCGAAAGATGATAAACTGCTCTGTTAATAGTCTGAGCAACCATTTGTCATCTCTGAAGTAATTATACTGAGAAATAGCTGACAGAATGCACCACTTTTTTGTAATGACATCAACGTTTTGTTACAAAGCAAGCTAACTCTTTACAACCAAGCCCAACTAATGGGTATGTGTCAGAGAAAGAGACTGTTTCTGGAGCAGAATCTCAGGTGAATTTTTCCCTACCCTAGACATTATTTTACCTCCCCTAGACATTTTTTACATTGATGAATGAGAAGCTGCCATTGTGCTCTATAATTATTGTCTGAAGAGTTATTTACTGACTGTTGAATACACTTCCAAATATTGATTATCTTGAAGGGATACAGTGAGTGTTCACAAAACATTCTTCTACTTTATTAAGCTTTAGAAGTTTAAGAAATGGTGAAACCAATTTCAAGCTCAGTCAAGCAAAGAACATGGAGAAGGCCGAGATGTCTGGTGTTTAAAGATTCACAGAAACGTGTGTAACTCCTGAGGAATCAATATATGCTCATTGAATGAAATAATAAGTCTTCATAAATTCATAATGATGGAGAAAAGGAATAAAATAATGAACAAATGCAAAGTGAAAAATTAAGTGATAATTCATGCTGAATTGCAATATACAATATTTATCAAGAAAACAAATAAAATATACTTGCAAAGCTCATTGGAATATAATTTAGGGTGGTAGTATTTACAGTTTTGTAAGTTAATAAAAAACTTAGTATTACTTATTTGAAAATAACTGTGGGAAATGGGGGCTATAAAATATGTTTTTCATTATGGCTCTACATATTCTTTAGTTTCTCAAGCTAAATGGGAATATATATATACATACATATAGATAGCCTAGGTAAATTAAGGTTGTATATATATAGTGATATACATATCAGATTACCATTACCTTTACAATTAAATATTGAAATTTCATATAATTTGATATTGGCTGGCATATAAGATCATAGTAATCAAATCTCTAATGCTACTCCAGGATTATAGATTGATAGATTGTTCTCATTTTTTTTTTTCAAAGTTTCATTTAAATTTTCTCTCCATAGGTTTGGCACTGCTGGATTTTATCAATAAGCTGTTCTCACTAAAAATTATTGTCACTAAAAATTGCATCAATGGTATAATTTTCAATCTAGACATTTATGATACTTTTTTTAACCCTACAGATGGCCTTTTTAATATAACCAATCTATTCATAGCTGTCTACTCACAGCTAACCCAAAAAATTAATTTAGGTTTATCTGCTCCTTAACAGGCCATTTATAACACCACATTGGAAACTCCTAGGATATGGCGCATACCTCATACTTCATACACATACTTCATAGCCTCAGAGAGAATGGTGAATGGATGGAAAAAGAGAGTTAGCATATTCAACGGGGCAACTTAAGACAGGGAGTCTCTGAAAACTGTGAGACAGTTGAGCTTCAAATCAAGCCTGACATCTAAGTTACTTAGCAAAATATTCAATTATTAGCTTTTCTGAAAAATTTTTCAGAGTCTTATAATGGATGTAACCTAAGGTAGAGTGATAGGCAAAGATAACAGGGTGAAGAGTGTGAGGTGGTGGTTTCTAGAAGGCCTTCGCCCATCTGAGTTCTCTTCATACCTTGTGCAGGTGTGGCCCTCTTCAAAAGGCTTTGGTTCATTGATTGTAGTAAGAAATAACATATACACCATGGAATACTATGCAGCCATAAAAAATGATGAGTTCATGTCCTTTGTAGGGACATGGATGAAGCTGGAAACCATCATTCTCAGCAAACTGTCACAAGGACAAAAAACCAAACACCACATATTCTCACTCATAGGTGGGAATTGAACAATGAGAACACATGGACACAGGAAAGGGAACATCACACACCGGGGACTGTTGTGGGGTGGGGGGAGGGGGGAGGGCTAGCATTAGGAGATACACCTAATGCTAAATGACGAGTTAATGGGTGCAGTACACCAACATGGCACATGTATACATATGTAACAAACCTGCATGTTGTGCACATGTATCCTAAAACTTAAAGTATAATAATAAAAAAAAAAAAGAAGTGAGAAAGTTAAACCTAAGAGAGACTTGTGAAATATTACAGTGAGATAAATTTTTGGGACATTTGGATAAAATGTATCTTTTTTCAGTAACATGGAAGATGACTACAGCTTTGTTCTCATATCTGGTAAATATTATCAATAGCATGTCCTAGGATTCCACAGTCCAGACCTTTCTCTCATCTCTCTGTTGGCTTAGGACCCCAAAATGCCTTAAGATTCTTGGAATTTAGAGCCAGAAAGAAATTTCAGTATTACTGTATCCAAGTTACTGTGTTTCATAAATGAGTCTTGAGCTAATAAATTCCTTCATTTATTCAACATCTATGTATTGAAGATCTCCTAGATGCCAGGCACTGAACTCATGGACTGCAATATCACAACTAAAAAGGTTCTCCTAACCACACTCTTTGCTCTTATGTAGTTTGCATTCTGGTAGAATGACACAGAAGAGAAAACCAGTCAATAAATAAATGAGTAGCATAGTTTCAGATAGTGGTGAATATTGTGGAGAAGATAAAGCAAGAGATGGACACAAGAATAAGGGAACACGCCTCGACAAGGAATGATATCTGAGTTGAGCTCTGAATGACAAGAAGGAGCCAGGCTTGGAGAGTTCAAGGTGAAGGATTTTCTGGCTGCTTCTCTGGCAAATATCACAAGGTAGGAATAAGTTGCTAAATTCAAATCAGAAAGCCGGTTTGCCTGGATCATAGTGAGGAATGGGGAGGAGAGAGACAAGTGGCTGTGTCAGGTATGGGCAATGGTTGTGTAAGGTAGAGCTCTGTAAATCAGGCCAAGCGTTTTGGGTTTCATTCTTTGTGCAGTGGGAAACCACTGGAAAGCTTTAAGCAGGGAAGTAAAATGATATATTTATTTTTAAAAGATTACTCTAGCTGTCCAAGGAGAAACTAGTTCATTGGGGTTGGTGTGTGAGAAATATAGGTAAGAGGCTATGCTATGATCTAAATGAGAGATAAATCCTCAATCGTATAGTGACTTACTGGCAGATCCTAGGGTAAAAATTCAGGTTTCCTCCAACAACAAATGAATTCAGTACAGTTAAAAAATATCAAATAAAAGAGTAGTTAATATTTATTAAGTGCTTAGTGTTTGCCAGATCCTTTATAGGCATCACTTTAACTGGCTGCTTTCTAAGCACTATTTTATTTAATATTTGTCATAATTATCTGAGGTGGATTCTATTCTTTCTGTTTTACAGATGAGGAAACTGAAGCCTCAAGAATTTAAGTGTGTTTCCCATGTTTACACAGATAGCAAGTGACAGAGTCACAGGGTGGGGGCTAGAACCTAGACTGGCCCAGAACCCATAAGCCTCAAAGACCAGTCTCACTAGTTGTAGTGAGGGGCAGATAGTAGAGTGGCCATGCAGGTGGGTATTGGAGCCAGAAAGCCTGCATTCAGATCCCAGCTCTCTTGCTTATGAACCCTGTGACCTTGGGTGAATCACTTCATTAACTTGTCATTGCCTTTATTTCCTCATCTATAAACTAGGAAGAAGAAGAGTAGATTATGCTTCATAGACTTATTGACTTAACATATGCACAGAGTTTAGAATGGTGTTTGGCACATAGGAAGCATTTAGCAAATACTGTCATTGTTACTTAGTCACACCATGTGAATGTGAGCCACATTTTAGACTATAATGCAAAGAAGCTCCTCCCTTCATCTTCTGGGTAACTGAAATGCTCAGCCCAGAGCAGGGGCTCAAGAGACATTTGTTTGAAGATTTTGTTTTCTTGAAGCCAGGTGAACTTCTTACTCATTTGGATTCCAGGTGAGCTGGGAGGAAGTATGCAAGTGATCCATCTCTGCTAGTGTTCCCTAGTTTTGGGTGTGTCCCCCTTGCAAACTCTGCTTTGTCTAGGGGGCAACTGAGTAACTGCCACAGTTTCATCCTCAGAACAAGAGGAGAGGAAGGAGAGCATCTGGGAGGAAGTGAGTCCTGGGGATGGAGCTTCATGTCAGGTGGTGGTTAGGGAAATTGTTTAGAGAGGTCCCTCCTCAGGCATAAAAACAAAGAGAAAAATATTTAAGGCTTTCGTTTTCAGGTAACATTTCAGGGAGAGCCAGACGCTCTAGATTCAGAACCAAGACAAAGATCCAATGACCTAACAAGATTCTAGAACTTTTGTAATGTGATTGCAATGTTTGCTATATTGCATCCTTTCCCCTCCCCATGTTCTCATGGTGATTAGTATTATAATAAAATTCGGGAAAGAAAAAAAAAAAAAAGAAATGACATGAAGTGGCCACAGGAAGAGTGGTTTACAGTGGCTCATCCTGTGCTCTGGATCAGCACCATTACCTAATGTGAACCCACGTGGCCAAGGGCTATATTTAGCATCAAGCACCCTCTTTAGTGACAGATCTTCTAAACACTAGATCCCATGACAATGTAAATCATAGCTAAAAGCTGCCACTGAAGATTAGTGTGTGTAAAAACTTTGATATAAATCAGATGCATTAAACGAATAAACCAATGCATTCCTGTCAGATATGAGGAAAGCCAGGCTCAGGGAAATTAAATTAAAAGGTCACACACTCATAGAATGAGTAATGCAAACTTAAATCCTTATCCTCTACCTCCTGGTCTTGGTTTTCTTCATGTACACATCATTCTTTTGATTCTCTGGAAAGAACGTTAACTAATTCTATGTACCAGTTCATCCACAGCTCTTTTAATGCTATTCTTTCTACTATTAACTCTGCTACTAATTTTACGTAATACTTTTAAGTACTCACTATATGTCAGGCCCTATTAGAAGTTATTTACATATGTTACCTATTTTAATCCTCACAAAAACTTCAGGATAGATGTTATAATCTCCATTTCATAGGTGAGGATGTTGAAATTCAAAGGGGTTACATAACTTGCTCAAGGTTATAATGCTAGTAATTGTTTTAGTAAGTAAATCTCATAAACATTTAGATATATACTCTGATTAAAATAATGACAAGTGGAATTGTAATAGATTTGTGATCTGTCTCTGTCTTGGTTTCTCTCTTTCTTTCTTGCACACACACATGCACACACACACACTGACACACAGTGATGCATGTTCAAAATGTGACTGAGACTGTTTTAAGACTTTATTCTTGAAGGACTTGTGCAGTAAATTTCTCTCGTGAGCAGGACTGTGTGATTTGTACAGTGGTTTCAAGAATATTCTTTTAACCCTGCATTATTGGTTCTCTTTTCACTATCTCTCTTCTTTTTGTTCTCCTTTTACCTATCTCTGTTATTCTCTGCCATCTCCATTCTTCTCCTCTCACATCATTTCTTCTCTCTTCTTTTCTTACAGGTTTTCTCATCAGAATTGTTATGCTCCTCCCTTCTAAGTATTTCCTTTATAATCATCTGGCTCATTTTTTTTCCTGTGAGTTAAATTTCTTAATTTTTTTTCTTACTGGAGAAATAACTAAAATGCTGAATCACTCTTTCAAATAACTTGCTGGTTTTTTTTCTTTTGAATGTTGACATTAATTACAGTAGTCAGTGCCCTGTCGTTACTTGTAACAAATGCAACCCAAAACCTTTAATTCTTATCTGCTCAAAACCATGTCTTCTGAAGATGAATGAACTTGTTCACAATGCCGAAAAGCAGATGTGATTTTTCGCTTTTCCTATGCCAGTTTTTTGTGTATGTGTTTACTCTGTTTCAGCATTTTGATGTGCTGTAACTTTCATACATAGCGGTGCTTAAGGAAACCAAAACACATGTACCATGAAAAGGATGGAAATGAAAAACTTTTCAAATAATGCTTCCAAAGGAATTGTGACAGGAAAAAAATCACTCAGAGGAAGATAACTCTTATTATATTAATAATAACTTACAAATATTTTGAATAGATTTGAAGGTTGGATTGGGGAGATGTTAACTCAAGGCTTATAATAAGGGTGTGAAACAGAAAATGAGAATGGTTTTGAATTAATTACCATATAATAGTTTCTCTAAGAAAAATAATGCATAAATGTTTGTAAAAAGGTACAAGAAGTGAGAAATTCATCAGCTCGTGTTCTTTCACATTTACTTTCCTAAAACTGAAGTATTAAGAAATATCCAAAAGAAGAGGTGAGATTATTCTTCAAATGAATACTGTCAATCACTTTAAAAAACATTGGATGAAAATTATTCAAAGAATGATGATAAAGAGCAGAGGAAGGGATAATTTGTTTTAAGGATGCTTACAGGGAGAGATATACCATGGCAATTAGTAGAGGCTAAAACGGTCTGACCTTTTGGAATAGGGGTGATGAAGGTTAGACACCCAGAGCTATATTAGGGAGAATCAGTCAACAGATGTTTCTAGCATCATTTGGCAAATGTAAAGTTCAAATTGTTACTTAGAGCTGAGGTGGGCAGCATGATAACAGAGAACAGAAGTATTAGAAGTAGCTACTGGCCGCCCTCATCTGGAATAAATTTGCATAGGCTTCTGCAAGTGTTTGTGAATTAACAGCCATTATACTAGTTTTGACAAACAGAGATGCTAAGAACTAGCAACTAATGGGATTGCTGGTGGTGTGAGAGGAGGAGAAAAGGAAGATTCAATGTTTCCTGTTTGTCCAGAAGAGAGTTTTAGGACAGTGAATCTGTTAATAGCATGATATTTAAGATTTTGTTTTTGAAGGTTGTTCATATCTTAGGGACAACTTGTTAAATTAGAATTTTTTTTTTTCTTTTTTTGAGACACAGTCTTACTCTGCCACCTAGGCTGGAGTGCAAGTGGCGCAATATCAGCTCACTGCAACTTCTGTCTCCCAAGTTCAAGCGATTCTCCTGCCTCAGCCTCCCGAGTAGCTGGGATTACAGGCACCCGCCACCACGCCCAGCTAATTTTCATTCATTCATTCATTCATTCATTCATTTATTTATTTATTTATTTTGAGACAGAGTCTTGCTCTGTCGCCCAGGCTGGAGTGCAGTGGTGCAATCTCAGCTTACTGCAAGCTCCACCTCCTGGATTCTGGCCATTCTCCTGCCTCAGCCTCCCGAGTAGCTGGGACTACAGGTGCCTGCCACCACGCCCCACTAATTTTTTGTATATCTTAGTAGAGACAGAGTTTCACCATGTTTGCCAGGATGGTCTCGATCTCCTGTCCTTGTGATCTGCCCACCTTGGCCTCCCAAAGTGCTGGGATTACAGGTGTGAGCCGTCACGCCTGGTCTTGTCTTTTGTTTTTAGTAGAGATGGGTTTAACCATCTTGGCCAGGCTGGTCTTGAACTCCTGACCTCGTGATCCACTCGCCTTGGCCTCCGAAAGTGCTGGGATTACAGGCATGAGCCACCACACCCGGCCTAAATTAGAATTTTTAAAACTATTTTGGAGAGATAGGGAGACCTTTATTATAAAGATAACATTGAGTAACAAAATGTACAAAAAATAAGTTATGTGTTTATTCGGATTTGGTTTAGAAGGAAAGAAGAGTCATCAGACATGTTTACTAATTGTTCAGAATATCTTAATTTATAAATTGGAAATATGGAGATTTTATATCAGTAAATGTCTCACATTACTATCCCATAAATACCTGTCAGTGAATCTGAACCTTTCTTTGAAGTACGCAGGTGGCAGGTATAATATTTTACACAGGAAGAAAATAACTGCCCTGAAATCATTTCTTGAATCAGTGGGACAATTGGGGTATTGTAACCCAAAGCTGTGTGTAAGCTCTCACACTCCTTTGCAATGTTATTTCTCAGGGGTGTGTTGTATGTATCAGTTTTAGAGGCTTTTGCCAAATTCAAATGTTGAAAGAAGTGTGGCACAACTGGATTGAATCCCATTTAACATTACTTAAAATCAAGGGATTCACCGCTTCCATAGAAGGATTGCAATAAGAAAAATGTACATTTATAAAAGCTTGAGATAAGCTGATTGAATTAAATAAAAACCTATTAGATGATTCTTTCCAAGGCTGGAGAGTCATGCTTTAGAGAAGATAGAGTATGTTGATACAGAAAATTAATATATGATAAAAATGAGACTGAAAATTAATGGAGAAAATATGGATTGGGTAGTGAATGACATTACTAAAATTTATTTATTATAAGACATATGCCTATACCTGTATATATAATGTCTTATGTATAAGACATTATATGTACAGGTATAAGCATATGTTCAAGCTCACCAACTTATGTATATTAAACATGCAATTTTTCCATATATCAATATCATATATATCATATAATATTATATAATATATAATATATAATATAATACATAATATATATTATACAATATATATTATCTATAATTTTATATATATTATATAATATGTATTATATAATACATAATATAATATGTTATATATATTATATATAATAGATAATATAATGTTATATATATTATATATAATAGATAATATAATATGTTATATATATTATATATAATAGATAATATAATATGTTATATATAATATATAATAGATAATATAATATGTTATATATATTATATATAATAGATAATATAATATGTTATATATAATATATAATAGATAATATAATATGTTATATATATTATATATAATAGATAATATAATATGTTATATATAATATATAATAGATAATATAATGTTATATATATTATATATAATAGATAATATAATATGTTATATATATTATATATAATAGATAATATAATATGTTATATATTATATATAATAGATAATATAATATGTTATATATTATATATTATATATTTATATTATATAAGTATATAATATAAATATATAATAATAAATAATATATAATATGATATATAATATATTATCTATAATATATAATATATAATATAATATATAATGTAATGTATAATATGTTATATATTATATAATGTAATATACAATATATAATATATAACATATTATATATACTTACATATATTCTATATATTACATAGATATGTATATATATCATAATATATTTATAATTATATATGTACTAAATATTATATATAATCGATTATATATATTATATATATATAATCGATTATATATATAATTAATGTGGGTTAAGGTCTAAATATGAGAGGTAAAACCATAAAATTAATAGAAGAAAAGTAGAACAGTGTTTTGGAGACCTAGGAATGGGAAGAACTTCTTCAATAAAACTAACATACAAACATGATTTGGAGAGCACACTGTTATAGCCATTCTGAAAAACAAATCTGATAACACTTAATGAAATTCAGTGCATGCATATCCTATGAGCTTGCATTTCTATTTGGGGTATGTAGCTCAGATGATTCTCATAGAGGTCTATTAAGAAAACATTTATATGGAAGTTTGCCACAGGGTTGTTTTTAGTAACAAGAAGTTAGAGACAACTAGACGCCAACCTCAGAGGGAAGTGATAAACAAAATGTGGTTGATACATACCATGGATTGCTATGGAGTAGTTGGAAAGAATAGACTAGATGTGTCTACATAGTTATGAATAGCTGTTAAAAACAATAATTCTGAGTTAAGACAATAAGAGAAAACAAATTAAAATGCATGCTTATAATACAGTACACATTGTTAAAGTAAAAACTTCTGTCGAATTAAATTTAAAGGAGTTTAATTGAGCAATGAATGGGCAGGCCCCAGAATCATAGTAGATTCAGGGAGGCTCTAGTGCAGACACGTGGTGGAAGGAGATTTATAGACAAAAAAAGGGAAGTGAGGCACAGAAATCAGAAGTGAGGTACAGAAACAACTGGATTGGTTACAGTTCAGCGTTTGTCTCATTTGAACACACTTCAACACTTGACAGTGTATGAGAGGTTAACATATGGCTGTTGGAACAGGCCAAGACCCAGTCACTGTTACAGGCACACACTCTCAAGTTAGGTTTTCAATCTTGTCTACCTATTAAGTCAGGTGGTAGTTCATCCACAAGGACTCAAATATAGAAGTATTTCTACAGTTTTATACAAATATAGGAGTCCTTCTTAGACCATATTTGGTTTGTTTTAACAATTTCCCCTTTTTGGTCATTTTCTCAATTTTGAGAGATTGGCCAAAACTTCAGTCATCGATGTCACTATTACCATTGTATATGTATTTATTTGGTCTTGAAACACACTGGGAGACAGTAGAACAGTGAGTTTTGTAAAGGTAGGAAGAAGGACTGAGTATAGGGTAGTTCCTTATGTTGGAACATCCTGTTTACAGGAGAAAAACAAAACTTGGCGTGTTTTAGGATCTATGTATTTCTTTAAAGTCTTAGTTTGATTATGTCACATTTAGTATAAGTGACTCCATTTTGATTTAGTTTGCTTTGTTGGGGTCTAGTGTATGAGCTCAGTCCAAAATAATGGCCTTCCATAATTTTGTCTAAAAAAGTACTCCCTTTTTGGCTAAGTTTTCATTTAGGTGAGAGTGTGACTAAAACTTAGGGCCTTAGTGGCACTCTTAGTTACCATGATTTTGGGTTTTTGGCCTCAGTATGTCATTCATAGGTTATGGTGTCCTCATGGTTGTATAATTTTTTTTTCTTCAGTTTTTGTCATTCCAGTTGAAGAGAGACCATTTGACATTCTAGAGATGGCTGTGTGTAAAACCTTGAAAACTTTTGATTTTTTAAAAATGTAAATGAAAATGTACATTTAAATGGAAATGTTTGTTTAAATGTAAACATTTAAAACCTTTGAGAGAATACGGTGTACCAGGGAGACTATTATTATGACTATTAGGAGGATAATACCAAGTGTTTGGAGTATGTTCTTTACTCAGGGTCCTCATAAACCAAACCACCTAAAATCAAATAGATCAAAGAATGAGTTAGATGAAGAGTCTGTTCACTTAACTAAGTGGTCTTTTCATTAATCCCCTATAACTGAATTTTTATAATCTACAATTGATGTATTTTTCCATAGGCCACAAGTGTCAGTAGTTGTACAGATACTTTTCTGTTTAGTCAATTCTATTATTTAACGTAACTTTTACAAGAGAACTTAGTCTGATGTGTAACTATAGCCTTTACAGTAGATCTGTTATAGAGCTTATTACCTTGATTTACTTAGCCAATGATTTTTCTTATCTAAGTATGTAAGAAAAATGAAAGGGGTAGAACACAAAAATCCCCTTGAATTTTTAAAAGCCAAATTTTACAACCCCTGCAATATTACCATTTACTACCAGTTGCTTTCTGACCCAGTCAGATGTAAGAGGCCTCTAACTGGATCCAAGTCAGTTAATTACCAGATCAAATCCATTCCTGGACCCAGTGCAGTTTCTGTCATGACTTCCAAACCCAGTTTGGATTAGAAATTTGCTCAAAGAAACTTGGAGAGTTCAAAACACAAATCCGTGGAGCTCCGAAATCCGAGAGAGAACTTACCCATGATCCCCAGCTGTTCTGAGAGATCAGTGGACACAAGTGGGTTCTGCAAGTACCTTGTTTGTTCACTCAGTACTCCTGGGGTTCGTTAGAGGGTCTACTTTGGACCCTGCTTCTGACATCATCTGTTAAAAACTTTAACCAAATTAAATTTAAAGGAGTTTAATTGAGCAATGAACGATTTGTGAATCGGGCAGCCCCCAGAATCATAGCAGATTCAGAGAGACTCCAGTGCAGCCATGTGGTAGAAGAAGATTTATAGACAAAAAAGGGAAGTTACCTACTGAAATCGGAAGTGAGGTACAGAAACAACTGGGTTGGTTACAGTTCAGTGTTTGCCTTATTTGAACACAGTTTGAACACTCGACAGTGTATGAGTGGTTGATGTATGGCTGGTGGGATTGGCTGAGGCCCGGCCACTGTTACAGATGCACACTCCCAAGTTAGGTTCCCGATCTTGTCTACCTATTAAGTTAGGTTGCAGTTCATCCACAGGGACTCAAATAGAGAAGTATGGAGTCCTTCTCAGGCCATATTTAGTTCGCTTTAACAACATAAATAACAGAATGAATATCTAACACATTAGAAAGGTAGTCAATAGCAGGACATAAAAATATTGAATGAGGATAAAAGAGAAATACATAAAACAAAAGACTGGCCTTCCAGGAAGAATGATGATGATGTTCTATGAATTATGAGGTAGGATTAATCAAAACGCTGCACACAAAAAACAAAAAACAGAGTGAAACAAATAACCTAATAATTAATGACTTCTAAATGCAGATAAACTAGGTATTATTTGGACAAGAAGAGATGTCTTTATTCTGACTTGAGCTAAAGCAGATGGCATGATGAAGAGGAGCAGCCCAGTAGACTGGGGAAAATAAACGAAAGGTGCAGCATAAACAAAATTGGGCTTCCATCTTACATTCTGGCAAAACTAAGCTTTAAAAATTATTTAAAGTCTCTGGGCCTGTTTCCTGATTTGTACATGGGCGTGATAATAATGTGCCTCACACATGTTATAATACTGTTTTATGCATTTAGAGGGTCAGAAAATATTATTTCAAATACTCGCAATCCATAAATGGGCTTTTAAATGGTGGCTTTAGTTATTTCATGTACACTACTAGCTTGTAAATCTGTCCAGCCACAACTGTCATTTGCTGTCTAAAATCATATCAGACAGTCCTCAATTTACAGTAGCTCAACTTAAGATTTTTTGGTATTAGGGTGGTGTGAAAACTACACACATTGAGTAGAAAGTGTGCTATACTCTCTTAAGATGCTAAGCAGTGGTACTGAACCACAGCTACTCAGCTGTGTGATCACGAGGGTAAACAACTGATACTCTACAGTGTACTGTGTTCCCAGATGATTTTGCTTAACTATAGGCTAATGAAAGCATTCTGGGCACCTCAAAGGTAGGCTAGGCTATGATGTTCAGCAGGTTTGTGTATTAAATGCATTTTCCACTTAGATATTTTCAGCTTACAATTGGGTTGATCAGAATGCAACCCTATCGTAAGTTGAGGAGCATCTGTATTAACCATTTAGCTTGACATCTCTATTTAGATATCCAACAGATACCTAAAACTCAGAATGCCCAAACAGAATCATTATTCTTAGCCCTTAACTGTTCTTCCTATTTTTCCTTCAGTGAATGGTATTACTATCCACATACTTCCTATTACAGACCCCAAAATCTCACCACCTTTCCCCCTGATTTACCCTCTCTTCCAAATAACAATGAAGTCCGATTAATTATAATTTCTTAATTGCATTTCATCATCCTCAAAACATATATCTTAATTCTGGCACCACTATCAATTGTTTAAATTACCTCTAGAAACTTCTAAAAGTTTATGAAAGTTTTCCTTTATGAAAGCCTTTCCAGTCCTTTTTGGAGTGATTTAGGTGATCTTTCTATATGCAAGTGGCATCACTTCACTCCCCTGCTCAAAATCCTTCCATGACTCTCCATTCTCCAGTGCATAATGTCTGATCTTTATAGTTTGTCATGACCTGCTTACTGTCCTTCAACTTTCACAAGTGTCTTTTAAACAGCAGATCATGGCACTTTAGGGGATCACGTTCTTTATGTTAGTGAGTGTTTACCAATACTTTTAAATAAAATACAATAAGAATAGAAAATAGAGTGCATTGCCTGTAAGTGGCTAAGTATTATGGCATGGAATTTTGATTCACACATCCACCCATATGCATATATACATACATAAACACATATATATACATAAACATATTAAGTGTAGTTGTAGAGTTTATTTCTTACCCTGACACCCAGAAGCCTCTGTCTTACTGCCATTTCTGTGTGCCAACCAACTCAAATGGACTGCTTACAGCTCCCTCAATACAACATGGCTTTTCTTTCCTTAGGGGATTTCTATTTCTATTTCTGTTCTCTTTCTAATTCCATTTCTGAAATGCCTTTTCTCCACTTGACCTGCATAACTCTTACTCTTTCTTTATTGATTTAGCTTCAGAGTTATCTGTTCTGAGAGGTTATTTTTGATCCTCACCTAGCCCTCAAAACAAGAGATAATATCATTTCTATGTAACCGTATAATACTCAGTTTTTGTATCCATTTGCCCTCCATTACACTATATTGTAATTTCCTGTTGAGGGATTATCTTCTCATTAAACTGATAACCCCCCGAAGACAGGAATGTGTGTTACTATCATCATTTTGATTTTATCTTCACTAAAATTGATAGATCAGGCAAGATAATCTCCAAAATCCTTCCCAGCTTTAAATTTGTACTAATATAATTCTTAGATTTGATATTTTGGAGGACATTTATGATAAATTGCATAGGTATTGATAGATCCAATTTGGGTATCAGTATTACTATCCTATTTCAGATTTGGCTGTTTAGACATGCTTGTGTCCGTTACTGACTGAATCTCATACAGTTGTGGTATGGGATGATTTTCCTGATTGTTCCTAATATCTAAAATGGAAGAAAAAAACACTAAGCTTCTAGGATTGGATGGATTCCTTCTAGGCTGTTACTGTGGATCTGTAAACATGCCAATAAAATGTAAAAACTCACTCTGCCATATGTCTCCACATATCTAGTTGTCTGGGATAATGAAGACATCACATCTCATTGCCATTTCTGTTTTAATCCAGATGTTCAATATTTTATATGTATACACTTAGTGCCCTTGTACCAAGGATATTTTAAATGATACATGACATCTTTCTTAACATCCAGTCATCCAAATACCTAATAAACTACCCTTCTCCTAATATTTTCAATAAACTGAAGTTACCATGTTTCTCTAAGGGAATTTTGCAACTATGGAATTAATGACTTCGCCAGAACCACCAATTTTATTAAGGCCAAGAGCAAAAGGGGGAAAAAGGCTTTAGAAAACGAACTACTTACCTAATGAAAACAAATCAATGGTAAGAGAAAGGACATTGTTATAAATGCCCTAGATCTGCTGACTAACCATCCCATTTTTCTTTTTAGAAGGAAAAAAATTTCCAAGAAAATCCTTTCAAGCAAACAACGTAATTTTTTTTGAATTTTGCTAATACATTTTAAATTCTAAACTTATATTACCAGGTACCATTAGAAATCCATTCACTTTTATAATTCTAGTTTTAAAATGCCTTTATAGTTCAGGTATCACTTTATGTCTTAGATTCATTCAAAGAAGTGTAGGAGCTTTGAATTAGATTTCTTATCCTCTCTTGTCATCTTGCTTCCGGAAGCTGCCATCCTCTATCCAGTCCTTTCTCCAGATCATACCCTCTCTTCCTTCTAGCCATAAGCACTGTCTCTTACCTCCTGTCTTCTCTGAAGTTAAAGCCATTATCCTTTTCCTCTGAATACCGGGAGACAATTAAAAACATACTCCTGAGGTCAGGAATTTGAGACCAGCCTGGCCAACGTGGTGAAACCCTGTCCCTACTAAAAATACAAAAATTAGCTGGGCGTGGTGGTACACACCTGTAATCCCAGCCACTCGGGAGGTTGAGACAGGAGAATCGCTTGAACCCGAGAGGCGGAGGTTGCAGCAAGCATAGATCACACCACTGCATTCCAGCCTGGGTGACAGAGCGAGGCTCCATCTCAAATGAATGAATGAATGAATGCCTGCACTTATGAAGCTTACATTCCAGTGGACTGTGCCTGCCTTTATATAATCTAAATGGTCTGTTAGTGGACATTTTAAAATACAAGTGCCCTCTACCTGTGAGATAAATTCAGAAAGTATTTCACTCAGGAAGACTAGATTTAGTGAAATCTTCAAAAGCCATATTAGTTGAAGTTGAGTGATACAATATTAAGATACAGGGAGGTAGATTAAGGATTAAGAACTCTTCTTTGTATTCCCTTGACCATGATTTTAAATATTTTAATATTATATTACTAATGAATATTATTTGTACAGTTTAGTAAAAAACTTAGGTGGAACATATTTACAGTTAGAAGATCTGGATTCCAGCTTCAACATTCCCTATTCATAATTGGACAATTCTCTGAAAGTCGACTCTTTCATTATGCTTTTGAAAACTGGATTTTTCTCTCCTTATTAACAGTGATAAAATTCTTAGAATGTAACATAATTAGGGGGACATGTAGAAAGAATTTCTGTTCACTTTAGTCATCATTCATGCTACATTTCTGAGAGCTTGATAGGTCATTGTGACTTCCTTTTAAACCAATTCAAAGATGGGAATTTTATTTTTTTTTTTATAAAACTTTATTTTGTCCCAGTGCGGTGGCTCATGACTGTAATCCCAGCACTTTGGGAGGCCTAGGTGGGCGGATCACCTGAGGTCAGGAGATCGAGACTAGCCTGGGCAAAAGGGTGAAACCCCGTCTCTACTAAAAATACAAAAAAAATTAGCCAGGTGTGGTGGTGGCTCCCTGTAACCCCAACTACTCGGGAGGCTGAGGCAGGGGAATCGCTTCAACCCTGGAGGTGGAGGTTGCAGTGAGCTGAGATTGTGTCATTGCACTTCAGCCTGGGCGACAAGAACGAAACTCCGTCTCAAAACAAACCCCCCAAAACCACTTTATTCTAATATTAGCATTGATAGTTGTTTCCTCTACTGACTTGAAATCTACCTTCCTAAAATAGTCACTTATTGGTTCAGGTTTTCCCTTAAAGTATTCCACATGCCAGCTTATCCTGGTTTTCCTGAGGCTCTTCTTACTCAAGGTGGACATTTTCCATCCTCCTCTTTCCTTTCCTAGCATAATTTCTAGATCTCCCTCAATTTGGTCACCTTCCTTTTTAGACTTTCTATAGTTCAACATTCTGGTAAACCGTGGAATATGGAGCTACACCTATCATCCTAGGTGTGGTCTAATACAACTCTTACCACCAAATTTTCAACACTCTGTGTGCATATATGTCCTACATGTGTGCTAAATGTTCATAAATTGTTTCCCTTTAAGCCCAAGCACACTGATCTTGTGGTGAGGGATGCATACACATACCACATAGAAATATTAGGTTATGTTTGATTGCAGTGTCAAAAAGCAAAGCCAACATTAGGGTTAAATCCACAAGGTCTATGCTGACTTTATTTTAATTTTTGCCACAGAAATTCTCTGTGCCAACTACCTTGTTCAGCATTTACCAATCACAGCAAGTGCTGACAAGGAAATCTACACCTCCATCTCCAGTAAAAGATAGGAAAACAAAACGTTTCATTTGTACTTAAGGGGTGAGGAGGATAAAAAAGTATTCTTTAAGGGTAGTCTCAAATTCAAAACAATGGAGCTTTACTCTTTAGTTATTTTAAATGTTTCTCACTATGTTAATCTTATGTTCCAAAGTTAAAGCCAGGTTTTGAAGACCAAATCAGAAGAATCCTGACAGACCAGTAAGTGGCTGAGGAGTTAATTATAAAAAGAAATTATTCTCCTTAAGACATGCGTCATATAACAGACATCGCTAAAGTGTGCTTTTAATGGTCATCAAAATGACAAAGCCAAGAAAAATGAAACTTAAAAAGTTACAAACCATCATTGTTAAAAAGCATCGGTTGTAGGCAACAAAATAAAAACTGTAACTTTGAGGAAGAATTAGCTACTCATTCATGAATATACTATATTAATCTGCGATTGAGCAAACCATCACTCTGAATTATATCACTGAACTGGTGTAGTCCAGTGTGGGAAGATGTCTGTTTTTAGTCATTTTATTATTGCATTTTGTCAAAATATCAAACACATTTTTGAAGACAGAGCTGTAATAGGGTTCTGTGGGGTAAAATTCTTATAAACTGATAGCTAGTACTGAACTAGATCTCTATGTGTATCTATTAGAAGGTGTTTATGTGGAGGAAAGATTCTTTTTGTTGTTGAAAGAGACTAGAACTTCCAGCTGCTTTGTTTACCTAAGCAAGCCTGGGCAATGGTGGGCTCCCCTCCCCCAGCCTCGCTGCCGCGATGCCCTCTCTCACCACTCCTGTTCAACATAGTGTTGGAAGTTCTGGCCAGGGCAATTAGGCAAGAGAAGGAAATAAAGGGTATTCAATTAGGAAAAGAGGAAGTCAAATTGTCCCTGTTTGCAGATGACATGATTGTATATCTAGAAAACCCCATTGTCTCAGCCCAAAATCTCCTTAAGCTGATAAGCAACTTCAGCAGTCTCAGGATACAAAATCAATGTACAAAAATCACAAGCATTCTTATACACCAATAACAGACAAACAGAGAGCCAAATCATGAGTGAACTCCCATTCACAATTGCTTCAAAGAGAATAAAATACCTAGGAATCCAACTTACAAGGGATGTGAAGGACCTCTTTAAGGAGAACTACAAACCACTGCTCAATGAAATAAAAGAGGATCCAAACAAATGGAAGAACATTCCATGCTCATGGGTAAGAAGAACCAATATCGTGAAAATGGCCATACTGCCCAAGGTAATTTATAGATTCAATGCCATCCCCATCAAGCTACCAATGACTTTCTTCACAGAATTGGAAAAAACTACTTTAAAGTTCATATGGAACCAAAGAAGAGCCCGCATCGCCAAGTCAATCCTAAGCCAAAAGAACAAAGCCGGAGGCATCACACTGCCTGACTTCAAACTATACTACAAGGCTACAGTAACCAAAACAGCATGGTACTGGTACCAAAACAGAGATATAGATCAATGGAACAGAACAGATCCCTCAGAAATAACGCCACATATCTACAACTATCTGATCTTTGACAAACCTGAGAAAAACAAGCAATGGGGAAAGGATTCCCTATTTAATAAGTGGTGCTGGGAAAACTGGCTAGCCATATGTAGAAAGCTGAAACTGGATCCCTTCCTTACACCTTACACAAAAATTAATTCAAGATGAATTAAAGACTTAAACGTTAGACCTAAAACCGTAAAAACCCTAGAAGAAAACCTAGGCATTACCATTCAGGACATAGGCATGGGCAAGGACTTCATGTCTAAAACACCAAAAGCAATGGCAACAAAAGCCAAAATTGACAAATGGGATCTAATTAAACTAAAGAGCTTCTGCACAGCAAAAGAAACTACCATCAGAGTGAAGAGGCAACCTACAAAATGGGAGAAAATTTTTGCAACCTACTCATCTGACAAAGGGCTAATATCCAGAATCTACAATGAACTCAAACAAATTTACAAGAAAAAAACAACCCCATCAAAAAGTGGGCAAAGGACATGAACAGACACTTCTCAAAAGAAGACATTTATGCAGCCAAAGAACACATGAAAAAATGCTCACCATCACTGGCCGTCAGAGAAATGCAAATCAAAACCACAATGAGATACCATCTCACACCAGTTAGAATGGCAATCATTAAAAAGTCAGGAAACAACAGGTGCTGGAGAGGCTTTGGAAAAATAGGAACACTTTTACACTATTGGTGGGACTGTAAACTAGTTCAACCGTTGTGGAAGTCAGTGTGGCGATTCCTCAGGGACCTAGAACTAGAAATACCTTTTGATCCAGTCATCCCATTACTGGGTATATACCCAAAGGATTATAAATCATGCTGCTATAAAGACACATGCACACGTATGTTTATTGCGGCACTATTCACAATAGCAAAGACTTGGAACCAACCCAAATGTCCAACAATGACAGACTGGATGAAGAAAATGTGGCACATATACACCATGGAATACTATGCAGCCATAAAAAATGATGAGTTCATGTCCTTTGTAGGGACATGGATGAAATTGGAAATCATCATTCTCAGTAAACTATCGCAAGAACAAAAAACGGAACACCGCATATTCTCACTCATAGGTGGGAATTGAACAATGAGAACACATGGACACAGGAAGGGGAACATCACACTCTGGGGACTGTTGTGGGGAGGGGGGAGGGGGGAGGGATAGCTTTAGGAGATATACCTAATACTAAATGACGAGTTAATGGGTGCAGCACACCAGCATGGCACATGTATGCATACGTAACTAACCTGCACCTTGTGCACATGTACCCTAAAACTTAAAGTATAATAATAATAAAAAAGTAAAAAAAAAAAAAAAAAAAAGAAGAGAGGCTTTTCTTTTTTGACACCTAAAAGTAGCAGTTGGTATAGAAATGGTGAATGAGGGCAATGGAGGGGATAGGACAGTGGCACTTCTGTCACTTGCTCAGAGTTGTTTTTTTTTTTAGTTTTTATGTTGTTATAGCAATATAGAAACTAATAATTTTTAAAAATTGAATCCACTCAAATTGTCACCAAAAATCATCAGTGTTAGTATTTTCGGAGGCATCTTTTATACAAGCATGGAGTTAGAAAAATGGGTAGGGAGATAGAAATAATTGTATAAAAACTGGGTTATATTATACATTCTAATTTAAATAAAATACTAAAATTTGATTGGATTTATTTTGATGATGAAGAAAATGGAGTGAAACTGAACCTATCTGTATTCTTCAATACAAGATGTACTAGTTCCTAAAATATCCATTTGAAACTGAGAGAAAAGGTTGTTACATAAATGAAAGGATTTTCATTCATTGTGCCATTTTAAAAAGCTGACTTTCAATTTTAGATGATATTTGTTTACTCTCTTCTATAAAAGATGAGGTACTTATTTTTAAAAATTTACTCCATTTTTTAATTGTGCATATATTTTAACTTTGCCAAGATTTACAGTAGAATCTTTTAACTTACACGCTGATTTTACAAGTTAACCTTTAATCTTCACAATCACAAATACATTTATTAACATTTATTATGTTTAGAGATGCTTGATGTTTAAACAAATTAAAGTAAATTCTGTAGGCAAGGGAGAACTCTTTAGAATTTTCTATCACTTTTCCATTCACCACTGGATTTTATTTTTTTTTTTGAATTCCCGGAGAGCTGCATAGTGAATAAATGTATAATATTAAAACAGAATGGAATCAACCCTGCAGAAGAACAGAAATGTTTTTGAATTCTCTACCAATCCCTTATTCACAATAAGTATTTGATAAGTAGCTTAAAGGCAGAATTGTTTGCATACCTATTTATCTGCATACAGATTTCCTTTAGTTCCTTCCTTTTGTCAAAGGAGTAGTTTTCAAGGCAGTGTTAGTCTTTATAATATTTAATATAAAAGGTTGCAGACACAAAACCATGTGTGTTGAACTCTTTTAGAGGTTTAAAGGATTTTTGAGGGTAATTCTTGCGTTAATATGACTTTTATCTTACACACGTATTAGCATCCAAGTTAAGTCACCGTACTATATGACACTTAATGGATATGTATATATACATATATATGAAAATATGTTTAAGTATGCATGTGTGTGTATGTGTATATATATTCATGTGCATATGTGTGTGTTTGTGTGTGTGTATATGTGTGTGTACAGTAATTACTCTGGTCTTTTAAGCTTGGTTGCATATTTAGTTTCAACATTTCCCATCAGTCCTTTTTATCACAGTTATTCTACTCCTCAATTATTTTATTTTGTTTCATCTTTTGGTTTCCTGATCTTTTATGTGGAGTAGTTTTTCAAAAAGTGTCTTGAGAAGCTGACTTCTTTAATGTTTAAAAATGTCTTCTTGTTACTGATCTTTTTAAACAACAATGTGTCTGGGTATCCTAGGCTTGATCCTCAGAACTCATAGTGTGCCATTGCCCTCTGACATTAGCTACTCATGTGGAGACTCTGAGGCCTGTCTACATTTCCCCCTTGATAGGTGACTTGATTTTTCTTCCTGGATGTCTGAAGAATTATTTGTATTTGAAAACTTATTTAATCTTTACATTAGAGCCTCAACAAATTTTTGCTAATGTGACCTTTAAAAATTCTGTTCATCACTCTTTTACATATTTTGAATTGTTATCACTATGACTTCTAGGTTTATGTTTAAATACAGTTTTATGTTCAAATTATTGGATTGCTTATTTTTGGAGCATCAATTTTCAGACAGGAAATTTATGGTAGTTATTCTCTGTAGATTTGAATACCAGATATTGAAATTGTCTTCTTGTTCTTCTAAAATGGGAATGGCAACTTGGTTAGAAATCTCATCTAACAGCTCTTTTATATTGTGTTTGTTTTTTTTTTTTGCTACAGGGAAATAATCATATAGCACAGTAGAGATAATAGTAGAGTGGACCTGGTGTACCTGTTAGTCAGCTTAAACATTTATGATCAATACATAATTGATGCTTCAGGCCATGATATGGGAAGACGCACTAGACTTTCCTTTCTTCCATATATATATGTATATTTATATATATTTGTATATATATGTGTGTATATGTGTATATATGTATATGTGTATATATGTGTATATGTGTATATATGTATATATGTGTATATATGTATATATGTGTATATATGTATATATGTATATGTGTATATATGTGTGTATATATGTATATGTGTATATATGTGTATATATATATGTGTATCTATGTATATGTATATATGTGTGTATATATGTGTGTGTGTATATATATGTGTGTGTGTATATATATTAGTCTGTTCTTGCAGTGCTATAAGGAAATACCTGAGACTGGGTAATTTATAAAGAAAAGAAGTTTGTCTCATAGTTCTGCAGGCTATACAGGAAGCATAGTAGCTTCTGCTTCTGGGGAGCCTTCAGGAAACTTACAATCATGGTGGAAGGTGAAGGGGAAGCAGGCACAGGAGAAAGAGAGAGAGTGCCACACACTTTTAAACAACCAGATCTCATGAGAACTTACTATCATGAGAACAGCATCAAGGGGGAAATCCACCCCCATGATCCAGTCACCTCCCACCAGGCCCCACCTCCAACACTGGGGATTAAAATTCGACATGAGATTTGGGTGGGGGCACAGATCCAAATCATATCAATATATATGCAAACCAAAAATAACATTCTAAGCCCCCTAACCAACTGAATGGACCTCTCCTATTGGCCAAGGGGATTCCAAAGTAAACCTGAAAAAACCAATTCAGGCCATTATGGGAAGGCAGGGTTAGACATGCCTCATTATACTCTTCTCCCTTTGGAATTCAGGCACAACTGTCCAGCATTAACATTAAAACAGATATCTTAAGACTGACAAAACAGACTCTTTGTAGCAATAAGATACCAAATGCCAACCTGACTCTAGTGTAGCATCACAGGACAGACAGGGAGCCCTGAAATAAATTGACGCATTGGCCGGGCGTGGTGGCTCATGCCTGTAATCCCAGCCTTTTGGAAGGCCAAGGCAAGTGGATCACCTGAGGTCAGGAGTTCGAGACCAGCCTGGCCAACATGGTGAAACCCCATCTGTACTAAAAATACAAAAATTAATTGGGCATGGTGGCGGGCACCTGTAGTGCCAGCTACTTGGAAGGCTGAGGCAGGAGAATTGCTTGAAGTGGGAGGTGGAGGTTGCAGTGAGCTGAGATTGCGCCATTGCATTCCAGCCTGGGCAACAAGAGTGAAACTCTGTCTCAAAATAAATAAATAAATAAATAAAATAATAAAATAAAAAAAGACTGACAAAACAGATTCTTTGTAGCAATAAGTTACCAAATTTCAACCTGACTCTAGTGTAGCATTATAGGACAGACAGCGAGCCCTGAAATAAACTGAAGTATTTTACCAAAATACATTTCTTTGACGTATTTTGAAATGGCCCCGGAAACTGTCTCTTGAGGGGAAGATCTACATTCTGTAAAGAATCCCCTTCCCTTTCCCGGTCTTTTCCTGATCCAGGAGAGATTTAAGTAAGAGTCTGGCACCTTTCATGATCTCACAAGGGATATTTACCATCTATTCTCTCTGAAGCTTGCTACCTGGGGGCTTCATCTACATAACAAGGACCTTGGCTTCCATAACCCCCCTTATCTACAATCATTTCTTTCTGCTGACTTCTACTCTTAAGGCAGAGCTTAGCCCTTTCAACCAATTGCCAATCAGGAAATATTTAAATGCACCTGTGATGTGGAAGCCCCTCCCCCACCTTCAAGATGTCCCTCCTTTTTGGGCTGAATCAATGTCCACCTTACACGTATATATTGATTTATGTCTCTGCCTGTAACTGCTGTCTTCCTAAAGTGTGTAAAAATCAAGCTGTAACCCAACCAATTTGGGCACATGTTCTCAGGACCTCCTGGGACTGTCATGGGTCACAGACCTCACATTTGGCTTAGAATAAATCTCTGCAAATTTTTACAGAGTTTGACTTCTTTTCATTGACATATATGTATAATTTTTGGACATTGCACAACAGGAAATTCAGGCCTTTTGTCTCTGTGAAAAGGAAAGCAAATGTGTGCCCTGTGATTGTCCTGGCCTGTTGTGTGGAGGCATATGCTGTCCTGCCCTATACTGAAAGGAATCACAGGCAGAGCATGAAACTTTCTCTGATTTGAAGAGACAGGGAGGTCTAGGTGGCTAAGACTTATAGGGCATAGTATGAGAGAGGAGGGAGGGAGTTGCATGAGGAAAAAGCTTCAGAAACCTGCATGGGAGTAAACTATACATGTGTGTGGAGAAATTATGGCAATATGGGGAAAACAAACCAGAAAGCTGTAACTAAACAGCTCCCAGATGTCACTTAGGGCTGATAAATACCAGGACACTGCTGTTTCAGTCCCTGACAGTTTCTATATTTCCAGCATCAACTGCCAGACACAGGAGTGAGCAAACCTTCAGCTCATTCCAGCCCCTAGCCTTGGAGCAATCCCAGCTAATGCTGTATGGAACAGAGACAGGCTCTCTCGACTGAACCCTTCCCAGATTGCAAATTCATGAGCTGAATAAATGTTCTAAGCTAAAAACAATGGGGTGGTTTGTAACTTAGCATTACATATCTAGAACACATCCTGTATGCTTTCAACTTGTAATTGCTATGTGTGTTTTATTAATCAGTTACTGTATTATTCCCAAATGCAAGGTAAAAATGGCTCTCTGGGGAATGGTTCCTTTCTGTCCTGTAGCTTGCACTCACCTCCAATACTTGCCCTTCTAGGTTGGGAGAATCTAATTCAGGGAAGTGTTTCTCTACATCAGGGTGATGCTAAATGACTGATGAGGACATGGGTCTTAGTAAGAGCACTGCTAGAGACTTTAAATTTGATGAGACTCCTTGGCTAAAGCAACCTCTGAATGAAATTGTCTTCGGAGAAAAAAAAATACTTTAACAAAGTCTTCCCCTTTCCCCTGCAATTTTTTCCAACTTAGAAAGTATTGATGGTGTTTCCCAGGATGTTGTTTACTCATTTCCTACCACACAGCACCATTTCTCTTGGTAAGAATGGCGTTGTCCCTAGGTGACATTTTTTCAGTCTGAAATTCATACCATCTATTTGAAACTATTTCTTAGTTCAAGTTCTGCAGAAAGATTTTCCTTATTTTCCCCAATTTGGTCATAAAGATCAGCTTTTGTCACCCAATTATGCAGGCTCATCTAGCAAGGATGTCCTCTATTTCCCAAATAGTCTATTATGACCATATGTTGTTCTTACAATGGAAACAAATTAACACACACAAAAACTATACTGGAAAATGTTTATGTACTTCAGAAAACCTTCTATAAAGAAAGTTTAAGAGTCTAAGGTAAACTGGGAAAATATTTCCTGCAAATATGATAGATTTAAAGCAGGCCCCAACCTAAACACTGTCAACATTTCCAGCCACATAAATTTTTGCTGTGAGGGGCAGTCCTATACATTGGATGATGCTTAGCAGCATCCCTGGTCTCTACCAATCAGATGCAGTTATTATACTTCCAGTTTTGATAAGCAAAAAAGGTCTCCATACAATGTCAATATTCCCTGTGAGGTGCCAAATCCGCCCCCAGTTTAGAATAACTGGTTTTTGGCTTTTCCCCTTTATTAGTTAGGCTGTGCTATGTTGTACCAATTGTGATAGATAGGGAGTTAACACACAATTTTTGTTTTCACTCACTTCACTGTATTTTGAAAGTCAGTTGGCTCTTCTTTGTGGTTCTTCCTCAATGAAGGAAATCTAGGACAGCTTCCATATTGATAATTTAGACCTCTATATTGCAACTTCAGGCTTCTTTATTGCAGTTTAGCCATCTCAAGAGTTCTTTACTTCTTGCTATATGAATGAGAGAACAAGCCAAGGAGAATTCACAGTGCTTTATACTGACTCACAGTAGGAGTGATACATGCCCATTGGTGACATAGCTGCCCTGTCACCCCAATCTAACTGCCATGAAGATTGGTTACCACACCATTATTTTTCTGTGTACAATCTCACCATTTTCACCAAATATATCTTATCTGAAAATGGTTTCTTGAAATAATTTAAAAATCTTTACTGTTAAACATCCAATGTCAAAATTACAAAATGTGTAGAGTAGTAACCAAAGAAATAAAAATGATTAATAAATATGTTAAATTGTTTAAGTTAGCTAATAATCAAAAGAAAATATTAAAATGATTTTCTTTTATAATATTGACACATTTAACAGTGGTAATACACAATGCTGATGAGGATAAAATAAGATAGCAATTTTATATATTACTGGTGAGGTGGTCAGTTATTGAAAACTTTGTAGAAAAACATTGTTAGTAGATATCAAAGACCTTATAATGCTCATACTTTTTGATTCAGTAATACCATTTGTATAAACATACTCTATGACAAAGAGGTAATCAGATATATATATTTATGTGAAATGATTTTGATTAAAGCAATTTTATAGATGTAAATACTTGGAGTAACAAGCACATGCAAGAGTCAGGAACCAAGTAAATACAAACACTCAGACATCCTCTTATCACACTTCAGTTTGAGTCAACAAAAAATAATCACAGGGAATCTAAAAGGGTTCACATTTTCATCTTTACTGTAGTTAAAGCTAGAATGGAGAACAAGCCAATGCATCTGGCCTCTGACCTTCAGCTCCTAACTTAGCTCTTGCAAAGTTCTTGACTGTAAATAATTCAGAGGATGGAACAAATATGGCAGACCCCTGGGATGGACCTGTCAGAAGCTTGAGGGGAGGTCATTTAAGAGACAAAAGAGAGAGAGGGTTGTAGGTTGGTTTATTTTATTTTATTTTTTAATTTTTGTGATTATACTTTAAGTTCTGGGATACATGTGCAGAACGTGCAGGTTTGTTACATAGGCATACACGTGCCATGGTGGTTTGCTGCACCCATCAACCCATTATCTACATTAGGTATTTCTCCTCATGCTCTCCCTCCCCTAGCCGCCTGACCCCCAACAGGCTCCAGTATGTGACATTCCCCTCCCTACGTCCATGTGTTCTCATTGTTCAACTCCCACTTATGAGTGAGAACACACAGTGTGTGGTTTTCTGTTCTTGTGTTAGTTTGCTGAGAATGGTGGTTTCCAGCTTCACCCATGTCCCTGCAAAGGACATGAACTCATCCTTTTAATGGCTGCATAGTATTTCATGGTGTATATGAGCCACATTTTCTTTATCCAGTCTATCATTGATGGACATTTGGGTTGGTTCCAAGTCTTTGCTATTGTGAACAGTGCTGCAATAAACATACATGTACATGTGTCTTTATAGTAGTATGATTTATAATCCTTTGGGTATATACCCAGTAATGGGATGGCTGGGTCAAATGGTATTTCTGGTTCTAGATCCTTGAGGAATTGCCACACTGTCTTCCAAAATGGTTGAACTAGTTTACAGTCCCACCAACAGTGTAAAAGTGTTCCTATTTCTCCACATCCTCTCCAGCACCTGTTGTTTCCTGACTTTTTAATTATTGCCATTCTAACTGGGGTTGGTTTATTTTTAGACACTACTGGTAATTTGGACCAATCAATTTGAGGCTTTAAAGCAGCCTCCATTCAAGTAATCCATTCTTCTTCCAAAATGTTATCACTGAAAATCAGATACAGTACAAGTTAGAAGCTCCATGGTGATAATGCTTCTTCCTGGAGGATGAAAAAAGACATTTCCTCATAGAGTGGATTGGAGAAGGGGGATATTTAGGGAAAGGGAGGGAGAAAAGAGTACCCTATCTAACATAATCAGGCACATTTAAGTGATGGGATATTATGCAGTCATTGAAAGTAATGATTAGAGAAGTATTTAATATATGAAAATGGCAATAATATCAAGGTAAATCAAGAGAAAAATGCAGATTAAAGAGTTGTATAAACAATACCAAATAATTTACTTAGATAAAGAGATGGTGGTGATGCACAACTGTAGTCCCAGGTACTCAGGAGGCTGAGATGGGAGGATCACTTGACTCAAGGGGTTCAAGGCCAGCCTGGGAAACACAGAGCATGTCTCTTAAATATATACATGTATATACACACACACACACACACATATGTGTATATGATATGATAGAAATTACCTCTGAGTGATGGGGTAAAGAATAATGTATTTAGCTTCTATGCTTTTCTGTTTTTTTCTGTATTTTAAAAAATGTACTTCAGCAACTTACTAAAATATTTGATATCCCAATTTATTGATCTATATCTGGCTACTACTAAAATTTAGGGGAAGTGTATGTGGTCATTGGCATAGGTAGACCATATATCTAATTCCTACATGCACAGATTAGCTGCAGATGGGCATCATACCAGGTTAAAGGTTGCATCAGATTAAAGGTTCAGAGAAGGAGCAAGGGCTGGGAAAATGGTCATGTTGAATATAAGCATCTCTTCAATTAGGGGTTAGCTAGATAGGCAAATTAAAATAAAGACAATTCATATGTGAGTGGGAGCTGGGGAGGGCAGGGTGTATGTGCAGAAGTGAGTTTTAAAACCCAGGCAGCACTTGGTAGATCTATAATAGAAACTAGGAGGCTGGGCGCGGTGGCTGACGCCTGTAATTCCAGCACTTTGGGAAGCTGAGGCGGATGGATCACCTGAGGTCAGGAGTTTGAGACCAGCCTGGCCAACATGGTGATACCCCGTCTCTACTAAAAATTAAAAACAAACAAAAAAAATTAGCCAGGCATGGTGGTGCATGCCTGTAATCTCAGCTAGTTGGGAGGCTGAGGCAGGAGAATTGCTTGAATCTGGGAGGTGGAGGTTGCAGTGAGCTGAGATTGCATCACTACTCTCCAGCCTCGGTGACAGAGCAAGACTCTGTCTCAAAACAAACAAACCAACAGGAAAACAAAAACTAGGAAACTAGGATCACTAACATTGTTCCAGTAGCTTCTGTTTGAGGAATTTTTTTTTTTTTAAGCATTTAGGCAGGTAGAAGTGTATATGCAGTTTCTAGCAGAAAGGAGGATCCTGTTTGCCACACATATCTCTAAACCTTACTGAGAGTCACTTCTGAGTAACCCTGATGTAGGTATCTACAGGTTGCTGATAATTAGGAACAGCTGGCTGCATAGTGGGTGAGGCTGAGGCACAGATTTTTTTTTTTTTTTTTTTTTTTTGGCAGAGTTAGTTCCCTGACACCTGTTGTGCTTTGTAAGTTCCATTTATACTTTTTAATATATCTGCTCCTTCCTCACTGATGCTCTGACAACTGTAAAAGAATGTTTCTACCAGAGCATTAACTTTGCTTCAGATTTGAAGCTTTCATTTTATGTGTATAGGAAAGCAGATAACTCAACCTGTTCAAAATACATATTGAGTGAGTTAATATGTTTCAGAGAATTACTGCTTTAGTATTTGTACTTTGTGAAAACTGTAATTGTGTCTTAAATGATTTTATTTTTGTATATGGTAAGGTCCAGATATAGCCTAGAGCAGTGGTTCTCAAAGTGCATTCCCTGACCAGCCTCATCAGCACCACCTGGGAATGCAAATTCTTAGGCCCTGCCCCAGATCTAATGCATCAGGAACTCTGGGAGTGCAGATCAGCACTGTATGTTTCTTTAAATTGACAAATTATAGATGTATACTGTAATCAGCATTCAAAAGCATTCCAGAAATTAGTAGTTAATATAAGATCATGTTCTAATGATTAATTCGTGTGAGTGTGACCAAGACAGAGCATTAAAAGGTGAAGACTCAACACAAAGAATAAACATCAATGACAGAATAGCCCACAATGGTACAGATAATAGAGGAAGACAGTGGAGGTTCATGGACTTCTAGGGGCTCCTGGAATCACATCACCTAAGTGACTGTCTACATGTGGATACAATCTGCTCCATGAGCCAAATACCAACTCCAACAAACTTGATATTTTAAGAATATCAAAGAAAGACACATGTGCCTGGCCAATGGGGAATACAAGAGAGAGGATTTCCAGGAATGAGTGCACTCTTTCACTTACTCCAAAATGTAAATGAAAAACATTCTGAAATCTTCCTTTCATGTGTCCTTCTCTCCTACCTAACTTTGACTACAGGTACACATTTTGGACAATTAAAACATATCCATATTTGACTAGAGGCTATTTTCAAAGTTGAAATGGTCTAACACAATCATTTGTGACTCTTAGTTGATGAGCCTTAGCTTGCTGTCCTTGCTTTGAAATCCTATATTTTTCACTAAATCTAAAACATTTGATTTCAGTGATTAATAAGGAAACCTACAATACTGAGTGTCAGGACCTGTACTAAAGTTTTATACTTAGCATCTCATTTCAGCTTCAATACATGGAGAGGGTCATATAATACCTCCCATGGAAAGGTGAAGAAAATAATGCTCAGAGAGATTAAATGCCTCTCCCAAGGCCATAAGGCCAATGAGTGGTAGAGCTCAGATTGTAATAAAAATGGTTGACTCAAAACCCATGTGTTTAAGCAAGAGAATGAGGAAGTCCCACACCAGATGAAGGCACAACCCCATGTCCTTTTGGGAAGGTAAACCTCCTCTTTCAGGGTAACCCTGAGGTCACAGCAGTACACAGTTATTATCACCTGATAGGCTCATAAGGCTGTGTCCTAGGATGGAAAAACATTTGAAATATGTAAACTGTGTACTTCTCCATTGATTTGAGATGGGACCCAGGCCTTGCATATTTTTCTTCATTTAATGCTTTATTGAAGCATAATATATTTGCAATATACATACTGAATACCATCTTAAGCCTTGATAGGTTTAAAAGCTCCCTCAGGTGATTATAATTTGCAGCCAGGGTTAAGTACCCATATTGAGAGGGGAAAGCAATAAAAATCCTTATGTTCTTAAGAGCTTTCTTCCTTTATTCATTGAATTCACATTTTAGTTTTTCTGTTCTTGTTAAGAATCTATCTGCAATTGATGTTATAGTAATTATGCTTGTATTTTCCAGACAATGTGGACACCAAGCACATACACAATTAGGATACTCTAAATGTGTTAACTGTTCATAATATTCTTTGAGAATTTCTTTTTTAGAGGTGGCAAGGATTTGAAAAAATTTGCCTGTTCAACCTCATTAATATTTAGTGAAGTGCCTAGATTAAATTGAGCCGATCACTGAACAGGTGCAAAGGGACCTGCTTAATAAGTGGAGAATTTCTATGGCATCAACATAGCCACATTCTTTGTAGACAAATGAATATGATTTAGTTTGTATGCATGAAGCACAATTTCACCGTTGGCCCAGATGTTGATCAGCAACACTAGAAGTGAGGGGAACAATCTGAAAATCTGGATGGAAAACTAAAGTATTTGTTCAGAATAAAAAATATTTGTGGCTAAAAGGGTAAAAAATACTGTGCTGTTTAGCCTCTATTCCATAGATAATAAGCACCGGAAAAACAGTTCAGATTCTGCTGCCTAGCAGAATGAGCAAAGAACAGCAGTAATCCAATTTTTGTGGTTAAAACTGTGCCACTGATATTTTTGCTCACGCAGGCTGTTGGGATAAAAGTGAACAGGAGTGCAAAACTATAAAATGAATATCATTAGCCTTTGAGCATTTCCACCTTCTGTATTAAATTGGAAACAGGGGAAACCAAATAAGCAGCAGTTACTTCTCTAAGTAGCATTATTTTTATAATAGTAAGAAACAAGCTGCTTCAAACAACAGAAACAATTATTCCTGAGATCTAGATTCTGAGTCCTCATATTAAATGTGAAAATAATTACTCATAAACAAGACATATTGACAGAATATAATTTAAACCGTGGCTCCCTGTGCGTAGTCCCAGTGATTTGAAATTCATCACTAACTGAAACGTTCAACATTTCTGTCTCATAATTTATGCAGGTTCTAAAAGCCTGACATTGCTTAGAATCATGAGCCTCATAGTTCTTTATTACTTTAAGAGAACAACAGTAATGAGATGGATATAGGCAGGTTGAAAGCTTGCTGGGGCTGAGGATGAATTGTAAGAGCGAGAAGCACCAAGTCAGGATAGATAAATTAAGTTTTATGCATTAAAATTAGAGGTCTAGTTTCATGCAATCAAAACATATAAAGGGCTTGGGGAAAATAAAAACCTAAGACAAAATAAAACTGAATACTTTGATTTTAATGAAAACATTTGCTAGTGAAAAATAAACAGTTTTAATATGGTAATTAAAGATGAACTAAGGATTAGAACTCTCATACATTGTTGGTGGGAATGTAAAAGGATGCAGCCCCTTTGGAAAAGTGTGGTAGTTCTTCATTGTTAAACACAGAGTTACCATATGACCCAGCAATTCCACTCCAAAAAGAACTGAAAACATGTATCAACAAAAATGGGGTTCATAGATGTTCACAGCAGCATTATTCATAATAGCCAAAAAAATGAAACAACCAGAATGCTCATGAACTGATGAATGGATAAACAAAATGTTTTATATCCATACAATGGAATATTATTCGGTCATAAAAAAGAATTAAGTACTGATACATGCTACAATATGGATGAATCTTGAAAACATTTTACTAGGTTAAAAGCCAGACATGAAAAAACCATGTAGTGTTTAATTCCATTTATATGAAATACCCAGAATAGGTAAATCCATAGAGTCAGAAAATAGACTGGTGGTTGTCTAGGGCTGGGTGGGGAGAGCTTGAGGGAAAATGGTGAGTGACTGCTGATGGGAACAGGAGTTTCCCATTTTTAGGGTGATGAAAATGTTCTGAAATAGAATAGCAGCAGTGGTTGCATAATTCTATAAGTACAATTGACTCTTGAACAGCATGGGTTTCAACTGCACAGATCCACTTATATGTGGAGATTTTTCAACTAAACGCAGATGGAAACGACAGTATTCTCAGGATGTGAAACCCACATCTATGGAATGTGGATTTTTCATATATGTGGGTTCCACAGGGCTGACTGTGGGACTTAAGTATGCACAGATTTTGGTATACATGAGGGTCCTGGAACCAATCCCCTGCATATACTGAGTGACCACCATATTACTAAAAATCACTGAATTGTACATTTTTAAAAGATGTAGTTTATGGTATGTGAATCATATCTCAATAAAGCTATTAAACAAGTGAAAAAGAAGATGAACTACATAGTGATATCAAGTACTGATTACTTTAAAGAAGCTGTGGCTTGGGGAACAGTAGAAGTGGTATAGAATTCATCTTCTAAACAAAGGCAATAATGGAGATGGATGGGGACTATGTAATTACAGTCAGCTGGCAAAATTATAAACTTTTTCAGCCAAAGTTTAAACAATGTAGAAAAAGAGAAATTCAAATCACTTCTGTGAGGTTCAGGTTTAAACCGAATTGAAAGAAATGAAAAAACAAATTTAACAACTCATTGAAATCAACAAAATAACTGTTCCTTGAGGCTATTGTATAAAATTACTAATTTGAGCATGCAATTAGTAATATATCTGTGTATTTTTTAAAGTTGCTGAGGCGCCAGTTTTGTGTGTGTGTGTGTGTGTGTGTGTGTGTGTGTGTGTGCCTAAGAAATATCCCAAGTGACGCAGAATGTATAAGATATTCTTGCACAGGAAGCTATGGAGTATGTGAGTTACTTTATGAATTACCATAGTCAATATTAACTAATTATTACAAAAAATCATGCTGCCCAGGGAATCCAAAGGATATGTTTTTAAGTTTTGAGCTTAAGAAATGTTGAATTAGGGTTTACAGTTTTGATTTCTTATAATGCCCCTCCCATCATAATAGTTATGAAACTGAAACTTGGATCTACTAAAACAGAGGTATTTCCTTTTCCTTTCCTACTTTCTTATTTTTCTTGGCCCTCAAGTGGCCTAGTTTATAAAACAGTGATTAGTCCAAATAGGGTCATATCTTAAGTGTGTGGAATTTTAATATGAACACTAATATGCAATTGAAGTAAAAGTTTATGAGAGGCCCGAACACACTTGTGCTAGCTAATTCTCCCTCAGGTGGGAAATTCTCCAGATACACTTGGAAGGCATTTGTGTGGCAAACAAGTTGGTGAGGACATTAGGAATAATTTGAGTCAAATATTAAAGGATTTACGTGAACTGGTGCATGTACAAGAATTTTGGGATACTGCATATCTGCTATCTTTCCAACTTACTTTGGTCAGTAGTAATACATAATGTAGTAAATTTTCTACATTTTCTCACCAGTTCTAATATTCATTCTCATTTCTGATTGACAGAAACCTAGGAACCCAGAGCAGGGTAAGCAGTAAGTTTTCCTGTAGATATAGCTTTCTCAATGCTCAGTATTTACTTTATGGGACTAAAACAATCTCTGGATATGGGCCAATGGAATTGAGAGCTACTATAGAATTCTGAAATGTGCTATAATCAATTGTGCATTTGCATTTTATATGCTGAATCTTGTGGAGCACAGTCATGGTGAACAGTATTTGTGAATGTGCTTTGTATGGACAATAATATGGCTAATACATCAACTTTCTGATTAGGTGATTAAATATTTACATATTGTAATATTTGGCATAATTATTTGGTAATTCTCAATATTCATTTCAATTTTTTCAGATATCTTTGGTTTAGGGCATTTGGGGTCGTAAGTATATACCTAAGGGTTTCTGCAAAAATCAGAGTTCACTAGAATTCTTGTGCCCTAAATGAGCAATAATAAAGACAAGGGAAATGAGAAAGTAGATTAAAATAGTGGATCTCAAATATGGGGTTTTAAGCACATATTTTGGCTCATGGGAATGAAAACTGAAAGATTTTATGTAAAAATCTTGAAACTCAATTATTTATTGTTATTTTACACCAAGTACATGGATTTAATTTGTTGATCTAAGTGCTGTATGACTTTAATATTTTGGTTTTCCTCTGAAATGAGTTTGGATGGTTTTATTCTCTAGGCTCAGAAAAAGTTGCCACGTGAGGTCATCTAGACCTGTACAGTTTAGGGCCAGCTTCAGGATCATTTGGCCACAGGTCAAAATGAACAAAAATAATGCATATAAAGAAGATTAAAAATTTTTCTGGAGAGGGCATCAGCATAATTTAATCACATATACAATATATAGCATGAAATATTTAAAGTTGGATAACTGTACAGTGATAGCTCAAAAGAGAAAAAAATGAAGTAATAAGCTCTCATAGTAAAGTGTGGAGATAAAAGTAAAAATACAACTAAATTGGAAAAATAAATATGAACTGCTGATCCTCTGTCCCTCTTTTCTTTTTAAGGGAACTCTTTCTTTGTCAATAAAGTGACTAATCTCTGGCACTATCCTGGCTACTCAGGTCATTAAATAGAACAACCTAATGTGCTTTCTAGGTTCCCATATATTTGAACTCAACATTATATTCCACAAAAAGAAAAAATTTCTCGTTTGGGGAAGAAGCAAATAAAGATGAGCTTGGAGCATCTTATTATTGCAAGAAAGCCAGGATTCATTAAGAGAAACATGAATTAGTGTTTAAAAGGACAAAGTGGCCAGCATACAAAGAGGGCTGCCAATCACCAAGTAGTGACAATTTCATGTTAAAAAGGGATGGAATTATTAAAGTTAATTACAACATTGAGTTTAGAAGAAGTCCTGGTTTCATGTCAGTACTATAAATGGAATGGGCACTCAGAACTTGTTAAATGTAATTGCAATACATAAACCATAATGCATGAATTTTAATAGTGTCTATAAAATATATGTCAATTAACACAAATTAGATAATTGCTACACTGGACTTCTGATGAACCATTGGGCTGTGAAATACAGAGTTTTTAAAAATATATACAGATAAATAAAAATTTAATAATGAGGGTGCTGAGTGGGAAATTAGATGGGAATCCTGAATGGGAAGTAATAAGGGAGGATTTAAAAGGGCAACCTACTGTATAGGAGAAGGAAATAGTATAAATATTATCTTATAGAAATAAAAGGAGTGACTTTTTACATTAAAAGTAAATTTTAGAGATCAGGCTAACCTTTGAGAGGAGGAAGAGAGAAAGAAGAAATAAAGCAAGCAAGACTATGAAATGGTTCGCATTCTCTTGGCCACAATAATGAAAGTAGTGAAAAACATAGTAAAGGTCAAACTGAGTGGAGTCATTATCCAAATTGAGGGTGAACTGTGTGCATTCTAATTTTGTTACAGTGGCATTAGGTCCCAAACTCCCATGGAAACATAATAGGGGAAATATCACATTTAAATGGTATTTCTTGAGAGGTGAGGACAAATGCAATCTACATTTTTATTTTGTTTTTAAACTTCACCTTTTATTTTAAATATAGGGGTACTGGTACAGGTTTGTTACATGGGCATATTGCACTCAGGTAGTGAGAAAGGTACCCAATAGTAGTTTTTCAATCTACGCTCCCTCCTCCCTGCTCTAGTAGTCCACAGTGTCTATTATTCCCATGTTTATGTCCATGTGTGCTCAATGGTTAACTCCCACTTATCAGTCAGAACATGTGGTATTTGGTTTTCTGTTCCTGTATTAGGATTATGGCATCCAGCTCCAGCTTCATGCATGTTGCTGCAAAGTACATGATTTAATTCTTTTTTATGGCTGTGTAGTATTTCATGGTGTGTACATATCACATTTGCTTTATCCAATCCACCACTGATGGGCACTTAGGTTGATTCCATGTCTTTGCTATTGAGAATAGTGTGGGGATGAAAATATTATTACAAGTGTCTTTTCAGTATAATGATTTATTCCTTTGAGTATATACCCAGTATTGGGATTATTGGGTTGAGTGATAGCTCTGTTCTAAGTTATTTAAAAAATCTCCTGACTGTTTTCCACAGTAGCTGAACTAATTTGCATTCCCACCAACAGTGTATAAGTAAGTATTCCCTTTTCTCCACAGCCTCGCCATCTGTTGTTTTTTGACTTTTTAATAATAGCCATTATGACTGGTGTGAGATGGTATTTTATTGACAGAATCCCGTTTGCAATAGCCACAAAGAAACTATCAATAGAATAAATGAAAGAAAATGTTCACAAACTATGCAACCAACGAAGGTCTACTATCCAGAACTTAAATTAACATGCAAAAAAACAAATAACCCCCCTTAAAATATGGGCAAAGGACAGGAACAGACACTTCTTCAAAAATCCATACACACGGCCAACAAACATATGAAAAACATTCTCATGATCGTTAATCATCAGAGACATCTAGGTTTCTTGACCTGAATGAACGGTAAGGTCAAGGACCACCTTTTGCAGAGATTTGTAGGGGAGGCAGAGAAGTGTTGTAAATTGGGGAATTTGAGTCATGTACAAAGAGATTAATATAAACCAGCAAATCTGATAAAGTTTCTAGGTACTGCAGACCTGCTTCTTCTCCCCTTAACCCTACTCAAATCAGTGGAGTTTTCCAACAGTGTTTAGTTTATCTATATTGTCTTACCCACTCCATTTGTTGGCTCTGCTTCCTGGGAGAATCCCTTAGGAACTGAGCCTGGGGGAAAGACTGAGTTAGTTGGCTTCAGATCCAAGTAATCTAAGCGAGCAGGAGAGTTGGGTTGGATCACTCAAGATGGGGTGGAATAGAACAAGGAAAGAATAATCATGATGACTTGTAGCAAATCTTCCCTGTCAAAAATCCAAAGTTTAAGCTAAAACAGATGTATAGGTTCCTTAAATGTTAACAGGTGAAAGTTTCCTCTCCTTATTTTACATATGACATCACTGAGGCCCAGCGTGGTAAAGTGATTCACCCAAGATCACTCAGATACCTAATGGCAGAGCACGTTCCTTGGCTTTTCTGTCCAGTTTTCTATCTCCTGTAATGAACTGCTGTGGTGTTGAAACAGAACGGGTAACATAATGTATGATCTGAAGATGACATTTTAAATCATAAGTTAAACATTTCCTACATATAAATAATGTTCACACAAAGATAACTAAAGGTCTAGGAGAGAACAAGAATAAATCAGGGGCAGTGTAAAAATATTAATGTGACTTTTATATCAAAAATACATAGATTAATTTGTCTAAATTTTGCTAAAGTTAGTACCGTTCACCATGTTAATGATGTGTAGAAATACGCAAACACATTAAAATTTAATTCTGGTAAATGTGAGAGGCTTGTTTTATTTCATAGAAAAATCTGATTTCTAAAATATAATTAAAATTAATGAAGCTTTATTACTTTCAGGTAAACATAGTAACTAGTCACAAGTAAACTTTTTTACTTGTGCCAAATTTACTTACATCAGAATAGTTTCCAATTAGTATTTCATTTATTTTATATAGGCATGACAAAATTTTTTAAAAATAGTTTGTTCTTGATTTGTTAAATATCTCTCATTTATTTAACATTAGGTTGGTACAAAGGTAATTACTGTTTTTTGTCATTAAAAGTAATGGTAGAAACCAATCTAATACTACTGATTAGCTTAGAAAATTGTTTTTACTAATAATTGTAAGCACCCCACAAACCTGTATTTTAATTTTATGAATTATATTTTAATAAACAGATTTTAAATCAACAACAGTAAAAAAAAAAAAGGCCATTATATAATTATCAAGGTATCAATTCAACAAGAAAACATAACAATCCTACATATATATTTATGGAACACCGGAGCATTCAAATATGTAAAACAAATATTATTAGAACTAAGAAAAAAGATGGACAGCAATATAATAATAATGGGGAACTTCGACACCCTACTTATAGCAATAGACAGATAATCGAAACAGAAAATCAACAAAGAAACACTGGACTAAATTGGATTTTAGACCAAATGACTCTAACAGATATTTACAGAAAATTCTACCCAACAACCAAAGAATATACATTCTTTTTCTTAGCACATGGAACTTTCTCCAAGATAGGCGATATGTCATCTCACAAGGGAAATATCAATACATTTAAAAAATTGAAATCATATTAAATATCTTCTAATATAAATGTGTATGTATACTAGTGATTTATCTGTCTATTCTTTTGGATTTTCTAAATAGTCATATTGTCTTGAATAGCAAGTATTTTATTTGTTGCTTTCCAACTCTTAAGACTTTTGTTTCATTTTTTTTCTTTTTGACTGCTCGGAGATCTCCAGGATAAAACTGACTACTTGCAGTGCTAACAGGAATTTTTATTTTATCCTTATGTCAAAGGAAAATATTTCATCATTGTATCACTAAATATAATGCTCGTCCCCAAATCAACTTTTATCCAATTACAGAGGTGTCCCTCTTTTTGTGGGCTGCAAGAGGTTTATTTATTTATTTTTTCATTTCTTAGGTTTTTTGAGAAAACGATGATGTAGTTGTTCTTTCAATGTGGTGACTTACATTAATTAAACTACTAATTTGGCATTCTTCTATAGTCCCATTATGTTCTTTAAAATTTTTAATTGACAAGTAAAATAGTATGTATGTATGGTGTACATATTTTAATAAGTGTGTACATTGTGGAATGGCTATTTGAAATGCGTAATACCTCATATACTTAACATTTTTTTCACAATGATATCACTTAAAATCTACCTTTAGTAATTTTCAAGTATACAATATATTATATACAGTCACATGATAGACAATAAATATCTTGAACTTAGTCTTTCAGTCTAACAGTTATGTTCATGGTGGTTTATCTATTTTGTGAATTTCTGGTTATTATTATTTTTTTTTAGATGGAATCTCCCTCTGTCGCCCAGGCTGGAGTGCAGTGGACCGATCTGGGCTCACTGCAAGCTCCGTCTCCTGGGTTCACGCCATTCTTCTGCCTCAGCCTCCCAAGTAGCTGAGACTACAGGCGCCCACTACCACGCCTGGCTAATTTTTTGTATTTTTAGTAGAGACGGGGTTTCACCATGTTGGCCAGGATGGTCTTGATTTCTTGACCTCGTGATCCACCCGCCTCGGCCTCCCAAAGTGCTGGGATTACAGGCGTGAACCACCGCCCTGGCTGAATTTCTGGATTTTTAAATGCAGCTTGTAGGATTTTTGTGTTTGTGTTCTTGGGAAGGACAGACCTTTATTTTTCCTTTCTTGTAAAACCCTCATTGTGTTCTGGTATCAAAACTGTGTTGGTCTTATAAAATTAGTTAACGGATTTTCCTTTTATCTTATTCTTTGAAATACTTTGTTTCTGATGCATGTTATTTTTAAATGTTGGATATAATTTACTGGTTGAAGTTTGATTTAATACACTGATTTAGCAAGAAGATTTCTTTATGGGAAAACATGATTCATTTTTGAGAGGTAATATTCATAATTTCTATTTTTGTGGCAGTTTTGCTAAGTTTTGTTTTATAAGAAAATGATCTTCTGAAGCCTTCCTCTCTCTACTCGTCAAAGTCATTCTCCGTCCAGCTTTGTTCTGTTGCTGGTGAGGAGCTGTGTTCCTTTGGAGGAGGAGAGGTGCTCTGATTTTTAGAGTTTCCGGTTTTTCTGCTCTGTTTTTTCCCCATGTTTGTGGTTTTATCTACCTTTGGTCTTTGATGATGGTGATGTACAGATGGATTTTTGGTGTGAATGTCCTTTCTGTTTGTTAGTTTTCCTTCTAACAGCCAGGACCCTCAGCTACAGGTCTGTTGGAATTTACTGGAGGTCCACTCCAGACCCTGTTTGCCTAGGTATCAGTAGCAGTGGCTGCAGAACAGCGGACATTGGTGAACCACAAATGCTGCTGCGTGATCCTTCTTCTGGAAGTTTTGTCTCAGAGGAGTACCCGGCCGTGTGAGGTGTCAGTCCACCTCTACTGGGGGGGTGCTTCCCAGTTAGGCTACTTGGGGGTCAGGGACCCACTTGAGGAGGCAGTCTGCCCGTTCTCAGCTCTCAAGCTGCGTGCTGGGAGAACCACTGCTCTCTTCAAAGCTGTCAGACAGGGACATTTAAGTCTGCAGAGGTTATTGCTGTCTTTTTGTTTGTCTGTGCCCTGCCCCCAGAGGTGGAGCCTACAGAGGCAGGCAGGCCTCCTTGAACTGTGGTGGGCTCCACCCAGTTCGACCTTCCCAGCCACTTTGTTTACCTACTCAAGCCTGAGCAATGGCGGGCGCCCCTTCCCCAGCCTCGCTGCCACTTTGCAGTTTGATTTCAGATTGCTGTGCTAGCAATGAGCGAGGCTCCGTGAGCATAGGACCCTCCGAGCCAGGTGCAGGATATAATCTCCTGGTATGCTGTTTGTGAAGCCTATTGGAAAAGTGCAGTATTAGGGTGGGAGTGACCCGATTTTCCAGGTGCCGTCTGTCACCCCTTTCTTTGACTAGGAAAGGGAATTCCCTGACCCCTTGTGCTTCCCGGGTGAGGCGATGCCTAACCCTGCTTCAGCTCCCACATGGTGCGCTGCACCCACTGTCCTGAACCCACTGTCCGGCACTTCCCTGTGAGATGAACCCGGTACCTCAGTTGGAAATGCAGAAATCACCCATCCTCTGCGTCGCTCACGCTGGACTCAGCTCTGCACCAAGAGGAACTAATAGACATTTACAGAACTCTCCACCCCAAATCAACAGAATAGACATTCTTTTCAGCACCACACCACACCTATTCCAAAATTGACCACATAGTTGGCAGTAAAGCTCTCCTCAGCAAATGTAAAAGAACAGAAATTATAACAAACTGTCTCTCAGACCACAGTGCAATCAAACTAGAACTCAGGATTAAGAAACTCACTCAAAACCGCTCAACTACATGGAAACTGAACAACCTGCTCCTGAATGACTACTGGGTACATAACAAAATGAAGGCAGAAATAAAGATGTTCTTTGAAACCAATGAGAACAAAGATACAACATACCAGAATCTCTGGGACACATTCAAAGCAGTGTGTAGAGGAAAATTTATAGCACTAAATGCCCACAAGAGAAAGCAGGAAAGATCTAAAATTGACACCGTAACATCACAATTAAAAGAACTAGAGAAGCAAGAGCAAACACATTCAAAAGCTAGCAGAAGGGAAGAAATAACTAAGATTAGAGCATAACTGAAGGAAATAGAGACACAAAAACGCTTCAAAAAATCAATGAATCCAGGATCTGGTTTTTTGAAAAGATCAACAAAATTGATAGACCACTAGCAAGACTAATAAAGAAGAAAAGAGAGAAGAATCAAATAAATGCAATAAAAAATGTTAAAGGGGATATCACCACTGATCCCACAGAAATACATACTACCATCAGAGAATACTATAAACACCTCTACGCAAATAAACTAGAAAACCTAGAAGAAATGGATAAATTCCTGGACACGTACACTCTCCCAAGACTAAACCAGGAAGAAGTCAAATCCCTGAGTAGACCAATAATAAGTTCTGAAATTGAGGCAGTAATTAATAGCCTACCCACCAAAAAAATTCTAGGACCAGACGGGTTCACAGCCAAATTCTACCAGAGGTACAAGGAGGAGTTGGTACCATTCCTTCTGAAACTATTCCAATCAATAGAAAAAGAGGGAATCCTCCCTAACTCATATTATGAGGCCAGCATCATCTTGATACCAAAGCCTGGCAGAGACACAACCAAAAAAGAGAATTTTAGACCAATATCTTTGATGAAGATTGATGCAGAAATCCTCAGTAAAATACTGGCAAACCGAATCTAGCAACACATCAAAAAGCTTATCCACCATGATCAAGCGGGCTTCATCCCTGGGATGCAAGGCTGGTTCAACATACGCAAATCAATAAACGTAATCCAGCATATAAACAGAACCAAAGACAAAAACCACATGATTATCTCAATAGATGCAGAAAAGGCCTTTGACAAAATTCAACAGCCCTTAATGCTAAAAACTCTCAATAAATTAGGTATTGATGGGACATATCTCAAAATAATAAGAGCTGTCTATGACAAACCCACAGCCAATGTCATACTGAATGGACAAAAACTGGAAGCATTCCCTTTGAAAACTGGCACAAGACAGGGATGCCCTCTCTCACCACTCCTATTCAACATTGTGTTGAAAGTTCTGGCCAGGGCAATCAGGCAGGAGAAGGGAATAAAGGGCATTCAATTAGGAAAAGAGGAAGTCAAATTATCCCTGTTTGCAGATGACATGATTGTATATCTAGAAAACCCCATTGTCTCAGCCCAAAATCTCCTTCAGCTGATAAGCAACTTCAGCAACGTCTCAGGATACAAAATCAATGTGCAAAAATCACAATCATTCTTATACACCAATAACAGACAAACAGAGAGTCAAATCATGAGTGAACTCCCATTCACAATTGCTTCAAAGAGAATAAAATACCTAGGAATCCAACTCACAAGGGATGTGAAGGACCTCTTCAAGGGGAACTACAAACCACTGCTCAATGAAATAAAAGAGGATACAAACAAATGGAAGAATATTCCATGCTCATGGATAGGAAGAATCAATATCATGAAAATGGCCATACTGCCCAAGGTAATTTATAGATTCAATGCCATCCCCATCAAGCTACCAATGACTTCCTTCACAGAATTGGAAAGAACTACTTTAAAGTTCATGTGGAACCAAAAAAGAGCCCGCATTGCCAAGTCAATCCTAAGCCAAAAGAACAAAGCTGGAGGCATCATACTACCTGCCTTGAAACTATACTACAAGGCTACAGTAACCAAAACAGCATGGTGCTGGTACCAAAACAGAGATACAGAGCAATGGAACAGAACAGAGCCCTCAGAAGTAATGCCACATATCTACAACTATCTGATCTTTGACAAACCTGACAAAAACAAGCAATGGGGAAAGGATTCCCTATTTAATAAGTGGTGCTGGGAAAACTGGCTAGCCATATGTAGAAAGCTGAAACTGGATCCCTTTCTTACACCTTATACAAAAATTAATTCAAGATGGATTGAAGACTTACATGTTAGACCTAAAACCATATAAACCCTCGAAGAAAACCTAGGCATTACTATTCAGGACATAGGCATGGGCAAGGACTTCATGTCTAAAACACCAAAAGCAGTGGCAACAATAGCCAAAGTTGACAAATGGGATCTAATTATACTAAAGAGCTTCTGCACAGCAAAAGAAACTACCATCAGAGTGAACAGGCAACCTACAAAATGGGAGAAAATTTTCGCAACCTACTCATCTGACAAAGGGCTAATCCAGAATCTACAGTCAACTCCAGCAAATTTACAAGAAAAAAAACAAACAACCCCATCAAAAAGTGGGCAAAGGACATGAACAGACACTTCTCAAAAGAAGACATTTATGCAGCCAAAAAACACATGAAAAAATGCTCACCATCACTGGCCATCAGAGAAATGCAAATCAAAACCACAATGAGATACCATCTCACACCAGTTAGAATGGCAATCATTAAAAAGTCAGGAAACAACAGGTGCTGGAGAGGCTGTGGAAAAATAGGAACACTTTTACACTGTTGGTGGGACTGTAAACTAGTTCAACCCTTGTGGAAGTCAGTGTGGCGATTCCTCAGGGACCTAGAACTAGAAATACCATTTGACCCAGCCATCCCATTACTGGGTATATACCCAAAGGACTATAAATCATGCTGCTATAAAGACACATGCACACGTATGTTTATTGTGGCACTATTCACAATAGCAAAGACTTGGAACCAACACAAATGTCCAACAATGATAGACTGGATTAAGAAAATGTGGCACATATACACCATGGAATACTATGCAGCCATAAAAAATGATGAGTTCATGTCCTTTGTAGGGACATGGATGAAATTGGAAATCATCATTCTCAGTAAACTATCGCAAGAACAAAAATCCAAACACCGCATGTTCTCACTCATAGGTGGGAATTGAACAATGAGAACACATGGACACAGGAAGGGGAACATCACACTCTGGGTACTGTTGTGGGGTGGGGGGAGGGGGGAGGGATAGCTTTAGGAGATATACCTAATACTAAATGACGAGTTAATGGGTGCAGCACACCAGCATGGCACATGTATACACATGTAACTAACCTGCACATTGTGCACATGTACCCTAAAACTTAAAGTATAATAATAATAAAATAAAAATAAAAATAAATCTGTTGTTTTAGTCCATCATTTCTAGTTGTTCTTAGCAGGAGGTTGATTCCGACTTATAATAAACTATAGGAAATACTCAATTTTCAGGGTTGTGCAAGACCATAAAAATGACTGTGCGATTTGAAATAATGCAGTATGATTTTAATAACCAATGGGATAAATTGTGATTATTTTATGACCTTTGAAAATTCTTATCAAAATATTAAAAGTGTCTTCATTTATAAGTGTGGAGGGATAAAAATAGTCAAACAAATGTTTATTTAGTACCATGTAAGTTAAAATGTTAGGGACATTGAGAATTAAAGTGTTTTATTTCTTTGTAAACAACTTATCCAGAACAGTTTGAACAGTGCTATCTTTCTCCTTGTAAAACTTATGAAATATAGCAGGAGTCTTTTCCCTGCCATGGTGAATTGCCATACTATTTTTTCTATGATTGGATCAACTTCTAACATTTTATCCTTTGTTCATTAAATGTTATGAAATATCTCCAAGAGTTCCTTTAATGTGAATATTTTTGCTGGCATCACTTCCTCTGGGACAGCATCATTCTTTTTGTCATGACTACTTCTATCAATTATTCCATTAAGTTCACTTTTACCAAGTTTCTCTGGCTATATACCTAGATTCCCTCAAATGGTAGTGGTATTGTTATTCCCATCGTCAACTCTTTCTTCCATAAATCCATATACATTCTATTTGAATTTCACTTCCAGCATTATTACTCTTTACTTCTTTGTTTCACTTACATTTTGTTGCCCAGTTCCCTCTTTGGATTACCAATTTGTGTAAAATGTCACATAGGTTTATCATGGGGGAAACAAGGAGGCAACACAACTATGCACTTTGCTGTCTGTGTGAGTACTGAATGCCCAGTAATCAATCACTGACAGACTTTGAAAGAAGAGATGTGAGTTGTTACCTGTCATGAGACATGCTGTTATTTATGTTATCTGTTATTCAGATCTGTAGACTGAAGAGCTGGCAAAAAAGTTTATACTTTAAGCAATTTGTCACAGTTAATATATTATGACAATTGAAATTTGAATGGTGTTGTCTGGGACTGGTGTTATTTAGCTAAATTGTGGTAACTGAAATGTATGTATATCAGGACCATGTGTAGGAAGGACTGTATATATAAGCATATTCCACTTAATGAAAACATCTTACCATAGGTAAGACTTGTTTTAGTGAAGTCATCACGAAAATGCACTTTTCTCAGGATTTTGACCAAGTACGTCACCAGACAAAGACAAATTCAGTAGCTTCAGTTTAGTGGCTTGCTAGCATCTCAGTATTTTTGGATCCTCTTTGCATAAGGAGAGATTCCTTTATTCAGCAAACATTTAATGAAGCACTGGGTTTAGAGTACAGTATTGGACAAATAGAATATTAAAAATATCAGAAACTTCACAGATCACGAATGCGAAATTATTCGTAAATATTAATGGAACCAAGAGATTTCACTTGACTGATCGTAGACCAAGTCTAAACGGGGAGTTAGCCAGATGGAAGATGATGAATAAAATGATCCCAGACTTTTGCAGTTGTCTATAACTGCAATGAAGGAGAGAATGGTGTTGCTGGATGCCAGCTATGGTGCCACTATAAAGATGAGCCAACTGAACTGCCAAGGTTTTATAGTTTTCATCTGGTTAATTTCTTACTTATAATCATCACATTACTTTTAATATTTTTTGCTTAGGTAGTGTTGTAGGAATTTCATTTATTATATGAAAGTCAAACAAAATATACCCCATCATATGATATTGTGAAATTAACTATGTGGCATGGAATAAATAATGCTTCATAACTCAAAATGTTGTTATTACTGCTGACTCATTGAATGACAGCAGAAAGCCATTTAAATTTTTTTGTGTTTCAGTTTCTAAGACGTTTAAGGGTGATAATAAGAGCTTACCCACATCGTGAAGATGTGGAATTTATAAAGGCGTGGTTCTAAAGTATTTTGAAAATTTTGAATAAAAAGTGTTAAGCTTATTTTAAATCTATTTGCTAAGTTATTACCCGAATCAAACCATTGTAGTGGTAGATACTTCCTAAATTAATTATTGTTTTTAATGTTATGTGCATGCTCAGATAAATTTTATTTAGTTATCAATGCCAAATTAAGTGTTTCATAAGGAGTAGTAGTAAAAGTAATATGACTCCTAATATTGAGGCAATTTACTTGTACTTTTAAGTGCTTTGTAAAAGGATGCATTAGATTGAACCACATAACAGTGCCATTTTTGTAGGTCAAAAATGTTCAAGTATTGGGAATTTCATATAGTTTAACCTAAATAAAAAGTCAAGGATGAATTTGATTTCTACTCTGTATCCTAGCTAAGGCTTTTAATCTCTAAGTCCCAATTTCTCAACTATAAATTGGGTGTGATGCAGTCAGCCCTTCCAAAAAAAAAAAATAATAAGTATTTTTTTCTCTCATCTTACCCTTCTATTTATGTCTGTCTCCTACCAGCTATCTATACATCATGATAGATCTTTTATATATTGTCTGTGTGAAATAGACCAAGTTACTTAACATCTCAACCTCAATTTTCAACTATAAATTTGAAATGATAATAATAGTAAATACTAAATTGAACTGCTGTTCAGATTAAGGAGGCAAACATGTTAAGTATTTAAAATAGAACTTGGTACATAGTATATGTTTAAAAAATATAAAGTATTATTTTTATAACATTAGCACAGAAATTAAGCATTATTCCTCATGTTTAATGTTATATTTTTATCTAGTCAGAAAACTTTCTGTTGTGGGGCAAGATCCTTCTATGATTACTAACGTATTCTGATGAATAAAAAACTGACTAGATAAAAGTTATCTAGTCAGAAAACTTTGTTGTGAGGCAAGATCTTGCTGTGATTACTAAAGTATTCTAATGAATATAAAAACTGTATCGTCATTCCGTTGTACATAACTAGGCAGTTTAAATGCTTAATTGAATTAATTTTTCATTTATTGATTACATTTGCTTCCAAATCATTCGTAGTATAATGTGTTCATCTAGTGCTAAGAAATTACTTCAGAATACTGCAGAGCCTGAGGGTCTGTCTTATAACCATCTGTTATAATTGCATTATGGCTGTGTAGATGATTCAATTTATGGAGAATGTTAGTTAATAGAGTATTCGATAAAATAGATTGTATTGTGTTGTCTAATTGATTCATCTTTATTTTAAAAGACTTTCTTTTTTTTTTTCATTATTGGCAGGCATAGTTTTCTTTTTCTGGTTTAATCTGTTCTCCATAAGTGATTATCTAAATTGAATAACTCAAATTGGAAGGTACTGCTGTAATGCCTTTTCTACAAATATCTGTGATACCAATTGGAAGAGCACTGGTATCCATGATGATCTTGTCCTCTTTGAAAAGCAATTGTGCCAAAACTGCTTTGTTTGCCTCCATTTGACCACACTTGAATCCATCTGGCTTCTGACTCTTGGCTCCATCTCTGCTACCAGTAACTCTGCTTCTCTCTTTGGACTGGATGCTTCTTTCTAGCCAACCTGGCTTTAACTCTTGGATTTATCTCAAGGACTTTGGCTTGTATTTGGACAAGGATGGTCTTCAGGGGGCCCTGAATATAATGATTTCCTCACAATCTGTTTCTTTGGCCAATTAAGGCCGGACTAGCAACAGACTAGGCTTGACTGTCCAGAAGATTCATCTAATGCAAAAGAGCATTGAAAGATGGGGGCTTTCATCAAGGCTGTATCAGAACCTTTAAACTTATTCAGAATTAGTTATTTCAACAGCCTTCTATTACTCTTGGAGGAAAACAGAGTTTGTGAGTCAAAATAAATGATTGAAGCTTTCAAAGAAACATCATTCAGTAGGACTCTTGTCTTACACCATATACAAAAATCAACTCCAGATGGATTAAAGACTTCAATATAAGACCTGGAACTGTAAAAATACTAGAAGAAAACATAGGAGAAAAGCTCCATGACATTGGTCTGAGTTGAATTTGACTTCAAAGTGTATGGGATTATATCAAACTAAAAACTTTCTACATAGTAAAGAAAACATTAACAGAGTGAAGAGGTAACATATAGATTGGGGAAAAATGTTTGCAAACCTATATCTAATAAGGGGTTAATATTCAAAATATATAAGGAACTCAATGGCAAAGTAATGAATAACCCAGTTTAAAAATGGGTAAAGGAGCTGAATAGAAATTTCTCAAAAGAAGACATAAAAATGGCCAACAGATGTATAAGAAATACTCAACATTGGTAATCATTAGGGAAATGCAAATTGAAATCAAAATTATATATCACCTCACACCTGTCAGACTGGCTATAATAAAAAAAAGATGAAAGATAATAAACATTGGTGAGAACATAGGGAAAAAGAAACCCTTGTGCACTGTTGGTAGGAATGTAAATTAGGACAGCCATTGTGGAAATCTGTATGGAGGTTCTTGGAAAGACTAAAAATAGAATTACCACATGATCCAGAAATCCCACTCCTGGGTATATACCCAAAAGATTTGAAATCAGAATGTCAGAGATGTCTCCACTCCCATGTTTATTACAGCGCTATTCACAATAGCCAAGTTATGGAATCAGCCTAAGTGACCATCCACAGATTAATGGATAAAGAAAATGTGGTATATATACAAAATGGAATACCATTAATCCTTATATAATAAGGAAATTCTGTCATTGGCAGCAACATGGATGGAATTGGAGAACATTTTGCTAAGTAAAATAAGCCAGGCACAGAAAGACAAATACATGTTTTCAATTATATCTGTAATCTAAAACAATTAAACTCATAGAAACAGAGAGTGGAATGGGGGTTATAGAGCCTGGGGTAGGGGAAGTGAGGGAATAATGGTCTAAGGGTACAAAGTCTAAGTTTGACAGGAGGAATAAGGTTTTTTTTTTTGAGATCTGTTGTACAGTGTGGTGAATATAGTTAATGATAGTGTATTGTACATTTCAAGATTGCTAAGAAAGTAAATTTCAAAGTTCTCACCACAAAAATAAGTATTTGAGGTGATGGATATATGAATTAGCTTAATTATTCCACATTGCATTTATACGCCATAACATTACTTTGTACCTAGTAATATATACAATTATAAATTGACAGTTTACAATAACAATTTTTAAAGAGGGGTCATTGGACCCAGATAGTTAAAAAAAAGAAACAAGTATAGAGTTCTACTTAAAACACTAGAGTTACATGTCTATCTGTTTCTCTGTAGTGCTACTGAATACCATATCAGAAAATATAGCCATATGTTTCTCCCTCTGCTATAAAATACCTGGCACAGTGACATTGTCTATCAACCTTCATAAATACTGTTGGTCTTCGGTATATATAAATACTGTTGGTCTTCAGTATCTACGGGTTCTGCATCCATGGATTCAACCAATAGGGGATTGAAAATATTCTGAAAATAAAAACAATAAAGTAGCAATACAGCAATGAAAGTAATACACATTTTAAAACCAATACAGCATAACAACTATTTATATAGCTTTTACATCGTATTAGGTATTGTAAGTAATCTAGAGATGATTTAACATATATAAAAGGATGTACACAGGTTATATGCAAGCCGTCTGCCATTTTATTATATAAAGGACTTGAGCACCCATGGACTTTGGTATCCACTGGGTTGTAGAACCAATCCCCTATGGATACCGAAGGACAACTGTGTTAGAGAAGACTTCCCATTTCTGCTACTCAGAAGAAAATACAAGCAACGCAAATCTCAACGAGACAGCTTAGAGAGCTTTCATGATATTTGAGGTCAATTTTCCAACAAGCATTCTTTGCAGGTATGATTAAATTCTGTGTGGTTTTCAAGTATCAACTTAGAAATGAAGTTTCTCATTTTTTTATATGTCTGACATAAAACACTAATGGTTTCCAATAATACAATAAAAATTGTTGACATTTTCAGTTTTCAATTAGCAATATTGTTTTAAGCCCTTACTTTGAAGTAAAACTTCACACATTTATGACATTTATAAATGAAAGCGTTTGGCTGACTGATTTTAATGGTTGAATCATGAGAGATGCAAATTTCAGAAAAGTGAAAACTGCTATTTGTTTTTCTGTTATCTAGTCTTGTTAGTATTTCAGTGTAGCCATTTGTTTTAAACATGTCAACTTTCTTTAATTGTTCCATTTAGCAGTCTCTTCTTGCTATATGCTATTTAAGTGATCTTGGAACATGTGTAGGCTAAAGGCAAGGTTAGTGTTCTGAATATGGGAACAAGATTTGAATATTTTTTAAGGTCAAATAAAGTTTGATATGCGACTGACCTGAAGCTGGGGGGAGGTCATATTCACAAAGAATTCCAACCAAGTACGAGGCCCAAGCAGATCAGTACTGGTGCATGGCAGATGTTAAAGCGCTTCAGAGATGGTAGAAGCCCAGGAAAATACATTTAATGAGGAAGTCCGGTAGTGTGTTCTGGGGAGCCAGACTCCAGAAAACTGGGATGTAGGCAAAGACGGTGAGGTTAGAAGACAGGCTGCAAGAACAGTGGTAAGATGTAATAAAATGTGATTAGAGAACAGTGAAGGAAATCCAGTTACCAAGGACTCAGAGGAAACAAAGAGCCAAGGCAAGTTTGATGTTGTTTTCCTGAACTGACTTAATAATGTTGCCCCTGGACAAAAATTAGTCCTAGATAATGGGGTAATAAGGATGGACCTAGATGTGAGGAAGAAAAATGTTAACTTTACTGTGTTAACATTTTATAATGAAGGAGGTAAAACAGACTGTTGTAACATAAAACCTCATCTAGGATGCCGGCAGTGAAGGAGGAAATTCAAAGATGAATTCAAGATGCCTTTTGAGGGAAGAATTGATTGAATTTGCAGATTAGTTGGAGGTGGAGAAAATGTCGGTGAGCTTTTTAAACTCAGTGCACCTGGGACCAGCTCACAGAAATAAAATATATAAACCAATCAGAGATACTCTTTGGGGTGAGGAGGAGGATCAGCTTTGTGTTAAGCATGCTGAGTTAAATGTGATTGTGGAAATGTGAGGAAAAATATCGCATGTCTCACCACTATGAATATTCTTTTATTCTTTATGTCACCATTTGCTGGCATCAATAGTGTTTCCACCACTTGCAGTTCTGAGTACACTATTGAGATAACAGAGAAGGCAAAACATTTAAATTTATAAAGAACATTTGGCCATCATTCTTATGACTCACTAATTTGAAATTAAAAATAAATGACACTAAAGTATACATTATTTTAGCCAAAGGGTCAAATTCATTAAAAATATAAAATATTGAGTCTGTAGGCAACTCCAGGGGGATGTCATTTATATCACAGCATATATGAGAAAACATCCTAGAATTGTACATTGCACAAGAAGCTGTCTGAGTAGCTATTCTCACTGGTATCAGATAAGGTGTTCATAAGTATGTTTTAAAATAAAATAACAGTTATGATTTGAAAGTAAACATAACAAATTAGAAGTAAAATGAAACAAAATATCCTATTCCTATCACAAATTTTAAGTCTAAGAACAAAGTTAACCCAAAATGCAGAAGAACTATATGAAGAAAATCACAAGACTTCTTAGCAGAAGAATAGGCTAAATGAAGACAAATATTATTTTCCTGGATGGATGTTTCAGTACTGTAAAGATGGTCATTTTATCTCAAGTCAATCTTTTTATTTAACACAGTTATCACAAAAATCCCAATGGCATATTTCTTTTCCTGCACCTGAGAATAAGGATTCTATAGTTTATTTGAAAAAATAAACATATGAGAATAGCACAGACAGATTTTAGAAAAAATAATGTATTGAGTATTATGTAACATTTTGGTAGCACTTAGTCTTACAGATATGATAATGTATTAGAAAACTATAGTAGCCAAAATAAATATTGGTGTACAGATTGATAGATAAATGACTTGAGAGAAATTGAAAGTATAGAAAAAGATGTAATTTTACACATAAGTGTATCATACTATAATATTGGCATTTCAAATCAGCATTAAAATATTAGATTAGATTATACATTAAATGCTGTTGAAAACAGTTCAAGTATGTAAGATGAATAATAAACTTAGATGGCCATATAATACCTTAAATAATATAATTTTGACATGAGGGAGGGATTTTATAAGGGAAGAACATGACAGTAAACAATCCATAAAAATTATAAACTTGAGTACCTAAGTATTAATAATGTCTAACTAGTTAAAAACATATAAAATCCGCTGAAAAATACAGCATCATGCAACAGGCGGAAAGGCTTATCCCATAATAAAAGTTCTTATAATTGATAAGAAAAAAATGGATCCTCGTAGCGAAAGATGCTAAAGATATGAAGATGTAATCTACCAAATACAAAATACAAAGACAAAATGCGAAGTTCTAAAGTCTCAAATCATTCTGGTAATAAAAGAATTTGAAATTTGTAAATATATCAATATAACCTTAATATTGAAACATTACAAAGACATAACAAGAAAGAAATATTACAGTCCAATCTCTCACATAAAAAAGATGCACAAATTCTAAATCAAAATGTAAACATATGTGTTGTAGGTTAAATTGTGTCTGTCCCAAATTCTTGTTGATATCCTATCCCCTCAGAATGTAACCTTATTGGGAGATAGGGTCTTTACAGAGGTAATCAAATTAAAATGAAGACATTAGAATGGGCCCTAATAAAAAAGGACTTGATTCCCTATGAAAAGGGGAAATTTGGAGACAGGTATCGAGGGAAATCACCAAGTAAACATAAAGACAGCCAAGCCATGGAAAGAGGCCTGGAACAGATCCGTCCTTCAGAGCTCTCAGGAGGAACCAATCCTGCCTGTACCTTGATTTTGGACGTCACACCTCTAGAACTGTGAGACAATAAATTTCTGTTGTTTAAGCCACACAGTTTGTGGTACTTTATTATGCCAGCCTTAGAAAATGAATACAATATCTAATCCAACAATGCAGAAAAAGTCTGGTATATTACAAATGAGAAGGATTAATATTCCTTGGATGCAGAGTAACTTTTTTGTTAAAAAATTAATGTAATTTAGTACATTAACAAAAAAGGGAAATAAATCATAAGATTATCTCAGTAGATGCAAAAATTTGACAACTACAACAACCACTAATAATTTTAAAAATCTTCGTAAATTAAGGATAGCAGGGAACCTCTTCTGATGAAGAATGTCTACAAAAGTTGTACAGCAATGCTTATAGTTGATGGCAAACTATTGAAAGCTTTCCCCCAGAAATTGGGAATGAGACAAGGATGCTTGCTGTCACACTTCTATTCAACATAATAAGGGAAGTTGCCAGTGTAATAAGTCAAGAAAAAGAAGTAAAATGCACATAGAATAGAAGAAATAAAAAAGAATACAGACTGGAATGGAAGAACTAAAAGTGAGAAAACTCAAAAACATATACAGATAAAATTAGCAACATAAAAATATGCAAAAAAATCAATTATATATGGCAGAAATTTACACATAGAAAGTGAAATATTAAAAGATACTATTTACAATAGCATTAAATACCTGGGGGGAAAAATCCATCAAAATATTTACAAGTCCTCTACACTAAAAATTACAAAACATTCTCAACATAGATAAAGAAGACCTAAATAAATGTTTAGGGATTGGAAAATTTAATGTTCAGCGATGGCAGTTCTCCTCTGCTTACTTTATGGACTGAATGCAATCACGGTCAAAATCCTAGCAGATTATTTTATTAATTTATTTTTGGGAGAGTTTGACAAACTAAATCTAAAATTCATATGGTAATCAAAGGGCCCAAAATAACCAAGGCAATCTTGAGAAAAAACAAAGTGGGAGGATGTTCACTCCAGATATCAAGATCTATTATAAAGCTGTAATGATTGCAACAGTCTGGTGTTGATGCACAGGTAGATAAACTGATCGGTGAAACAGAATAGCCCCAAAACAATCTGACACACACATGGTTATGTGATTTATGACAAATATGACATTTTGGTGCAGTGGGAAAAGAAGAGTTTACTAAATGGTGTTGAGTGTATTCATTATACAGACTGAAAAAGGCATGTCTGTACTATACTTCATAGAGTATACAAAAAACACTTCCAGATGGATTTCAGTACTAATTATGATATGAAAACCACTGTAGTTTTAGGAGAAAACATAGGAAAACATCTTCATGATTCTGGAGTGGTCAGAGATTTTCGAACAGGATATGAGAAACACTACCCAATAAGGAAAGAAAAATGACACAGTAGGGCATATGGGAATTAAGAACCTCTGTTCATTAAAAGACACCATTAAGAAAGTAAAAATGCAACCCAGAAACTGTAAGAAAATATTCTCAGGCCAGGCATGGTAGCTCACGCCTGTAATCCCAGCACTTTGAGAGGCCGAGGCGGGTGGATTGCTTGATGTCGGGAGTTCGAGACCAGCCTGGCCAACATGGCGAAACCCCATCTCTACTAAAAATACAAAAAGTAGCCGGGCATGGTGGCACGTGTATGTAATTCCAGCTACTCGGAAGGCTGAGGCAGGAGAATCACTTGAAACCAGGAGGTGGAGGTTGCAGTGAGCCAAGATCATGCCACTCTGCAAAGGCAGCCAAATCAAAGATAGACAAATGAGATTAAATCAAGGTAAAAAGCTTCACGCAAAAAATAAAACAATCAACAGAGTGAAGGGACAAACTACAGAATGGGATAAAATATTTGGAAACTGTCCATCTGACAAGGGGTTAATAATCAGAATATATGAGGAATTCAACTTAATAGCAAACAAAACCAAAAACAACCCAAATGATCAAATTTATTTAAAAATGGGCAAATGATCTGAAAAGACATTTATCAAAAGAATATATACAAATGACCAACAGGTATAAAAAATGTTCAACATTACTAGTCATCAGAGAAACGCAAATCAATACCACAATGAGATATCATCTCATCCCAGTTTACACAGCTTTTATTAAAATGGCAGAATAACAGATGCTAGTGAAGATGTGGAGAAAGGGGAACCCTTGTACATTCTTGAAGGGATGTAAATTAGTATGGCCACTATGGAAAACAGTACGAAGTTTCCTTAAAAAATTAAATATAAAACTACCATATGATCCAGCAATTCCACTACTGGATATATATCCAAAAGAAAAGAAATCAATATGTCAGAGAGATACCTGCACCCCTATGTTTATTGCAAAACTTTTCACAATAGCCAACATTTGGAATCCCTTTAAGTGCCCATCAATAGATGAATGGGTTAAGAAAATGTGGTATATATACACATGCAATATTATTTAGCCATAGAAAAATAAAAAATTCCTGCCATTTACAGAAAGATTAACAGAACTGGAGGTCATTATGTTATGTGAAATGATCCAGTTATCTTGATTTGATCATTACACATTATATGAATGTATCAAAATATCCCATGCACCTCAAAAATATGTACATCTGTTGTGTATCAAAAAAGACTTAGTTAAGGGCGTTTTCACTACAGTTCTATAAGTATTTTATGTCAAAGTATAGAAATTTCTTTTTGGCTTGACATGATTATTCAGATTAAGCTGAGACAAATTCTAAAACTTAACAACTGTTATACTTTGGTAATGGGCCCTAGCATTGTGTGCCACATTTTAAGTGCTTAGTAGTCACTTGTGCAATTTGTTGGGACAAACTTGGGACTTGTTAAATGTGTATCTCACTGTTGCTTTGTTAGCCTGATCAAAATTGGGATTTATACTAGAATGGTTCTCATTATTTTCACTGAAAGTGACAATTCTTTCTTCCTCCCTGGTTTCCTAATAGGCATTAAAGACACTGGGCATGGACTTGCATTACAGTGTTGAGTAAAGTTGAAAAAAAAAAATCAGTCATTTGTCTTGTAGCAGACTCATTAGTTCAGACCCATATCCCTGCTAACAGTTCTGATTTTCACATGTACTATAAATGGCCTAAATAGAAATGGAGAAAAAAAAAAAAACAAAAAAAACCTCTGGGCTGAACAAAACTATTGCTTTTATTGAGATTTTGTGCTACCAATGTCATTTATAAAAATCCCTGCCTCTTTTGATTAAATAAACAAGTTATAAGTACTGTAAGCTAATTCCCAGCATAGAGGGAAGTCAACTGGGTGAATGTTGAGTATTTCTTTCCAACTATATTGAGGAAAAGGAAATCTATAAGTTAATTTGTCTCAATGAGAATTTTCTACTTCATTCTTTTGTATTTTAGGTTGCATTGCATTTTACGTTTTACTTCTCTCAGTTGTCAATGTTGTAAACTTCCTTTTTCAAGTCATCAGGTAGTAGATTATTTAGTGGATATAAAATAATTATAAAGAAAAAACTGAATAATTAGAGTGAAGAATCACCTTCCTAAGAGCATACAAATGTTATAAACTGAGTGGTTTGCAGAAACCTGGTATTCCATCTCCATGCTCACAACTTTAGTTCCTGGTTTCCTGTTTCTCTTAGTAAAACACTATATCTCCTTCCTTGTACTTTCTGGTACCCGGAAACACCTTCAATTTTAAAAATAATGTTTTAAAGTAACGCTTTTGCTTTCTGCAAAAAAATTCCTCAAACATTGCTAAAACCTGGTATCAGAAAGATAAAATTGGGCCTGCATAGTTGTTTATCAATTGATTATATCATGTGATATCTGGAGGACTAGATGATTAAAAAAAATTGGTCTTAAATTTTATCAGCATGAAGACCTAGTCAAATATATGTTCCAGGGTCTTCATTGCCAGTAGAAGTTTGCCAGTTTGGAAAATACTGTAATCAGAGACCAGGCGCAGTGGCTCATGCCTGTAATCCTAGCACTTTGGGAGGCCAAGGCGGGCAGATCACGATCAGGAGATCGAGACCGTCCTGGCTAACATGGTGAAACCCCGTCTCTACTAAAAATACAAAAAATGAGCCGGGCGTGGTGGCGGGTGCCTGTAATCCCAGCTACGGGAGGCTGAGGCAGGAGAATGGCATGAACCCGGGAGGCGGAGCTTGCAGTGAGCCAAGATCGCACCACTGCACTCCAGCCTGGGTGACAGAGCCAGACTCCCTCTCAAAAAGAAAAAAAAAAAAAAAGAAAATACTGTAATCATGATAGTCTTTTTTAAATACCATTTTTAAGGTGCTGATCATCATAAAAAATAATTCTAATATCTTAATAGCTTCATGTGACCCAGGAAAGGCTACTTTGTTGTCTGAGAACATAGTAGTACCTGGGAAGGTGGTCTTTGCCAGATCACAGGGTTTCATGTGGTTCCGTATTAAGATGGCACAACTTAGAAAAATAGTGTGCCCCATAAATTCTGCTCACTTATGATTTCTCTTGTGACAATATCAGTATTCCTCCTTATATAGCCATTAATGTATTTTGCCCTTTTTTCCTTTCATTTAATCAGTTTATATTTAGGTATATTTAAATGAACATGTCATTTTTGAGCAATTCACAGAAGGAAATGAACATGGCATTGCTCTTCAGATTCGTTTCTTTCTTTCCTCCCTTCGTTTCTGTCTTCCCATTTCCATCTCTTCCTCCCTCCCTCCCTTCCAATTTTCTTATTTCTTTATTTTTGTCCTTAGTTTAACAAAGATATATTAATCATATACTATGAACGCTAGGCTCAAAATAAAAAGAAAGATAGAGCACAGGCCTGGCCTGAAAGTCACTTAGAGCCTGACTGCTTTCTTTAACAGGTTCCTTAGGCTTACACGGTAAAAGCCTGGGTTTGTTTAGCAGATTCTTTACCTTGGTTGAGATTTTGAAAATTAAGAGGACCATATTCAAAGTCCTTCAAAGCATTCCAAAGCATTTTTGTAATAATATACATATATATTATTATAAGTAACTCCAACGTAAAGATCATCTCAATCACAGAATGAGCGAACTTTATTAGCTTGGTTTGCTTTCTTCACTATACTTATTTTAAAGTGAGAAAACTCGTGAGAATATTCTTCAACACAGCAGAATCATCTTTGCTGTAGTCCCAGTTCATGTGTTTTTCTGCATTTTTGCCTTATAATTATAATGCCACACTCTAGCTCCTTTTCATTGTATGTTTTGGCAAGGAATCAGTAGAAAATGTGAGAATTAAACATTTTATCTAAGATAGTTGTTATTTTTCAACTCATAGTCTAAGACCCTTTTTATTAATGATTTATAAGAACATGAGGAAATTTAGTGGTATTCTGTGCTTATATCAAGAGCTTCGAACTTAAATTTTTGTAGCTACATCTCTGCTTTAGTGAGAGAGTTAAGTGATTTTGTGAAATAGATGAATTATTAGATGAATTAGGTTTCAACCGAAGTCAGAGTTGCTGTTTCATTTTATAAAGTCAAATGGTTTTTGTTTTGGCAGAATTTAGATTTGCTGCCCTTCATGCTTATTTTTGCCTTATAAATTTGAAATGGCAACTGAATACTAGGTTTCTAATGAGCTATTTACTTCTAAGATGGCTGCAGGGCTATCAAACTGGAAAAAGAACTACCTTCTGGCAAGGTGGTCACTGCATAAGGTTAGGGAATTCGAAAGTTCTGTTCTCATTATGCTTTGGACAATGTTGCAATCATAATATATTTTTACCATTTTAAAGTGCTGCTCATCATTAAAAAATACTCCTAAAGTCTTAATAGCTTCATGTGACCCAGGAAGGACTACTTTGTTGTCTGAGAATCTGGGCAGGTGGTTTTTGCCAGACCATAGGATTTGATTTAGATATTGTAGCATAGAAGTAAGTGTTTTATGTGAAGCAGGAAAGAAGACTGTGCTTCCAGGAGCAATAATTATTAGATATAAAGCATTTGAGGAAGGAAAAGAGTAAGACAACACTGGGGTAGAAAAGGAATAGGTCAAATCAGAGGTTAGGTGCATAATTTTTAGGAAATATCATAAAATAAAACCTGCATGTTTCCGACTGCTTTGAGCTCCTATACCATGCTAAATAATACCAGCTCTCTTTTTTTTTCCGAGTGCTTATATATGAGAATATTTGTATACTGCAAAGTTGATAAGGCTTATTTTGACCACATATAGAAACAAATGAGTGTACATAAGGGGGAAAAATCAGAAAGAGAGAGCGAGAGAAGGAAAGAAGGAAGAAAGGAGGAAAGGAAGGGACGGATAGCAGGAAGGTACAAGCTGTAGGATTGCCCTCTGTACTTTTATTCTGTAGCACTAAGGAGGGTACAAGCTGTAGGATTGCCCTCTGTACTTTTATTCTGTAGCACTGATGTTCAGAAACTGGAGAGCTAATCGAATTTTAAATAAAATTATTCAAATAAATTTTGTTTGAAGTTAACAGGAAAAAAGGTAAAGATAAAGTACTTGCTAAATTTCACTCCTCAGAGATAATGGCTTTTGACTTTTTTTTTTTTTAGGAGTTTAAGATATTCCTTAGTAACTCTTAAAGAATACATTTGCTTCTCCCTCTGTTTTTTTATTTATCATATTTAAGCAATATGCATTGACTCTATGTTATGAAAGAGGAAGATTAGCTTCCTTATGCCATATATCACCCTCCTTATCTATATATGGGTTAGTTAAATTCAATTTTTGGTTTCTCTTGTTACATTTCATAATTTACGTAAACATACATTTCGTTCTTTATCAATTTTAGAAAGTGTCTCTTGATCCCCTTCTATGTCAAATGAAAAACACAACCCCTGCTCACCACTTCCCTTCAGCTTTACTCTTGTTTGTATCTCTGACTTTCTATTAGTTATAACACCACTTTCATGTTGTCAAGGTATATAAGATGTGTATTCTGATTATTCATGCTATGGGTCACTTCTACTAATAAATCAAAACTCAGAAATGACATTTACAGAACCTAGAAATGTGGCTTCCAACGTCACTCTGCTTAAGGGGAAAGAATGGAGCAAACTTGTGGGTTCTTTGGTAAAGGTACCCATAACCTCTCCCCACATTTCACTGGGAAGCACTTAGTAATGTGATCATACCTAACTTCAAGAGGAGTTGGGATGAATGCTAATCTGAGAAATCCGGTTTATGTCTCATTTGGCATGTGCACACATGTATGTGTATGTGCAGGATCAATTCCCAGAGGTGGGAGTTGTTTGGTAAAACAGCGTATGTATTTCTAAATTAGACAGATATTGCCAGATTGCTCTCCATAGGGGCTCTCCCGGTTGATACTCCCACTCACAGTGTATGAGAATGTATGTATCACCATATCTTCAAAGTAGATACATTCTTAAAATATTTGATTTCTGCCAATTGAAAAGATGAAAAATGGTATATTAGTTTTAATCTGCACTTTTATTTTGAAAGAGGTTGAGCATCCTTTTATATGTTTAATAGCCATTTGAATTTCTTTTTTGTGAACTGCCTGGTCACATCATCTGCCTACAGTTCTTAATAGGCTGTTGGCTTCTTGCTCAGTTGTAGGATCACTTCATGTATGGGAATGATTAAAATCAATGTGTATTAGCAGCATTTGTCAGCAGTGAGCTAGAAATGAATGTACTTTTTGCCTTGAATGAATGAAGGTAAGCCCATTTCAAGTTCATGCCATTTTTAATTGAATATATTATTTTGTAGGATGAGGCACATATTTGAGGAACAGAGGGTGCACATTTGTATACAGAACTTGTCCAAAGTTGGAGGAACTAGCTTCACCTTTAATTATATTTCTCCTTTAATTGTCTTTCACAAAAGGAACACCTTTAAAGTTTCCTCTTTATGTTTGTTATGAAGACAAGACAAACTAAAAATATATTGAAAAATTTCCCACTCTCCATTAAGGAAATACTGATATGGTTTGGCTGTGTTCCCACCCAAATCTCATCTCAAATTGTAATCTGAATTGTAATCCCCATGTGTTGAAGGAGGAACCTCGTGGGAGGTGATCTGATCATGAGGGCAGTTTTCTCCATGCTGTTCTCATGCCAGGAGTGAGTTCTTATGAGATTTGGTGGTTTGATAAGTGTCTGGAACTTACCCTTCTCTCTCTCTGGCCTGCTGCCACGTAAGACATACCTTGCTTCCCCTTCACCTTCAGCCATGATTGTTAAGTTTCCTGAGGCCTCCCCAGCCATGCAGAACTGTGAGTCAGTTAAACTTCTTTTTTCCAGCTGGGCCCAGTGGCTTACGCCTGTAACCCCAGCACTTTGGGAGGCCGAGGCGGGCGGATCACTTGAGGTCGGGAGTTCCAGACCCACCTGACAAACATGGAGAAATCCCATCTCTACTAAAACTACAAAATTAGCCGGGTGTGGTGGTGCGTGCCTGTGATCCTAGCTACCCAGGAGGCTGAGGCAGGAGAATCACTTGAACCCAGGAGACAGAGGTTGCGTTGAGCCGAGATCACGTCATTGCACTCCAGCCTGGGCAACAAGAGCAAAATGCCATCTCAAAAACAAAAAACAAAAAACAAAAAAAAACCCTTATTTTTCCTTATAAATTACCTAGCCTCAGGTAGTATCTTTATAGCAGTGGGAAAATGGACTAATACAGAATCTAAAGCTGGAGTGGGAACTTTACTGACAAATCTGATACTTCCCCAAAATTTAGAAGAATAATGTCATTAGGGTTCAATAGAAGTCAGAGTTGCTGCATAATCAATTATTAGTGGAAAAATATTGGTAAATTGCAGTGTATTGAAAGATTCAATGGTTGTAATTTTAGGTATGCAATTTTCAATTCATTTACTTTATAATTATAAATGTTATTTGAAAAATCCTACAATTTATTATGATTTTTTAAAATGACTTAAAATGAATTGAGTGGAAACAAGTGATATTAAAGAGTAACGTTACTTAAAATCAACATGTCTACAAAAGTAGTTCCTATAGCTTCAATTTAGTCTGTTATCTTAATAGAGTGCTTTTTTTTAACTTTTTAAATTTTTGTGGGTATATAGTAGATGTATATATTTATGGGTTACATGAGATATTTTGATACAGGCATGCAATGTGTAAATCACATTAGGGTAAATGGCATATCCATCACCTCAAGCATTTATGCATTGTGATTCAAACAATCTGATTATTCTCTTTTAGTTATTTTAAAATGTACAATTAAATTATTTTGGACTATAGTCACCCTATTGTGCTAGCAAATACTAGGTCTTATTAATTCTTTGTAACTATTTTTTGTACCCATTAACCATCCCCACTTCCACTCCCTCCTCACAACTTTTCCCAACCTCTGGTAACCATCCTTTTACTCTGTATATCCATGAATTCATTTGTTTTAAATGTTAGCTTCCACAGATGTGAGAACATGAGATGTTTGTCTTTCTTTGCTTGGCTTATTTCACTTAACATAATGGCCTCCAGTTCCATCCATGCTGTTGCAAATGACAGAATCTCATTCTTTTTTATGGCTGAATATTACTCCATTGTGTATATGCACCCCATTTTCTAAGTTGATGAACACGTAGATTGCTTACCAACCTTGCTATCGTGAATAGTGCTGCAATAAACATGAGAGTGCAGTTATGTCTTCTTCAGTATACTGATTTCCTTTCTTTTGAGTATATACATATGAGTGGGATTGCTGAATCCAATGGTAGCTCTATTTTTAGTTTTTTGAGGAACCCCCATACTGTTCTCCATAGTGGTTGTACTAATTTATATTCCCAAAAACAGTGTATGAGAGTTCCCTTTTCTCCAAATGCTCACCAGCATTTGTTACTGTCTGCCTTTGGATAAAAGCCATTTTAAATGGGGTGAGATGCTATCTCATTCTAGTTTTTGATTTGTATTTCTCTGATGATCAATGATGTTGAGTACCTTTTCATATGTGTGTTTGGCATTTTTATGTCTTCCTTTGATAAATGTCTATTGAAATATTTTGCCCATTAAAAAATCAGATTATTAGATTTTTTTCCTATAGAGTTGTGTGAGCTCCTTATATCTTCTGGTTATTAATCCTTTGTCAGAGGGCTAGCTGGCAAATATTTTCTCCCATTCTGTGGGTTGTCTCTTCACTTTGTTGACTGTTTCTTTTGCCGTAAAGAAGCTTTTTTAACTTGATGTTAACCCATTTGTCCATTTTTGCTTTGGTTGCCTGTGCTTGTGGGGTATTACTCAATAACTCTTTGCCCAGTCCAATGTCCAAGAGATTTCCCACAATGTTTTCCTGTAGTGGTTTCATAGTTTGAGACCATAGATTTAAGTCTGTAATCCATTTTCATTTGATTTTTGTATATGGTAAGAGATAAAGGTCTAGTTTCATCCTTCTTCATATGGATATCCAGTTTTCCCAGAACCGTTTATTGAAGAGACTGTCTTTTCTCCAGTGTATGTTCTTGGCACCTTTGTCAAAAGTGAGTTCACTGTAGATGTGTGGATTTGTTTCTGGGCTCTTTATTCTGTTCCATTGATCTATGTGTCTGCTTTTATGCTAGTAACATACTGTTTTGTTTACAATAGCTCTTTAGTATTATTTGAAGTCAGATAATGTGAGTCTACCAGTTTTATTCTTTTTGCTTAGAATATCTTTGGCTATTCTGAGTCTTCTGTGATTTTTTTTTCTATTTCTGTGCAGAACGTATTGGTATTTTGATAGAGATTGCATTACATCTGTAGATTGCTTTGGCTCATATGGACATTTTAACAATATTGATTATTCTAATCCATGAACATGGAATATCTTTCCCTATTTTGTTTTGTATTCAGTTTCTTGCATCAATCCTTTATATTTTTCGTTATAGACATCTTTCGCTTCTTTGCTTAATTCCTAGGTGTCTAATGTTGTTTATAGCTAATGTAAATGGGATTACTTTTTTAATTTATTTTTCACAGTGTTTACTGTTGGCATATAGAAATGCTACTGTGCTGACAGTGGCCATCCTTGTCATATTCTGTATCTTAGGGGAAAGGTTTCCAAATTGTCTGCGTTTAGTATGATACTAGCTGTGGATTTCTCACATATGTCTTTATTATATTGAAGTATATTCCTTATATACCCAGATTTTTTTAGCGTGTTTATCATGGAGGCATGTTGGATTTTATCAAATGCTTTTTCATCCTCTGTTGAAATTATCAATTGTATATTTTTTGTCCTTCATTCTGTTGATAAGATGTATTGCCTTGATTGCTTTGCATATGTCCATCCAGCCTTGCATTCCTGGGGTAAATCCCATGTGGTCATGATGAATGATCTTTTTAATGTGTTGTTGAATTTGGCTTGCTAGTGTTTTGTTGAGGCTTTTTGCATCAATATTCATCAGTCACATTGGCCTGTGGCTTTCTTTTTATGTATATATGTTTTTGTCTGGTTTTGGTATCAGGGTAACACTGGCCTTATAGAATGAGTCTGGAAGTATTCCCTCTTCCTCTATTTTTTGGAATATTTTGAGTAGGATTTATACTAGTTCTTTTTAAAATATTTGGTAGAATACAGCAGTGAAGCCATCAGGTCCTAGTCTTTGTCTTTTGCCGGGAGACTTTTCATTATGGCTTCACTCTTGTTACTTGTTATTGGTGAGTTCAGGTTTTGGATTTCCTTCTGGCTCAATCTTGGTAGGTTGTATATGTCTAGGAATTTGTTCATTTCTTCTAGATTTTCCAATTTATTGGCATATGGGTGCTCATATTAGCCACTAATGATTCTTTGAATTTCTTTGGTATCAGTTCTAATATTCCTTTTTCATCTGTGATTTTATTTATTTGGGTCATCTCTGTTTTTCCTCATTAGTCTGGCTAAAAAATTGTCAGTTTTGTTCATATTTTCAAAAAACTATGTTTTTGTTTCATTGATCTTTTATATTCTCTTTTTTAAATTTTTTTAAAAAATTTGTAGGTATATGGTGGGTGCATATATTTATGGGGTACATGAGATGTTTTGATATAGGCATGTAATGTGAAATTAGTACATCATGGAGAATGGGGTATCCATCCCCTCAAACATTTATCCTTTGAGTTACAAATAATCCAATTACATTCTCTAAATTGTTTTAAAATATACAATTAAGTTATTATTGGCTGTAGTCACCAAATAGTCCTATCAAATAGGAAGTCTTATTTATTTCTTTTTTTAATGTTCTCATGAACTTTACTTCAATTTCATTTACTTCTGCTCTGATCTTCATTATTATTGTTTTGTCTACTAATTTTGTGTTTGGTTTGCTCTTGATTTTCTAGTTCTTCAAGATGCATTATTAAGTTGTTTATTGAAGTTTTTCTTCTTTTTTGATATAGGCACTTATAGCTATAAACTTATGTAAATTTGTAATAATAGGCATAGAATAGTAGGCTTATAATATAGTCAGTTATAGCTATAAATTTATATAAACATATAATAGTACTGCTTTCACTGTATCCCATAGGCTTTGATATGTTGTGTTTCTATTATCATTTGTTTGAATTTTTTTTCAATTTTCTTCTTAATTTCTTCATTGACCCACTGGTCATTCAGGACCATATTTTATTTTTATTTTTTTATAATGTTTGGTTTTTTTTTCTTTATTATTATTATTATTATTATTATTATTATTATACTTTAGGCTCTATGGTACATGTGCGCAACGTGCAGGTAAGTTACATATGTATACATGTGCCATGCTGGTGCGCTGCACCCACCAACTTGTCATCTAGCATTAGGTATATCTCCCAATGCTATCCCTCCCCCCTCCCCCCACCCCACAACAGTCCCCGAAGTGTGATGTTCCCCTTCCTGTGTCCATGTGTTCTCACTGTTCAATTCCCACCTATGAGTGAGAATATGCGCTGTTTGGTTTTTTGTTCTTGCGATAGTTTACTGAGAATGATGATTTCCAATTTCATCCATGTCCCTACAAAGGACATGAACTCATCATTTTTTATGGCTGCATAGTATTCCATGGTGTATATGTGCCACATTTTCTTAATCCAGTCTATCATTGTTGGACATTTGGGTTGGTTCCAAGTCTTTGCTATTGTGAATAATGCAGCAATAAACATACGTGTGCATGTGTCTTTATAGCAGCATGATTTATAGTCCTTTGGGTATATACCCAGTAATGGGATGGCTGGGTCAAATGGAATTTCTAGTTCTAGATCCCTGAGGAATCGCCACACTGACTTCCACAAGGGTTGAACTAGTTTACAGTCCCACCAACAGTGTAAAAGTGTTCCTATTTCTCCACATCCTCTCCAGCACCTGTTGTTTCCTGACTTTTTAATGATTGCCATTCTAACTGGTGTGAGATGGTATCTCATTGTGGTTTTGATTTGCATTTCTCTGATGGCCAGTGATGGTGAGCATTTTTTCATGTGTTTTTTGGCTGCATAAATGTCTTCTTTTGAGAAGTGTCTGTTCATGTCCTTCACCCACTTTTTGATGGGGTTGTTTGTTTTTTTCTTGTAAATTTGTTGGAGTTCATTGTAGATTCTGGATATTAGCCCTTTGTCAGATGAGTAGGTTGCGAAAATTTCCTCCCATTTTGTAGGTTGCCTGTTCACTCTGATGGTAGTTTCCTTTGCTGTGCAGAAGCTCTTTAGTTTAATTAGATCCCATTTGTCAATTTTGGCTTTTGTTGCCATTGCTTTTGGTGTTTTAGACATGAAGTCCTTGCCCATACCTATGTCCTGAATGGTAATGCCTAGGTTTTCTTCTAGGGTTTTTATGGTTTTAGGTCTAACGTTTAAGTCTTTAATCCATCTTGAATTGATTTTTGTATAAGGTGTAAGGAAGGGATCCAGTTTCAGCTTTCTACATATGGCTAGCCAGTTTTCCCAGCACCATTTATTAAATAGGGAATCCTTTCCCCATTTCTTGTTTTTCTCAGGTTTGTCAAAGATCAGATAGTTGTAGATATGTGGCATTATTTCTGACGGCTCTGTTCTGTTCCATTGATCTATATCTCTGTTTTGGTACCAGTACCATGCTGTTTTGGTTACTGTAGCCTTGTAGTATAGTTTGAAGTCAGGTAGTGTGATGCCTCCAGCTTTGTTCTTTTGGCTTAGGATTGACTTGGCGATGCGGGCTCTTTTTTGGTTCCATATGAACTTTAAAGTAGTTTTTTCCAATTCTGTGAAGAAAGTCATTGGTAACTTGATGGGGATGGCATTGAATCTGTAAATTACCTTGGGAAGGATGGCCATTTTCATGATATTGATTCTTCCTACCCATGAGCATGGAATGTTCTTCCATTTGTTTGTATCCTCTTTTATTTCCTTGAGCAGTGGTTTGTAGTTCTCCTTGAAGAGGTCCTTGACATCCCTTGTAAGTTGGATTCCTAGGTATTTTATTCTCTTTGAAGCAATTGTGAATGGGAGTTCACTCATGATTTGGCTCTCTGTTTGTCTGTTATTGATGTATAAGAATGCTTGTGATTTTTGCACATTGATTTTGTATCCTGAGACTTTGCTGAAGTTGCTTATCAGCTTAAGGAGATTTTGGGCTGAGACAATGGGGTTTTCTAGATATACAATCATGTGATCTGCAAACAGGGACAATTTGACTTCCTCTTTTCCTAATTGAATACCCTTGATTTCCTTCTCTTGCCTAATTGCCCTGGCCAGAACTTCCAACACTATGTTGAATGGAAGTGGTGAGAGAGGGCATCCCTGTCTTGTGCCAGTTTTCAAAGGGAATGCTTCCAGTTTTTGCCCATTCAGTATGATATTGGCTGTGGGTTTGTCATAAATAGCTCTTATTATTTTGAGATACGTCCCATCAATACCTAATTTATTGAGAGTTTTTAGCATGAAGGGTTGTTGAATTTTGTCAAAGGCCTTTTCTGCATCTATTGAGATAATCATGTGGTTTTTGTCTTTGGTTCTGTTTATATGCTGGATTACATGTATTGATTTGCGTATATTGAACCAGCCTTGCATCCCAGGGATGAAGCCCACTTGATCATGGTGGATAAGCTTTTTGATGTGCTGCTGGATTCTGTTTGCCAGTATTTTATTGAGGATTTTTGCATCAATGTTCATCAAGGATATTGGTCTAAAATTCTCTTTTTTTGTTGTGTCTCTGCCAGGCTTTGGTATCAGGATGATGCTGGCCTCATAAAATGAGTTAGGGAGGATTCCCTCTTTTTCTATTGATTGGAATAGTTTCAGAAGGAATGGTACCAGCTCCTCCTTGTACCTCTGGTAGAATTCGGCTGTGAACCCATCTGGTCCTGGACTTTTTTTGGTTGGTAAGCTATTGATTATTGCCACAATTTCAGCTCCTGTTATTGGTCTATTCAGAGATTCAACTTCTTCCTGGTTTAGTCTTGGGAGGGTGTATGTGTTGAGGAATTTATCCATTTCTTCTAGATTTTCTAGTTTATTTGCATAGAGATGTTTGTAATATTCTCTGATGGTAGTTTGTATTTCTGTGGGATCAGTGGTGATATCCCCTTTATCATTTTTTATTGCATCTATTTGATTCTTCTCTCTTTTTTTCTTTATTAATCTTGCTAGCAGTCTATCAATTTTGTTGATCCTTTCAAAAAACCAGCTCCTGGATTCATTAATTTTTTGAAGGGTTTTTTGTGTCTCTATTTCCTTCAGTTCTGCTCTGATTTTAGTTATTTCTTGCCTTCTGCTAGCTTTTGAATGTGTTTGCACTTGCTTTTCTAGTTCTTTTAATTGTGATGTTAAGGTGTCAATTTTGGATCTTTCCTGCTTTCTCTTGTGGGCATTTAGTGCTATAAATTTCCCTCTACACACTGCTTTGAATGCATCCCAGAGATTCTGGTATGTTGTGTCTTGGTTCTTGTTGATTTCAAAGAACATCTTTATTTCTGCCTTCATTTCGTTATGTACCCAGTAGTCATTCAGGAGCAGGTTGTTCAGTTTCCACGTAGTTGAGCGGTTTTGAGTGAGATTCTTAATCCTGAGTTCTAGCTTGATTGCACTGTGATCTGAGAGATAGTTTGTTATAATTTCTGTTCTTTTACATTTATTGAGGAGAGCTTTACTTCCAAGTATATGGTCAATTTTGGAATAGGTGTGGTGTGGTGCTGAAAAAAATGTGTATTCTGTTGATTTGGGTTGGAGAGTTCTGTAGATGTCAGGACCATATTTTAAAATTTCCATGCACTTGTATAGTTTCCAAAGTTCCTCTTGTTATTTTTGGTTTTTATCCATTGTGGTCAGAGAAGATACTGGGTATGACTTAGGTTTTTTTTTTAAATGTTTTAAGACCTGTTTTGTGACTTTACATATGGCCTATCCTTGAAAATAATCCATATGCAAGGAAAGGAATTGTATTCTGCAACCGTTGGATGAAATATTCTGTAAATATCTATTAGGTACATTTGTTCTATGGTGCAGATGAAGTCTAATGTTTCTTTGTTAACTTTTTGTCTGTAAGATTGGTCCAGTGCTGAAAGTGAGATGCTGAAGTCTCCAGCTATTAATGCATTGTGGTCTATTGCTTCCTTTAGCTCTAATAATATTTGCTTTATATATCTGGGTGCTACAATGTTGGGTGTATGTATAGTAACAATTTTTGTATCCTTTTGCTCTATTGACCCTTTTATCATTATATAGTGACTTTCTTTGTCTCTTCTTGTACTTTTTGTTTTGAAATATGTTTTGTCTGATGTAAGTATAGTGACTCTTGCTCTTTATTGGTTTCCATTGGCATAAAAGATCCTTTTCTATCCCTCTATTTTCAGTCTATGTGTATCTTTATAGGTGAAGTGTGTTTCTTGGTGTTTTTTGTAGGCAACAGATCATTGGGTCTTTTTTTTTTTTTTAATTCATTCAGGCATTCTTTTTTTTTTTTTTAATTTTACTTTAAGTTCTGGGTTACATATGCAGAACGTGCAGTTTTGTTGCATAGGTATACATGTCCCATGGTGGTTTGCTGTACCCATCAACCCATCATCTACATTAGGTATTTCTCTTAATGCTATCCCTCCCCTAGCCCCCCCCACCCCCCAAAAGGCCCCGGTGTGTGATGTTCCCCTCCCTGTGTCCATGTGCTCTCATTGTTCAACTCCCACTTATGAGTGAGAACATGTGGTGTTTGGTTTTCTGTGCTTGCGATATTTTGCTGAGAATGATGGTTTCCAGCTTCATCGATGTCCCTGCAAAGGACATTAACCAATCCTTTTTTATGGCTGCATGGTATTCCATGGTGTATATGTGCCACATTTTCTTTATCCAGTCTTTCATTGATGAGCATTTGGGTTGGTTCTAAGTCTTTGCTATTGTGAATAGTGCTGCAATAAACGTATGTGTGCATGTGTCTTTATAGTAGAAAGATTTATAGTCCTTTGGATAGATACCCAGTAATGGGATTGCTGGGTCAAATGGTATTTTTGGCTCTAGATCCTTGAGGAATCACCACACTGTCTTCCACAATGGCAAGCAACGTACAGAATGGGAGAAAATTTTTGCAATCTATCCACCTGACAAAGGGTTAATATCCAGAATCTACAAGGAACTTAAATTTACAAGAAAAAAGCAACCCAATCAAAAAGTGGGCAAAGGATATGAACAGACACTTCTCAAAAGAAGATATTTATGTGGCCAACAAACATATGAAAAAAAGCTCATCATCACTGGTCATTAGAGAAATGCAAATCAAAACCACAATGAGATACTATCTCACGCCAGTCAGAATGGCGATCATTAAAAAGTCAGAAAACAACAGATGCTGGAGAGGATGTGGAGAAATAGGGACGCTTTTACACTATTGGTGGGAGTGTAAATTAGTTCACTCATGTCTTTTTATGGGAGAGTTTAGTTCATTCACATTTAATGTTATTATTGATAAGTAATGACTTATTCCTCTTAGTTTGTTATTTTTTTTTTCTGGTCTTCTCTTATTTCCTTCCTTTCTTTATTTTAGCAAAGGTAATTTTCTCTGGTGGTATGATTTAATTTCTTGATTTTATTTTTGATTATCCATTTTACTTTTTATTTGAAGTTACTGTGAGGTTTGCAGATACTGTCTTATAGCCCATTATTTTAAGCTGATAACAACTTAGCACTGTTTTCATAAACAAGCAAGCAAAATGAAAACTGATGAAGACTCTATGCCTTAACGTCATTCCTCACACTTTTTAACATTTTGTTGTTTCTATTCATCTTTTATTGTACTGTCTGTGTATTGAAAAGTTGTTGTAGTTATTATTTTTGATTGGTTCATCTTTTAGTCTTTCTACTTATGATAATAGTAGTTTACACACCACAGTTACATTGCTTTAATATTCTGTTTTTTTCTGTGTATTTCCTATTACCGATGAATTTTGTTCCTTCAGATAATTGCTTTTTGCTCATTAACGTCCTTTTCCTTCTGATTGAAGTACTCTAGCATTTCTTGTAGGACAGGTTCAGTGTTTGTGAAATCCCTCAGCTTTTGTTTGTCTGGGAAGGCATGTATTTCTCCTTCATGTTTGAAGGATATTTTCGCAGGATATACTATTCTAGGGTAAAAGTTTGTGTGTGTGTGTGTGTGTGTGTGGTTTTTTTTTTCCCTTCAACACATTTAAATATGTCATGCTGTGTCCAGAATTGGTGGGTTCTTGGTCTCACTGACTTCAAGAATGAAGCCTCGGACCCTCGCGGTGAGTGTTACCGTTCTTAAAGATGGTATGTCCAGAGTTTGTTCCTTCTGATATTCAGATGTGTCCAGAGTTTCTTCCTTCTGGTAGGTTTGTGGTCTTGCTGACTTCAGGAGTGAAGCTGCAGATCTTCACGGTGAGTGTTACAGCTCTTAAAGGCGGCACTTCTGGAGTTGTTCGTTCCTTCTGGTAGGTTTGTGGTCTCGCTGGCCTCAGGAGTGAAGCTGCAGACCTTTGCGGTGAGTGTTACAGTTCATAAAGGTGGCGTGTCTGGAGTTGTTTGTTCCTCCCGTCCAGAGTTGTTTGTTCCTCCCAGTGGGTTCGTGGTCTCGCTGGCTTCAGGAGTGAAGCTGCAGACCTTCGCGGTGAGTGTTACAGCTCATAAAGGCGGCGCTGACCCAAAGAGTGAGCAGCAGTGAGATTTTTGTGAAGAGCGAAAGAACAAAGCTTCCCCAGCGTGGAAGGGGACCCGAGCGGGTTGCCGCTGCTGACTTGGGTGGCCTGCTTTTATTCCCTTATCTGACCCCACCCACATCCTGCTGATTGGTCCATTTTACAGAGCGCTGTTTGGTCTGTTTTACAGAGAGCTGATTGGTCCATTTTGACAGAGTGCTGATTGGTGCGTTTACAAACCTTTAGCTAGACACAGAGTGCTGATTGGTGTGTTTACAATCCTTTAGCTAGACAGAAAAGTTCTCCAAGTCCCCACTTGATTAGCTAGACACAGAACGCTGATTGGTGCGTTTGCAAACCTTTAGCTAGACACAGAGTGCTGATTGGTGCATTTACAATCCTTTAACTAGACAGAAAAGTTCTCCAAGTCCCCACCCATCCCAGAAGCCCAGCCAGCTTCACCTCTCACTGGCACTTGCCGTGGGACTTTGCAGCACCTAGCCCAGCCACTCTGGCAGCCCAGAGGGAGCTCGTCCCAGACAACCAAGAGGAAAAGAGGGGAAGCAAGAAAGATGGAGACCTGTCGTGGCCAACAACCCCATGAAGAGGGAACAGTGGTCCACGCATGGGACCCAGCCTCTGATCAAACCCAACAGTTGCCAGCCAGGCGTGCTGAGTGCGGGGGCCTGCTGAGCCCGCGCCCATCTGGAACCCGCGCCAGCTGGCAGAAAGAGCTGGCTCTGGCCTCACCAGCCCCAGAGAGGGGCCCTCATAGTGCAATGGCAGGCTGAAGGGCTCCTCGAGCACAGCCAGAGTGGACGCCGAGGCCAAGGAGGCACCAAGAGCGAGCAAGGGCTGCTAGCACGTTGTCACCTCTCAATGCCACTTTCTCCTGGCCTATAAGGTTTTCACAGAAAAGTCTGCTGCCAGATGTATTGGAGTTCCATTGTATGTTATTTGTTTCTTTCCTCTTAGTGCTTTTGGGATCCTTGGTTTGTCTTCAACCTTGGGGATTTTGACTATTCAGTGTCTTGAGGTAGTGATTTTTTGGGTTAAATCTTCTTGGTGTTCTCTAGCCTTCTTGTACTTGGTTATTGATATCTTTCTCTAGGTTTGAGAAGTTCTGTGTTATTATACCTTTGAATAAATTTCTACCCCTATTTCTTTACCTGCTCTTTAAAGCCAATAACTCTTAGATTTGTCATTTTGAGGCTGTTTTCTAGATCCTGTAGCCATGTTTCTTTGTTTTCTTTTATTCCTTTTTCCTTTTTCTCCTCTCATGGTGTATTTTCAGATAGCCTGTCTTCAAACTGACTAATTTTTTCTTCTGGTTGATCAATTCTGCTATTAAAATAGTCTGATGCATTTTTCAGCATGCTAATTGCATTTTTCTCTTCCAGAATTTGTTTCTTTTTTATTATTTCATTCCCTGTTAAATTTGTCTAATTGAATTCTGAATTCCTTCTCTGTGTTATATTGAATTTGAGTTTCCTCAGAACAGCTATTTTGAATTCTCTGTCTGAAAGGTTACATATTTCTTTTTCTCCAGGATGATCCCTGATACTTATTTAATTCACTGGGTGAGATCATGTTTTCCTGGATGATCTTGATACCTATGGATATTCATCTGTGTCTGGCCATTGCTTAGTTATTTATTGTAGTTTTGTCAGGCTGGGCTTTTTTGTACCCATCCTTGGGAAGGCTTTCCAGGTATTTGAAAGGATCTGGGTGTTGTGATTTAAGCTTGTATTAGGGGAATCCAAGCTGAGTAACACTGGTACTTGCAGACTTGTAGAGGTACTGCCTTGATGGTCTTGTGTAATATCCAGGAGAATTCTCTAGATTACCAGGCAGAGACTCTTGTTCTCTTCCCTTACTTTTTCCCAATCAAAAAAAGTCTGTGTCTCTGTTCTGAGCTGCCAGGAGCTGGTGGTGGGGTGACACAGGCACCCCTGTGGCCACCAGCACTGAGACTGTGCTGGGTCAGTCCTGAAGCCAGCATAGCACTGGGTCTTGCCTACAGTCTGCTGTAACCACTACCTGGCTACTGCCTATGTTTATTTTTTCAAAGCCCTGGGGCTTTGAAATTAGCAGGTGGTGAAACCAGCCAGTTTTGTGTCCCTCCCTTTAGGGTAGCAAGTTCCCCCAGGTCCTGGGCAGGTCCAGAGGTGCTGTCTGGGAGCCAGGAACTGGAGTCAAAAACCTTAGAAGTCTACCTGGTGTTCTGTTGTACTGTGGGTGAACTGGTGCTCAAACCACAAGACGCAGTCCTTCCCACTCTTTCCTCCCCTTTCCAAAGGCAGAGGAGCCTCATTCCATGGCTACTAACACCACAAGCCCATGGGGAGTGCTGCCAGGCTACTACTGATGTTCCTTTCAGGCCCAGGGGCTCTTCAGGCAGCTTACAGTAAATGCTGCCTGGCCTGGAACTCACTTTTCAGGGTAGTGGGTTCCCTTGTGGCCCAGTGCACATCCAGAAATTCTGTCTAAGAACCAATGCCTGTAATTGGGGACCTCAAGAGGGCATTTTGTACCCTACCCCATTGCTGCCCAGCTGGTACCTAAGGTACAAGAAAAAGTCTACTTTATTTTTCTCTCTCAGGAGGAATCTCTCCCCATGGCCACCAGGGCTGGGGATGTGCTGAGTCTCACCTGAAACCAGTGAATCTCAGTCTCACCCAAGGCCCATAGCATATTACTCAGGTATTGCTGCTGGTTATTCAGGGCCCAGGGGCTCTTTAGTCAGCAGATGATGTGTCCTGGCAGGACTGGGTCCTTCACTTCAAGGAAGCAGGTTCCCTTCTGGCCCAGGATATGTCTAGAAATGTCAAGCAGGAGCTAGGGCCTGGAAAGGGGGACTCATGACTCTCACTGGTACCCTATCCTGCTATGGCCAAGCTGATATCTGAGATGTAAAACAAAGTTCTCTTTACTCTTCTCTCTTCTCTCCTCTAGCAGAAGGAAAGAGTCTCTTGGAGCTGCAAGCTGTGCAGCCTGGGGTTGGGGGAGGGGTGGTGCAAGCACTCCCTTAGCTGCCTCCACTGGTGTCTCAGCAGTTCATGTGTCCCCTGTCTCTGAGCCCATCTCAGTACTAGAACTCACCTAGGAGTTGCAGTCTTTGTGGCCTAGACTGCCTTTCAAGTTTACCTAGAACCCCAGAGCACTTTATCCTGCAGTAGTGAGGCCTGCAGGGAAATTTAAGTTCCAGCCACTGGGATGGGCGATTCCCCTTTGGCTAGGGCTGGTCCAAATGCTCCATCTATGAATGGGTGTCAGCTAAATACAGCCCAGTTCTGCTTTCTGCTGTGACAGGGCAGCACTGAGTTCAATGCAAAGTCTCAGAATTGCTGTGTTCTTCCATCCCAAATGCACGGATTCTCTGCATTACTCAGTCACTGCCATGGGGCTGGGGGAGGGGTGGCATTGGCAATTCAAGACTTTTTTTCCTGCCCTTTCCAGTGCTTCTTTCAGGAATATGAAGTTGAAACCAGGTACTCTGATTGCTCACCTGATTTTTGTTTCTTATGAGGGTGACTTATTTGTGTAGATAGTTGTTAAATATGATATTCCTGCAGGGGGATTGAGGGACAATTGGTACAAACTTCTCTTCTGCCGTCTTGCTCCACCCTCCCACCCCCACAGTGCGTTATGTTTTATTATGAAAATTATTTCTTTGTGCTGTACCCTTTACAAATAAATAGGGAGTTTCATGTAATTTGCAACTATTATATCCTTTGTCAGTAACATAGGACTTTTAAGGAGTAACATAGGACTTTTTATTAATGCATATAATGTTAATAAAAGTTAATGTTAATAAATATAACATTAATAAAAGGATAAAGTGATGAGTGGAGTGCTAGAGAATGCATTGCTACTATCTATTGAAAGAATGGAGTCATTGACACCAGTAAATTCTTCCAGTTAATGTAAAATTGTAATGAAATCATACACATAAGGAAATATTACTGACAAAATAATAACTATAATGAATATGGTAGAAATAAAATGATCTATTTCATTATCAAATGACTGCATTAAATTGTTAAGACACAAATTAACATATGTGGAAGAATACAGACTTGAACTTTATCTAAAAGCAATAGTCATGGGAGTCATAAGCATTATTGTAAATTTTGACCTGAGCTATGTTGTAAACGAAGTAAGATTTTTTTTTTTTTTTTTGAGACGGAGTCTGACATTGTCGCCCAGGCTGGAGTGCAGTGGCGAGATCTTGGTTCACTGCAAGCTCTGCCTCCTGGGTTCACGCCATTCTCCTGCCTCAGCCTCCCCAGTAGCTGGGACAACAGGCGCCCACCACCATGCCTGGCTAATTTTTTGTATTTTTAGTAGAGATGGCGTTTCACCGTGTTAGCCAGGATGGTCTCGATCTCCTGACCTCGTGATCTGCCCGCCTCGGCCTCCCAAAGTGCTGGGATTACAGGCATGAGCCACCGCGCCTGGCCAAAAGAAGTAAGATTTTTTAATTTTACTGTAGAATTTCTTCATTATGTTTAAAAAAAAATTCTGGCGTATTAAAATTCAACATGAAGAAAAGTTTTGGAAGCAGATAGTTAATAATTAATTTGTGGAATTAATGATAAAGATGACTATCATTGAAACCTTATTTAATGTATCATTCAATGTCTTCATATCCTATTTACTTTGACAAAATTTCTCATCACTTCACAACCAGGACAATTGGTATGGGTTTTATTTGGTCCTGCATCATTAAGGAAATGAATTGACTATTGATTTGTATTTCTCAGGTGACAAGGTAAGCAGTACAAGGACTATAAGTATAAAAATCACAAATATAATTTCTCAGGCTATAGACATTATGGGTCTTTTATGTGTATTTGAAAGTCAAAAGTTACATGAAAGAAAAACAATTAGAACATAGTAGTATATGCAGTAATTTAGCATCCCCCTAGGTAGAATATGGAATTCCTTAAAAATGTATTCCGTAGTCACTGTTACATTTTACTAAAACTGTTTTCACTAAGATGCTTAAAAACTCACAAAAATTTGGTAAAGAAGATATGGATACCAAATATGCACTAAAGATCAGGAACTTATTCTGTAGTTTCTGATCCTATGATTGCATTACACTCTGTGACGTGTATTTCCAAAGACAGCATCACATTCCCATGGCCTGACTCACTCCCTTGCTCTCAGGATTTTTACTTTGTCTATGCTTACATTAAAAATGATGTCACTATATTTTAAGAAAGCACATTGCTGACTTGGGAAATGACTTTTATAGTTTCTGATGTTGCTGTGTTTGAACATCTCTCATAGTTTGTTTTACATTCTGCCGTATGGTTTAGTCATTTGTAATTTTCTTATTTTCATTACTAAATTGTAAATTTGTTTAAGAAAGATACTGTAAATCGTTTTTATCACATGTGAAAAATGGTACAGTGTTTTTTCTGTAATAGATGCTCAAGTAGGATTTTCTCGACTTTCATTGCTCTTGGGGATATTTCCTTGTTGGTTCTTTTTTTGTTATTGTTAGAATTCTAATCATCAATACATTTGCCATGGGATGGTGCAAAAACCTCAGGCATTTATTAATACTTGTGGAAAAGACTATTTCACAGTTTTACTTGTGTTTTATTAACTTCCTCTTCTTTCCCTGCTTTATTCTGAGATGTTTAGGAGTAAAATAAGCAAAAGCTGAAAACAATGAGTTTTGCATATATTTATAATATGCATAACTTAAATAATTTTTATATCCACAAGTTGAATAATTAAGAATAAAACAGAGTGTACTGATTTCATTCATTTTTTTCAGTGTAGACCTTAGATTATAATCTAGTGGGAAAGGCAGATAATCTAATAAGAAAATAAGTCAATATCAATTATTTATTTGAAAATTGAGAAATTTTCTATGAAGGTTATGGATAGAAATACACAATACATACTAAGTTGGGAAAAGACTGTTGCTTAGCATGACCAGAAAAAGCCTGACTTTGTAGATGTTCAAATCAAGACTGGAAGGATGAAAGAAGTCTTTCACTGGCCATGTGAAAGACTGGGCAGGCAGAAATGTATAGGCAAAAGGACAAGCATGTGCAATGTCTCTAGAAAAGAACTTGTTATTAAACGGAAAGGATATCAGTTATTCTTCTTCAAGTTAATTTACATGTGTTCAATATCTTAATGAAAATTCTTCTTGGTGCAAAAGGAAGATGATTTACAATTTATTGACTATGATGTGTCAGGCTATTTTCCAGATGGTTTATACTTTCAAATGAACATGTCATAAACACCTCGTATTCTGGAGGCTTATTATCAAATTCACCACCTCCTCATTTCTATCTGCTTCTTTTGAAATTTCTTATCTTGTTAATTAACAATATCATCCATTCAGTTGTCCAAGTTCCAAACCTAAAACTAGCTCTAGCTCTCCCTATCTCCCATACTCCATGTGTACACATATTTATTCATTCTACTCCATGACTAATATCTTGATCTATGAACTTTGTCTCCAGCCCTACTGCCACTCATTATATCTTACCCATACCATTGAATATCCTCTTCACTGTTCTCTCTTCCTTAAGTTTTACTCATCTCCAGTCCATCTTCCAAAAATCTTTTGATAATCTTTCTTGGATAAAATATTTTTTGCAAGAAGTTAATCTCTTCTTGAGATTTTCATAAAATATCTCATCATCTTTAGAATAAAATAGGAGATTCTTTGGCATGATATACTAGTGTCTTCATTCTTGGTTCTCACTTCCCTGACCAATGCAATTTTCTATAACTGCTCTTTAATATCCTCTGACTATTAATCTCTTGTCCAAGACTAATCTTACATCTTTATGTCATTTATATCATTCTTCCTTCTGTCTAGAATGCCATCCCTAAGATAGTACCTCTAATAATTTATTTGAACCCTCAAAGCCTCAGCCCAGGGCTATCTTCCTTGTGGAGAGTTCCTTTTTCTTCTAAGCATCCCTGGACTTCCTTCCCCTTTCCACCCACCACACACTGTAATTACAGTGATTACCATATTCTATTATAGTGGTTTATAAGTCTGTATCCCTGTCACCTCTTAGTCCCCTTGAATGCAGAATCTGCCTTTTTCATCTTCATATTCTCAGCCCTTGTGTCATACTTGAGATACAGTAAATGATCTATGAATATTTGCTGAATAACAGTCTAAACTGACTGAATACCACTCAGCTTTCTCAGAAACTTCTGTTGTGCTAATGATAACTTGCTGCTTAGAGGAGTTAAATCATTAGTAAGTATTAGAGCTAGCATTTGACAGTAGGATTGTCTAATTGCAAAGTAATTGCCTCCTCCCTATAGAACTGCTCCTCTATTGGTTGACTACACTTGTACTTAACAATACCTGTCCTTGAGGACATTATTGAGCTTAGTTTCATGAGTTTGTAAACTTTGCCAGGCCAAATCTGTAATAGGATGGAAACAAATGAAATCAATAGGCTAGTTCTTCCTTACGTCTTTAGTCTTTTCTGTATCTCAGTCTTGTTAACTCTGCTGGATTTTAGGAATCTGTCCTAAACCTTTGGGGTACTCAGGGTGGAGAAAAAAACATGCTGTCAAATGGCCATGTAACCTACACTTGCACTTATTTATGAACAAAAAGAGTTATGGTGAGGTGGATGAAGATGATAGAAACTTTAAGTAAATCATTATTAAATATTACAGTGATGTTTACACAAAGAAATTTACAATATAGTGCTTTCTACTTTTCTAGAGTATTGAGTAACATCCTCAGCAGAAATATAATCGCTTTGTGAAATGCAATTTGAAGAGTTTCTTAATATGGATAATAATGAATGTATCTCACTGGAAGTGATACTGAGGTCTTTTACTGGTTTTCAGCCAGTGTCATTAAAGAATATGCCCAGTCTTTTCAAATATCAACCAACTAAGAAAATAGTTTCCTTACTGACAGGCAGAAATTAACTGACGATGACATAAAATAACTGTTTCCTTGAATAAAATAACAAAATTCAAAAGTTATCTTTTCTCTGCAAATTGAGAGCCTATCAATGAGACATTTATAATATTGCAAGCAGAAGGACCATTGAAAGAATTTATATCACTATTGGCTAAAGAAAAGGACAACTGTCTAAACCTCTCTAGTTATGATGCTACATGGGAGATATTAATATTCAGTGATTCCCAGTCCTTCTCGAAACTCCCAAAGTTAATTGTCCATATGTATAGACAACGCAACTTTCTTGTTGATATGCTGCCACTGTATCTGCTTTTAATCCCAATACTATAGAGCATCCCTCAGACTAGAGTTTTAAAGTTGTTGGAAATACAAGAAGCAAAGCAAATTGACTGGTGTTAAGTGCAAAAGAGGAAAGAATAGTTGAAGTAAAAAGTTCTGGTTGTGCTAGAATGTGAATGTGATGGTAACACACAAGGGTGCAGGTACAGAGTAAATTGTAGAAGGCTTGATGGGAAATTGAAATAATTAATTATTACTTTGCTAAAACCGCTCAGCTGGTAGAGCTTTCTAACAGTCCTAAATTATTTCCCAAATTCAGGTCTGTAACTGTTATTTTGTGACCTGTATAAGAAGAATACTTCTTACTTTTCTGTAACATAACACCTACAAATTTAATAGGTAGAATCTATTTTTTGTAAATGTACTGTCCAGATAACATTTACTCCAAGAATATTGTTTTTAGACTTTAATAAAAGTTTCTACACATATGATCAAATTACAACTGATCTAGACATTAATAAACCTACACTGTATATGATTCACTAAATAACAGAAGAACTAGCTATGGTCTTACACTTCTTATAGAAGGACTGTAAAGACAGCTGGCTTTATTCCTAGCAAGTCCATAAGCAGTATCAACTGAGGGATACTTAAATCTCTATTTCACTAGTTTAAACAGAATTCCTACATTAATATTTCACTAGCCTTAGGATTTGAGGCATTGGTTATTCATTTAATTCAACAAATATTTATTGAGCAACTACATTGGTTAATTATTTGGAAAGTATATCCTCTTAACGTTCTCTGAATCATTACTATTAGCTAAAATGGTGGCTTTCAATATTAAGTACATATTCTTTCTTTTATTTCTTTATCACGTAACATAAAATTTATTGACTTTATATCAGTATTTAAGTATTGTTAAATTTATATCATAGGCTGGGCATGGTGGCTTACACCTGTAATCCTAGCACTTTGGGAGATCAAGGCGGGTGGATCACCTGAGGCCAGGAGTTCGAGTCCAGCCTGGCCAACATAGTGAAACCCTGTCTTTACTAAAAATACAAAAATTAGCTGGGGGTGGTGGTGCATGCCTGTAATCCCAGCTACTCGGGAGGCTGAGGTACTAAAATTGCTTGAACCCGGGAGGCAGAGGTTGCAGTGAGCTGGGACCATGCCACTGCACTCCATCCTGGGTGACAGAGCAAGACTGTCTCAAAAAAAAAAAAAATATTATAGTATATGTTATGGGATATCAGGAGAAGAGTAAACATCACCCAATGACTTTATCTTTTCTTCTAGAAAGGAATTAGTGCATTTTTGGTTGTATGCAGGAAATTATGATTTAAGGAGATACATATGGGTGCAAAGTTGACAAGGGGTGATTTTGTGATGCCTGATTTTAGGTGTCAGCTTGAGTAAATTAAGGAATACCTAGAGAGCTGGTAAAGCATTATTTCTGGGTATGTCTGTTAGGGTCTTTTCAGAGGACATTGGTGTGTGAGTCTAGATGGACTAAGTGGGGGAAGATCCACCCTCAACGTGTGTAGATACCATCCAATCAGCTGGAAGCCTGGAAAGGACAAAAACAGAAGAAAGGCTGATTGGTCTCGCTCTCTCCCTCTATCCCTCTCTCCCCCTCTCTCCCTCTCTCCCTCTCTCCTTCTCTCCTCTCTCCCTCTCCCTCTCCCTCTCCCTCCCCTTCCCCCTCCCCCTCTCTCTCCCCTTCCCCCTCCCCCTCTCTCTCTCCTGGGGCTGAGATACACTCTTCTCCTGCCTTGGACAGGATCTCTAGGCTCTTCAGTCTTTGGATTCCAACACTTACACCAGCAGTCCCCCAGGTTCTGAGGCCTTCAGACTTGAACTGAGCCATGCTACTGATATCCTAGTGTCTGCAGCATGCAGATGGTCTGGGACTTCCCAGACTCCATAATTCTGTGAGCTAGTTTCCCCGATAAATCTCTCATCTACCTATTTCTCTCTCTCTCTCTCTTACTCTCTTTCCCCTATTCATTATATTTCTTTGGAGAACCCTAATACAGGGAGCTTTTTAAAAATCCCAATTCCCAGGCTACATCAGCCAAATGTAATAATTCCTTGAGATAGAACTAACTGAGGCATCAGTATTTTCCTGAGCTCCTCGGGTTAATTCAATGTGCATCCGAAAGTTAAAAAAATATTTCACATATATATATCTATATACACACACATATATTTTCACACACACACATATAAGTAGGTAGGTAGGTAGAGAAAGGGTGAAAGACAGAGAGTCTGGCTCTGTCACCCAGGCTGCAACTCTTGGGCTCAAGTGATCCTCCTGCCTCAGCCTCCCGAGTAGCTAGGACTACAGGTGTGCACCACCATACCCAAATAATTTTTTTAATTTTGTAGAGATGGGGTTTCACACTGTTGCCTAGGTTTGTCTTGAACTTTTGGCCTCAAGCAATTTTCCTGCCTTGACTTCCCAAAGTGCCGAGATTATAGGCATAGGGCACTGCATCTGGCCTATAATTTCTGCATGTAGTAATCTGACTTTGAAATGTAATATTCATTGTGCATTGATTCTTGCTTTAAACTTTAACATGTTACAAAGTTGATCTAAATTGGGTTTTATATTTTCTTCTTTAATCTTCTGAGATTCAAAGAATAAAAAGAAAAACAAAAACAAAAAAACTATTCCCTAAGTTTACAGACTGAATCTAAAATATGTGGTAGATTGAGTTTAACTGCTATTTTTTTTAAGCCTGAACTTTCTGCCCTCGATTCTGAAAAATAAAAATAACAAATGAAAATGGTGTCAGATACAGAATTGGAATTTGAACCCATAGTTTACACAATGTGACATTATATTACACAAAAATAAACTAATACATGTATTTACTTCATACATTTATCAATGTTTGATAGAGGGATGTATCAGAAAAAAACAATGAAAGGAAAGAAGTGGAAATATAGCCAGATTTAATGGAACTGAAATGGGAAATTTAAAAACCTCAAAAAGAAATGTTTACACTCAAAGTACACTGTTTCCCTCATCAATTTCTGGCTGCATGTTCCTAGCTTGTACTTAATATAAGGAATGGGTGTGATTCATGTCAGAGCAGCTAAGTTTTCAGGGCTTGCTAGAAAATAGAATGATTTAGAGGCATCTGCCACTAAGAGCATTGCTTTGTTTCTTATTCCAGTCCTCATCAATGAATCTAGCTGTGTTGGTGTCCTTTCTAAGAGCTTCTCTTAAGCTTTGGAATACCTAAGTTTCAGAGTAAATTCTACAAATAGTTTATTGATATAAAGGGTATATATCTTCATGATACAATGTCTAGGGAGGATAATTTATTTCTCTTATGTCTATGAATAATTTGTTATTCCAGATTACTTATAAATATAAGATTGAATTCCTTATTGTGTTCAATTGGCCTGATTAAGCCTCTGCATGAGGAAAAATAAAATGTTTGGAGTCAGAATCTGGGCTGGGAACCCTAGAATTTTTTCTTTAGTCTATAGCACATGAACTAAGTATATAATGTTTGGAACTGCCCTAGAAAATTAATGTTGTTCTTACAATTTATGTCACTTTCCCAGCAGCATCATAACTAAACAGATAATATTTTAAAATGTTTTGCCAGCAAAATAGTTTTTTATTTTGAGTATTATAGGAGACATATGTGTCCCTTGAGAAAGAGCTTATACAATTCTGAAGTTATCAGTAATAGAATGTACACATGCACACACACACATAAAAATGATATGGCATATATACTCAGGGGCAGGTTAACATCAATATTTCAAACATTTTGATAAGCGCAGCTTTACATATTGTTTTTCTCACTTTACAAAAGAGATATATATTAAACAATTTTACACAATATTTTAAATGGGTTGAATTGTATTTAAAATGTATTTGTTATTTTAAAATCAAAGAAATGAGGAAATTGGCAACCAGGCCTTAGCTGATATGATCACTGTCCATCTCCCCAAAGTGTTGATTTGCAATTCTACCTCTCAATTACTCTGCACCAATAATATTCAGTGGCCTTTAATTTCCTCCAGTGTTCCAAAATCCATTCTGTCTCAGGTTTTTGCACATGCTCCACACCAGAAACACTCTTCTTTTCCTCCCTCCTCCATTTGCTTTTCTCACTTTTAAGAAGCAGAATTCCCTCCTTTATCTTAGAGGATAAAGTCACTTTCTTGGAAAAGCATCCTCTGATCCCCAGAGCAGGTTCATTTCCAATATTTTATGTTCCCTCTGTTTCTTGCACTTCTTTGTAACACCTGTCATGAGTGAAAGTATTCATGTAACCACTTGTTTCACAGCTAAACGATGTTTCTTCCAGCTAAACTATGTTTCATTAGGACAGGGACTACACTGCACAGGACATTTATAAATGACAATATAAATATTCCCTAGCTGATTTTAATTCCCCCCAACATGTGGGGTCTATGAAGATAAAGTCCTTATCTTCCTTATTCACTGCTCTATCCCAAGCCCCTTAATACAGGATCTGGCTCATGGTATTTGTTCAATGAATAGTTGTTGAATTAATTGATGAAAAAAATTAACTTTTAGTATAGTGGAGAGTTATCTCTCTACTTTTATCTGTTCTGTCAAATGCTTTAGCTTTTATATATTAGTTTTTTAATTTTTAGTTTTGTAATGTTTATATATTAGGTATATTGAAGAAAACTACATTATATATTAGGTATATTGACACTTGCAACTCATGAAAACTTTAAATCTTGAAATATGTTTTGTAAAATTGACAATGCATAACATAATTTATAAGCAAGAATGATTCCTTATAAATTGTGATTATAACACCACAGCTAAATAGAAAGATATGATTGCAAATGTATCTCTTCAATAATGAATAGAATTAAAATGTCAGAATTTGAGAGGTAGAACTACCCTAGGTTTCATTTAGCACAATGAAAACATGTCATAAATAAATACAAATGATAAGTGATTTGCCCAGTGTCATAAAGATACTTAGTGGTAGAAGAAAATTTTAACTCCAAATTTCTGACCTCTTTTTCTGTTCCATAATACTCCTACATTTTAAGTATGAAATTTTGAATAAATATGAGGCAAAGACAGATTTGTTAATTACTCTTAATGTGCAATCAGGAAATTGAAATAAGGGCTTTCAATAAGCAAACACAGCTCCTAGTAACATGACCAAAGAGCCTTATAATACTTTTACCATGATGTGGTATACATACCTCCCCAGCTTATTTTCTTTGGATCTCAAAATGGATACTTTGCCTGTCTCCTGTTGCTATTAATTGCCACGTACATCTCTTTGTGTGATTTGCTTGGCAACCCTGAAAACGGCTGGCTGTCTGGTTGGATCAGTCCCCAGTGGCAAACTCAGGACTCTGCGTTCCCAGTACTGGCTCACAGAATCTGGTTGAATCACGTGAGTTATTTATACTTCACTATACTTGGTTCCTGGCACCAGAACTGGTAGAGGTCCATTTTGAAATGTGTTTGGTCAACCATGAGTTGAGTCAACTCAGCACTTGAGATTAAGGATGTCTTCTGGTACATGACAGTAAGTGTTCACAAGCAATTAGAAGCCACGTGTCAAATTGCAAATAACTCAGGTTTATATTTTAATACAGTTCAATTTTGCCTATTAGAGGGAATTATGGTAGCAATTAATAAACATGCTTAATCAGTGACATAATCATAACATTTGAGGAGGTTGGGAAAATGCTGAGGTAGTTGAAAAAATTAGTAAAAGGCATTTTGGAACCAAATACCTCAAAATCTCTTGGACATGGATTATAATATAATATGTAACATGCATCATGTGTAATATATTTTAACACATTTGTCCCTGATTTTTTCCCATTAAAAATGGGAAATTATAAAGACACTTTCTGTCTTTATGATTGTATTGTTTAGGGGGACAAAGAAAAAAGGCTTTAACAAAATTTGGTTGGGCACTGTGTCATAGAATCTAAAGATGCCCAATATCACTGTTATTAAAGGACATCTAAGTTATTGAGAGAATGCCATAATTAGAAGGAAAATGCAAGCACTGTTCTGAGAGAACTATTGATTCTTTGCTTTCAGACTACTCATTTGTTTAAGACAAATGTGCAAGCTACACCAAAGAACACCGTATCACCTTGGAGTTGCTGCCTCGGCAGTGGTACGACTGCTGATAGAGACAGGCTTGCATTTTCTCTTGAAGTCTTATGTCTTCCTTTAGTGTCATTGAACAAGGGCTGCTGAAGTGTCAGAAAAAATATTTATTGCTCTTCCATATGTCACTGCCCTCCCGCCAGTGACATGTGTACTCATCAGTCAAACGGAAACTACCCACCATGTTTGATTTACTGCAGTTGAAGGAAATCTGTTTGTGGGTTCCTATAACATAAGCCATTTTGCTAGAGATTAATGCCCTGATTTGCATGCAGTTCATGAGAGTTTTTTCATGATATACCAGAACTAAATGGAAGAAATCCAACTCTGTTTTTCCCTCTGTGGGGTCCTGCTCTTTCTCTTTCCCCTCCCTAACCTTTTCATTAACTTTCCCCTTGTTGTTCAGTAAAGCATTATTTACTTTGTGCCATCTCAGGACTTGGTAGGAGATTAAGTGATTAAGTTTTAGCAACACAGAAACCATGAATAAAGTCTCTCTTCAGAACACCTGGAAAATTACTTGAATAGCAACAGACTCTCTGGTGTTGGAAATGGACTTTTAACAAACATACCATGGTGAAAAATAAAATTGAGAAAATTTATTTTCAATTTATTTCAGAAATAAAATTTTCTGAAAAATAAAATTGAGTTTTCTCACTGACATCTATGTACCATTTACAATCTGTGAGGGATGTGGGGTAAGGTTTTCAGAGGTTTTGGAGTTGCTCAAGTTTAAGAAAGTTTTCTAACATACTATAATTCTACTGTATAGAATTCAAAATATATCTGTGTTGACATTTTTGTGCTGTAGGTAAAAACATTCTATAGGTGTATAATTGAATCTACTTTGACTAGCCACACCTGGTTGCTATATAGAACCTGTGATGATGGCAACCGAGATGACTAAGAGCAGCTACATTTATTCAGGTGCAGGTTAAAAAGTGGTTAACAATTGATTGAGATATTTATTCCATATCCCAACATCTTCACCAAAGCTCTTGAAGCATATGAAATTCTATTTAACTATTTAAATAGAATTTAAACAGTAAAATTTGACTATCAGTACCCCTATAAAGAATGTCCTATAAAGAATATATCTATGTAAATAAAGAAGATTTTATTATAATGTACAGAACCCAAGTCTTTTGTACTTCTCAGACATTAGGCAATAGATTATGAAGATTTCACAAAGCAGACTCCACAAAAAACTGTTAGAATTAATAACATATTCAGTAAAATTGCAGGATACAAATCATCATACAAAAGTCATTGCATTTCTATACACTGATAATGAACTCTCAGAAATTATAAAACAATCCCATTTACAATAGCATCAAAAAGAATAAAATAGAAATAAACTTAACCAATGAAGTGAAAGGTGTATACACTAAAAACTACAAAACATTGATTAAAGAAACTAAAGGATACACAAATAAATGACAGACATCCTGTATTCATGCATTGGAAGACTTAAGTTAAAATGTCTATACTACCCAAAGTAACCTGCAGATTCAGTGCTATCTCCATCAGAATTAGAATAGCATGTTTTATGCGGAAAGAGAAAATCAATCCTACAATTCATATGGAACCACAAATGACCCAGAATAGACAAAGTGATCTTGAGAAAGAACAAAGTTGGAGGCATCACAGTTCCTGATTTCAAAATGTATTACAAGCTACAATAATGAAAACAATATGGTACCAGCATGAAGATGGAGATATTGACCAAGGGATGGAAATAAATCCATACGTATATTGCCAACTGATCTTTGACAAGAGTTCCAAGAACACACAATGAGAAAAGGGAACTCCTCAACAAATGGTGTTGGGAAAACTGGATATTCACATATATATCCAGTATATCCATATCATATATATGATAATGTATATAATATATGATAATGTATATAATATACATTAAAGATATGTATTATATATAAGATGATATTATACATTATATATTATAATATATAAGATGATATATAATATATCATAATATATTATATATTATATATCATAATATATTATATATTATATATCATAATATATTATATATTATATATCATAATACATATTATATTTAATATATAATATGTAATATATAATATATATTATGATATATAATATATAATATATTATATATTATAGTATATGTAATATATGATATATATTATATACATATATAACATATAACATATAATATATATTATATATCATAATATATATAATATATATAATATGTAATTATATATAATGTAATAAATATGTAATTATAACATATATAATGTATATAATATAGAATATAATTATATATAATGTAATATATAATATATTATAATATATATAATATATGATATATTGAAATATAGTATATATGATATATGATATATTACAACATATATATCATATCTATAATATATGATATATTACCATATATATCATATTTCATATCTATAATATATGATATATTACAATATATATATTTCATATCTATAATATATGATATATTACTATATATTATATATCATATCTATAACATATGATATATTATAATATATAAGATATATCTATAATATATAATATATCATATCTATAATATGTATTATAATATATATCATATATATAATATATGACATAATATATAATATATTATAATATATGACATATAATATATATTATATATCATATATAATATATATGATATATATCAGATATCATATATAATATATATGATTTATTATATATCAGATATCATATATAATATATATGATATATTATATATCAGATATCATATATATTATATATGATATATTATATATCAGATATACATTATAAATATGATATATTATATATGATATGTAATATATAATCTATATTACAAATATGATATATTATATATTATATAGCATATGTAATATGCTATATAATATAATATACAATATGTAATATATAATACATAACATATACAATATGTAATATATAAAATATATAACATATACAATATGTAATATATATAATACATAACATATACAATATGTAATATATATAATACATAACATACAATATGTAATATGATATATAATACATAACATATACAATATGTAATATGATATATAATACATAACATATACAATATGTAATATGATATATAATATTCCAATATATAATATATAATGGAGTATCATTCAGCTTTAAAAAGAAGGAAATACTGCCATTTGTGACAACATGGATAAACCTGGAGGCCATTATGCCACATAAAATAAGCAAACTACAGAAGGACAAATATTGCATGATTCCATTTGTATGAGTTATCTAATAGTTGAAATCATAGACACAGAGAATATAATAGTGGTTGCCAGTAGCTGGGGGTGAGTGAAGTAGGAAGTTGTTTAATTGGTACAAAGTTTTAGTTTTGCTAGATGAGTAAGTTCTAGAGATCTGCTGTACAACATAGTGCCTATAATTAGCAATACCATATTGTGCACTTCAAAATTTGTTAAGAAGTGTTCTTACCACAAAAACAAAGACAAAGGGACACAGGAAACTTTAAGAGGTGTTGGATATGTCTGTTATGTTGATTGTGGTATTGGTATCATTGGTGTTTAATTATGTTCAAAGTCATCAAATTGTACACATTAAATATGCTCAGTTCTTTGTATATCAAATATGCCTCAATAAAGCTGGTGGAAAAATAGAAAAAAAAGAATGAACAAATAGTTGATTAAAAATTTCACAAAAAGATAGGCAAGTGACTGATGAAGATCTTGAACTTGCATCAGTAATAGATATTCCAAATACGTAGACAAAAGAGAGAACATCAGTGATCTAAATGTCTAGAGTGGCCTGAGAATATCTTGCTGCCTGATTTGACACAAACATATATTAAAGCCAAGATCGGGACTGAAACTAAGTACCATCAGCATATGCTCAATGAGCCATATGCTGTCTGTGATTCTAGAATTTTCTGAGTCACCCTCAGTTTTTCCTGTCTAGCCTCAAGACATCAGAAATTGGCACATAACCAGTATTTCTATAGTTACTTTTGAATTGCAAGCAGTGTAAGGGTGATTAAATGCTTGTTTTCTTGAGTAGGACACATAGGAGGTTTGAGTTCTAGCTCCACCCTTTAATAACTGTGTAATTTTAAATAAAGTATTCAGTCTTTCTAAGCTTCTGTTTTTTCTGAAAATGTGGTTAATAAAAATGGTTGAAACACTTAGAGAAGTGCTTGGCAGATAGAAATTACTAAAGCAACATTAACTATTATTGTTATCAACAACATTTAGCCTTCTAGAAATCATCTGATGGCAGACCACAACTGCTTTTAAGGCCATCTCTGAATGGTATAATGGAAGTGGGAAGTGAGAGAATTGAGGGCAAGATGCAGGGAATATGTAATTAATTTCCTTGATAAATTAAAGTACAGTAGTTACTTTTTGAAATTTGCTGTTGGAAATCCACCTTCCATATGCAAAAAAGGAAGCCTAGGGAACATCTACTCTGAAGACTGAGGCATAGAATTAAATACTGGGCATATGGAACTATATTATTGTATGATAAAAATGCAGATATGTTGATCAAAACTCCCTGAGACAGCTACCATCTTATTAGGAAATCTACCACTACTATTGCTAGTTGTTTTAGTGGAATGTACAGTGGCATGTAGGTGTGTGTGTCTTGGGGATATAGTATCATTCTGCTTTTTATAATAATCAGTATTATTGGGCTTCTCCAATATTAATTCTATCAATATTTCATTACAAATGAGGTAGTTGATGCCACTTAGAAGTGGCAGTGCTCCTTCTAAGGGAAAAATGCATCCTTTCAAAATTGCCAATTTGTGATAATGCATATGCACAACAGAGAAGAAAGATGATACTAATAAAAATTTTCCTCAGGTTTTTATTGAAAAGTGAATAATTTTACATTAGCTAAGTTATACATTCCTGACCATATGTAATACATTTTCAAAACTTTCTGTGTATATTATCATTTTAATCATGGTGATTAGGGAGGCATTGAATACATATTTCATTCATGGTGGCAACCTGTATCCAATTTTCATGTGATCTTATTCTGTTTATTTTACTTTCCTACTCTCTCATTATAATTTCTTCACAGCTTTGAAACAAATATTTACACAATGGTGATAGTTTGTTACCCTTATATAGACATTTTACCAGGACTCCAAAAATGCTCCTGGAAAAAACATAGAGAAGCATAATAAGCATTTTAATATAAGTAGCAGGAACTTCTTTTGACTACATAATTTTTTTTATCAGAACTTCCACTGAATAATTTAAACACATATGGAAACTAACCTTCAGCCTAAAACTTCAGTGATTAAGATAGCAATCTTAAAGCAAGCTTTATGTCTCTTGTCTGCTTTCTAATCTACACATACACAAATACACAAATGCATACACATAAATGAGAATTATATCCTATTTTACAATTTTTGCCTGTGCACCAATGATTTCTCTGCTCTTTTGAGTGATTATTGTCTTTTGTTTTAGGGAGATTAAACTAGTACAGTTAAATAGACTTCTTAGAAATAGACCACCTCATTCCATAGTGAATTAAAATCTATAGCCATTGCAATTTTACAGACTTTAATTTAATCTCTTTCTCTATGCCTCATTAGATTTGATGCTTAGAATTTCTAATGATTCCACCAGTGTCCTTAATGAACTTGTGAACCAATTACAGGCATACCTCAGAGATACTGTGTGTTTGGTTCCAGACCACAACAATAAAGCAAATATTGCAATAAGGCGAGTCACACAAATTTTTTTGTTTCCCAGTGCATATAAAACTTGTATTTACAGTATATTGTAGTCTATAAAGTATGCAGTAGAATTATGTCTAAAAACAGCATACATACCTTCATTTTAAAATGAAAAGTTTATTGCTAAAAAATGCTAAGGAAAATATGAGCCTTCAGTGAGTTGTAATGTATTTGCTGGTGGAGAGTCTTGCCTCCATATAGATGGCTGCTGACTGATCAGGATAGGGGTTGCTGAAGGGTCGGGTGGTGGGGGAAATTTCTTAGAATAAGACAACAGTAAAGTTTGCCACATCAGTTGACCCTTCCTTTCACAAAAGATTTCTCTGTAGTATGTGATGCTGTTACTCACAATAGAACTTCTTTCAAAATTAGAGTCAGTCTTCTTAAACCTTGCCACTGCTTTATCAACTAAGTTTATTTAATATTCTAGATCAATTGCCATCATTTCAATAATGTTCCCAGCAGCTTCACCAGGAGTAGATTCAAACTCAAAAAACCACTTTGTTTTGTTCATTCATAAGAAGCAACTCCCCATTTGTTCTAGTTTCGTGATGAGATCACAGCAATTCAGTTACATCTTCAGGCTCCATTTTAAATTCTAGTTCTCTTGCTGTTTCCACCACATCTCCATTGATTTCCTCCACTGAAGTCTCAAACCCCTCAAAGTCATGCATGAGAGTTGGAAACAATCTCTTCCAAACTCCTGTTAATATTGACATTTTTACCTCCTGCCATGAATCATGAATGTTCTTAATGACATCTAGAATAATTAATCCTTTTCAGAAGATTTTCCATTTTCTTTGCCCAGATCCATCAGAGAAATCATTATCTATAACATCTATAGCCTTATGAAATTTATTTCTTAAATAATAAGACTTGAATGTCAAGAATTACTCCTTGATCCATGGGCTACAGAATGAATATTGTGATAGCAGGCATGAAAATAGGATTAATCTTCTTATATATCTCCACCAGAGATTTTAGGTGACCAGCTGCATTGTCAATGAGCAGTAATTTTTGAAAATAATATTTTTCTCTAAACAGGTCTCAACAGTGGGTTTAAAATATTCAGTAAAACATGCTGTAAGCAGATGTGCTATCATTCAGGCTCTGTTGTTCCATTTGAAGAGCACATGTAGAGTAGATTCAGCATAATTTTTAAGGGCCTTTGGATTTTTGAAGTGGTAAATGAGTCAACTTAAAGTTACCAGTTGCATTAGCCCGTAATGAGAGAGTCAGCCTGTACTTTGGAGCTCTGAAGCCAGACATTGACTTCTCCTCACTAGCTATGAAAGTCCTAGATGACATCTTAGTCCATTAAATGGATGTTTTTTGTTTCCCTTGAAAATTGCTTCCATTGTCTCTATCTGTTATTTTACTGTAGCCATCTTCATCAGTGATCTTAGCTAGGTCTTCTGGATAACTTGCTGCAGCTTGTACATCAGCACCTGCTACTTCACCTTGTATTTTTATATTATGGAAATAGTTCTTTTCTTAAACCTGATGTACCAACCTCTGCTATTTTCAACTTTATTTCTGCAGCTTCCTCACCTCTCTTAGCCTTTAAAGAATTGAAGAGAGTTAGGGCCTTGCCCTAGATGAGGCTTTGGCTTAAGGGAATGTTGTGGCTGGTTTGATCTTTTATCCAGACCACCAAAACCTTCATATCAGCAATAAGGTTGTTTTACTTTCCTATCATTGTGTGTTCACTGGAGTAGCACTTTCACTTTCCTTTGAGAACTTTTCCTTTGCGTTCGCAACTCAGCTGTTTGGCACAAGAGGCCTAGCTTTCAACCTGTCTTGGCTTTCAGCATGCCTTCTGCACTAAGCTTAATCATTTCTAGCTTTTGATTTAAAGAGAGAGATGTGCAACTCTTCCTTTCACCTCAACACTTAGAGGTCATTGTAGTGTTGGTTATTGACAATGTATTATTGTGTCTCAGAAAATAGGGACACCTGAGGAGAGGGAGAGAGATGGGACAATGACCTATCGATGGAGCAGTCAGAACACATAAAACATTGATCTATTAAGTTCACTGCCTCATATGGGCATGGTTCATGGCACCTTAAAACCATTACAATAGTAACATCAAAGACCATCAATTATATATCACTGTAACAAATATAAAAGTTTGAAATATTGTGAGAATTACCAAAATATGACACAGAGATGTGAAGTGAGCACACAATGTTGGAAAAATGATGCCAATGCATTTGCTTGGTGCAGGTTTGCCACAAACTTTCAATTTAGAAAACACAAAATGTCTGCAAAATGCAGTGCAGCAAAGCACAATAAAATGAGGTATGTCTGTACATTCAACTCTCTCGTGGTTTCTTCATAGCTACTACATTTGGGTATACCCTTTAGAAGAGTGTTCTCTATTCATTAGGGGAATTGTGTACAAAAGTAGAGATAGACTGGGTCATATCCTTCCTTACCATTTGAAGAAGAACTCAGAGGGAAACACCTAGAGGTGGCATGCCAGCAGTGCCATCTCTGTAGTGAAAAGGATAGAAAATTAGCTGACTGTTCTTGGCCTAAACCGAAACATGTATTAATACAGTTACTTATATAGTGTTATATTTATAGAGGAAAGGAAGTTACTTACTTCATGAGCTACCTCCCTTTTAGATTCAGTACTGAACACATCAGCTTGTTTAAAACCTTTTAAGCACTTAGCAAGTTCTTGTTGAATAAAAAATAAATAGAAATGTTCACCTTTGACTTGTGGCTTAGGCTCCTGTGATTTAAATATTGTAAAATATTTTCCAGTTTATCTTTCTTAGCTCTAGGTAGAAGTGCTTTCAAACCAATTCAGATAAATAGATTCTTTTGATTTAAATACCTTCATGAAAGGAGGTTATTCTCTTTCCCAGGGTCTTGCCAAGATTCTATGGGAAATTGAACTTTACACATTTCCCATGACTTTCCTCCTCATCATTCTTCTTTCTGTCTAGTACAAGACTCCAAAATATGATTTTAGAATCTTTGATTTCTCATTTTCCCAATTTCAAATTTATTTTGACACTTAGCCAGATCTTAAAGAATTCTTTTTAAAATTATTTCCAGAATCTATACTTTTATCCAGCACTGTCAATAGATTCACTATTTGTCAGACCTGGTCTCTGGCTACTTACTTTCCTTATTCCAATTTCACAAAAGTAAGATTTTACGATTTCAATCAATAGTATAGATTGTGGTCAAAAGCATATTTGATACATTTCTGGCTTTATGTGTGTGTATAAGAAATTTTCTTTGTACTGTCTTTAGTGCAGACATAATTTATGTTCTTTTCCAATGTATCCATCCATTGATCCATTTATCTATCAAAAAAGAAAGGCATCTTCTTATAATCATTGTATTTCTCATGTTACTAATATGCAACATACATACACACACACACACACCACCACACACTCCTACATCATCTAAAAGCTTATGTAACATGAACCTAAGAATGACTCTTCTTGTTTGATCTGTACAGTCTGACATTAAGTGTATTTTAAATTGATATTAATGATAATATTCTTAAAAATCCAAAAGCGATAAAGATTTTTCTCATGAAAGATGGTGCGTTATTTTCCTAAATTGAAAAAATTGACTTCTCAGTTGGAAGTCAATGACATTTGGGCCCATTTCTTAAAGGATTCTAAGATTAAATCTTCTAAGTAGATTTATTTCTTTACAGATAAAACAAATAAGAACATGCTATCACGTCTCCCAGGATTCAGTTTTGTGGGTCTATTAGGCAATTATTAATAGATTAGGAAAAAGGAAAGCTAAGTAAACTCTTCAACTTATACTACCACTTTTTGTAAAGATACCAAGCAGATTCAAAGGCACTCCAGAGGTGTCTACATACATTGAAGGGCTGAAGGGGACAGGATGATACAAGTGAAGTAAAACATTTTCAAATGCAAAAGAAAAATAGGGGGCTGAAAGATAAAAAGAAATCAAAGATGAGAAGTAAGGGACCAACAGGAACAGCTAATGTTTCCAATTACATTATTAAAAGTGAGTTTATGTATTTCACATAGAAAACTTTAAATTTGTTCCTTTATTCTTGGAGAGCAATAAAACATTGCCTTACGTGTATTATGATCATAACCAGTCTAAATTTTCAACAGAGTAATAATCTCCGTTTCATGTGGGAAAATCTTATTTTACATTATTCATCAAGAAAATATCTCAGATATGGGAAATATCATTTTACATAAAAATGAACGAAAGGTATTTAAAATATATACATTCTATTATTTAAGCACAGTGAGGAATCCTGGTGAGGAAAGGTGGAAAAGGGTGGAGGGGCAAGATATGTCATCTGAAAATGCAGTCTCTAGACCATTTCTTTGATAATGATGCTAGAAGTAAGGGACAGTAGGAAAGTCTTGATCTTAGAGTGTAGAAAAAAGTTTGTGCCTGTATGGGAGAGTTGCTCGGGGTCTTTTGGGAGATAAGAGGTATGGCATTTTTGTGTGATGCTTAGTGGTACCAGAGATTCTCTTTCAGTACATCCAGAGAAAGTTGTTCTCAACTCTAAGAGAGATCCAGGTTCTTCTCTTGGGAGCTTCATAAAACAGCTATCAAGTTCACAGAAAGAAAAAGGTCACAAAAGTTGGTTCCTGAACAACAGGTGCTTGTGGCAGCCACAGCAGAATCGTTAGCAGCCAATTTAAGCAGTTTTAGTGGGCCCATTTGAATAGATCTAACAGACTCTGAGATGAAAACAAAGCCCCCTTTGGAAGACAGATTTAAAATATGCACACATGCATTCACATGTGTATGTATGGGGAGTATCTATATATGTATCTATATACACACATACATATAGAAGATATAGAAGGGGTTTGTGTGTGTATATATCTTCTTCCTTTTCTTCTCTTTAAAACAAACAGAGGAATTCCATTTTCAGCTAAGAAGGAATAAGAGGGGTAGGATTTAACCTCCTGCCTGAAACAATAACAATAAAAAGGAAAAATAAAATAAATGAACTCCTGAACATCAGGCAATGAAGGGCACAGATCTCTGGAAGGTAACAAACAAATAAGGAGAACCATATGATAAATCCAGCTTACTGCCTGCAGAAAGTTTCCTGGCCATGGTGCACATATGGGAGTGTAGGAGTGGAAATCAGGCAAAGTCCAGTAAACTCACCAATTTAAGGAGAAAGCTGAGAGTACTGGGAGACCAAGGTGACTAGAAATTCCAGGACAGAACACTAGAGAGGAGAGAGCTTCATAGAGAGAACTCCAAAGATCTGCAAAGAATTCCACCCAAGTATTCAGTTGAGTACTGATCAGCACGTGTATGTGACAAAACTACTTGAGTCAGGGGAAAGAAAAACTTAAAATAATTAGGGGTAGAAGTGTCCCATGTACACACAGGGCTGAGAAATGTACCTGTTTCCACCAGTCAGAGAAGGAAAGCATATATTATTAGGTAGGGTATACAGAAAAGTCTTGCCTTAGTAGTGAGGAATAATCAACCCTAGACTGAGCACTTCTCTAGTCCTTCCAAACAAATCTTAAAAGGAAGATCCAAAATAATAAAACTATTTCCAGTAACTTAATGGCATCCCAGAATAAAGCTTCATAATATTTTAGGAATACAAAAATACCCAGTATCCAACAAAGTGAAATTCACGATGTCTTGAAATACAATCACAATTTACCAGACATGCAAAGATGCGGGAAAATAAGGCTCATAATGAGGACATAAATGAATGAACTAATTAAACTGACAGATGTTTACCTCATTAGTGTCCATACATGTATGATTGGTAGATTTCCTTCTAGATGCTATTCTGTGCCTTTATCAATATATAAATATGCCCACAATAACTGAGTATAGTGAGTCTTTATTATCTCAGTGTTCATCATCAGAGGCCCATATTTGGGGAAATGTTTAGAAAAATAAAAGTTGTTGCAATGTTAAAACATTTGTTAATAAATAAAGAGATATACAATCAGTCTTCCCCGCACCCCACCAAATCCTTCTCTGTTTAACATTAGTGCCTCTCCTGTTGGTCTTTCCTTGGTTGCCACAAGTTCCAAAGATAAACTGAAATAACAATGCAAAACAATTGCAAAAGCTCTTCAGAAATGGATTACTTGAATAACAAAGTATTCGTAGGGTACATTGAAACTAAGGATAAAGCCCTCAAGTATTTTTTACAACATGATCTTCTTTAAAAGATAGCCAACTAAAGTCAAAAGTTAAATGGAAACTGTCATATGACATCGTACGGTTTTGTTGAAATTATTTAGGCAAAAAAATTTGGACTTGATTTATTCTTGTTTTGTTCTAATAAATAGGGCAGCATTGCAACTAAACTTTTATAAAATAAAATAAGCATATTTTAATAATATTAAGCCCAAATTAAAGACTTTTTTTCTGGTCTCCTACTATTTATCATTTACTTTCCACCTTGTCTTAAGTGGTAATCAAGAAAGGTTTGATTTATTTTTATTTTATTTTATTTTATTTATTTATTTATTTATTTATTTTTTCCTAGGAAGTCTCTCTCTCACCCAGGCTGGAGTGCAGTGGTGCAGTCGGCTCACTGCAACCTCCATCCCCTGGATTCAAGCGATTCTCTTGCCTCAGCCTCCTGAATAGCTGAGATTACAGGCGTGCACCACCATGCCTAGCTTATTTTTGTATTTTTAGTAGAGATGGGGTTTCATCATTGTTAGCGAGGCTGGTCTTGAACTCCTGACCTCAGGTGATCCACCCACCTCAGCCTCCCAAAGTGCTGGGATTACAGATGTGAGCCACCACACCCAGCCTTATATTTACGATTAGCTGGGGGAGAATTGCTAGCATGTTGTAAACTCACCCTCCTGAGAAGAAGACATGAGGAATTTTATCTTTCAGTTCACCATAGGTGAGACAACACTTGACAGGAACATTCAAAGGGCTTGATTTGTGTCTGCTGCTGTATGGGGACAGAGTGGCCTATGACATACGTTCAGGAGTATAAATCTGAGAGGCGTTGGATGGGGCTGCTTGCTCTGATGATGCAATGAGGAGAGGCAGCTACATGGAATTTGGGTGGGACTTCCAAAAGATGCAGTTGGACCAGATATGGGTCAAGTGAGGGAACAGATCTGGCCTGGGCCTTTTAAAAATCTTGCCCAAAGGGGACAAGTTAGAAAGGCCAAGGAACAACAATAGTCTGTGTAGAATGGTCTGCCTCAAGGGGAGTCTCTTGTGTCATGAGAAGTGCAAATGATTTTTCTTAGTAGGGGCTTTGGAAGAATCCATAAAAATACCTACATTAGACAGAATTAACATAATAAATTTTTTTTGGCCCGGAAAATAATGGTGACATCCTATGGAAGCAAAGACAACTAAGTCTCTTTCTGTTTTTCTACCTTCCCTTACTCTTCCTCACTTCACACTGGCAAAGCCCAGCTAGGAAAGGGGAAAAGATTTAACACTAAATGTAGTCCAGAGTTTTGATGATTTCAAGGGCTTAATATTTCAGTTACAGAACTGACACATTTGTATGTGTGTTATATGCAAGTGCATGAGATTTAAAGAAACTTTCTGATTGATTTCCTCCCTCTCAACTTTTTTTGTTGTTGTTGTTGTGGTATTTGTATTTTATTTGGTCCCTATTGCTTTTTGCAGAGTGGGGGTGAGCTGGAGGGAAGTAAGGTTTTCTTTTTTCTCTTTTCTGTCTTGCTGTATTGATCAAATTTTCTTTATTTGTCTCCCTTCCTGCTAGAGATTGAGAAGTTCTACTGCTCAGTTTCCCCTACCCCCCAAAATCATACATGGGTGTATAATTTCTAAGGCAAAACTTTTAAAATTCACAGTTGCCACATAGGTGCCATAATTTAGCTATGCGTAGAATGCTACAGTCTATGATCTTTTTCTCTCAGAGTTCTGTAAATGTTACCTCACGGTATTCTGACATTTAGGGTTGATGATAATCACATTCTCTTTCTTTTGAAGATAATTTTTTTTTGACATAGAAACTCTAAAGGTTTTCTCTTTATTTTTGGAGATTTTTTTTCTTTTATTATTATTATACTTTAAGTTTTAGGGTACATGTACACAATGTGCAGGTTAGTTACATATGTATACATGTGCCATGCTGGTGCGCTGCACCCACCAACTCGTCATCTAGCATTAGGTATATCTCCTAATGCTATCCCTCCCCCCTCCCCCCACCCCACAACAGTCCCCAGAGTGCGATGTTCCCCTTCCTGTGTCCATGTGTTCTCATTGTTCAATTCCCACCTATGAGTGAGAATATGCGGTGTTTGGTTTTTTGTTCTTGCGATAGTTTACTGAGAATGATGATTTCCAATTTCATCCATGTCCCTACAAAGGACGTGAACTCATCATTTTTTGTGGCTGCATAGTATTCCATGGTGTATATGTGCCACATTTTCTTAATCCAGTCTATCATTGTTGGACATTTGGGTTGGTTCCAACTCTTTGCTATTGTGAATAGAGCCGCAATAAACATACGTGTGCATGTGTCTTTATAGCAGCATGATTTATAGTCCTTTGGGTATATACCCAGTAATGGGATGGCTGGGTCAAATGGAATTTCTAGTTCCAGATCCCTGAGGAATCGCCACACTCAACTTTTATCCCTGTTATCTTATCTTCCCCTGCTGATTTGATTGGAAAAGAAGAGAGAAGAAAAAAGCAGTAGAGGTGGGTAAACAAGATATTTAGAGATATGCATACTTAAACTTTGTGAAATCTCTCTAATATTGTAATTCCATAATTTTGTGTATTGCTCAGTGTAAAACTTCTAAGCAGGGGAAGTTTACCTGGAGTGGCTCTGACACTGGAATTGACACCTTTTCCCCACTTGGAGTATTTTATAGTGCTTGATTTGTTCCCACTTCCCTTTGCAGGGCTCCTATGCTAATCTGACATAAGGACAATCTCTTCTCATTTAGGGGTTGGTTTCCTGCCCTCAAGTACCATCAGTATGTGTTCACCTTCCACCGCTCTTAAGGCAGGCTTATATAGCATTGACTCTTGGGGGTTGAGTAGGAAATGTGAGCATTTTTGTAGTAGGATAGCAAATATTCTTTCTGAACTGTAAATACTGATGATCTGTTCTTTTCCTTAAATTTCTTCCCTTACTCCAACTCCTATCATTCGTGCCCCCACTTTCCCTGAATCTTTAACACATTTTGCCTGCCCCTTCACTCACTGCACATCCCCAAGATGATGATCTTTTTCATGGACTGTGGATGCCTAAGTTGTTCCGTCTTCCTTTTGAATCCACCTACAAGGGCCATCAGTCTTAAGATGCTCACTTGGTGTCAATAGGCCACCTTAGTTTTTTGACAATCCAGTCTCTAGGGATACTGAATGTTCCTTAAAGTAATTATTCCAGTTCTTGGTGAATGAAGATATTTCTTACTGTTCTTGAGAGTTTTGTATGGGAACAGTGAGTAGATTAAAAGTCTTTTGAATATACAGACATATCCATGAAACTGGCAGACAGCATGGTAGTTAAGTAGGTGTACTTCACTGTCGCTCTGCCTTGGGTCAGATCCTGGCTCCCGCATTTGATTGTGCATGGTCTTAAGAAAATTACTTAACCTCACTACGCCTTATTTTTTAATTTATTAAACGAGAATGATGACCACAATAATATTATTTATCTTAGCTTTCCTTTTGTTGAGGAGGGGGTGAAGCCTAAGTGAGATTATACATACAAAGCACTTAAGTTAGGACATGATGTATATTAAGCACTCAATAAATGTTAGTTACAAAGGAAAAGTGTACTTTTAAAAACTATTGTTCAAATAAGTTTCAGTGACAATTGTTTTTAAAACACTGAGATGTCGATTTTATTTAAAAGTAATATCTGTATGTATGAGTAACTTCAGGAGAAAGAGACATGGAATCTTTGGCACTGAGACACTTTTAAGGCTACTGTTGAGGAAGTAGCTATTTACCTAATACAATAATTTATCTGAAAACAGAAGGATGCTTCAAAATATCTTTAGTCTAAAATCAAAAGTAAACTATTATCTTGTTTCCTGTGATATTTCAAATCTTCAGCAAATTTAAAAGTAGAGAAAAAGAAGAGTAGAGTGCAGTAAGAGAACTAAGTGAGGTTCAAAGAAAACCTGTTGTTTAATGCAGATTTAAATAGTGGGGAAAATGAAACTTTTTTAAAGTGGTGGGGATATTTTAAGTATGTAAATGTCTATGAGAAGAGAAAGTGGGGTTTTAAAAATTGTTTGCTTAAGATTATCATTGTTAAATATATTTCTTTTTTTATTTGTATAAATTTAGGGGATACAAGTGTCACATGGATATATTGTGTGGTGGTAAAGTCTGGACTTTAAGTGTAACCATTACTCAAACAATATACATTGCACATAATTTTATTTCTCATCCCTCACCCCCCTCCCGATCTCCCTCCCCTGGGTCTACAATGTCTGTTATTCCACACTTTATGTTCATGTGTACACATTATTTAGCTCCCACTTATAAGGAAGAACATTTGGTATTTAACTTTGTTTGAGTTATTTAACTTATGAGAATGGCCTCCTGTTCCATCCATTTTGCAAAGATATGATTCTATTCGTTGCTATTGTGAATAGTACTGTAAACATATGAGTGCACTTATCTTTTTGATATATATTTGGGTATATATTCAGTAGTAGGATTGCTGGATCACAGGGTAGATCTATTTTTAGTTTTTCTGAGAAATCTCTATACTGTTTTCTAAAGAGATTGTACTAATTTACATTCCCACCAATGCTATACAAGAGTTGCCTTTTTGCCACAAGCTTGCTAACATCTGTTATTTTTTGACTTTTCAATAATAGCCATTCTGACTGGCATAAGATGATATCTCATTGTGGTTTTAATTTACATTTCTCTGATGATTGGTGATGATGGGCATTTTTTCATATGCCTTTTGGCCATTTGTATGTCTTCTTTAAAGAAATAACTATTCAGATCATTTGCCCATTTTTAAATTGGATTATTTGGATTTTTGCTGTTGAGTTGAGTTCCTTGTAGATTCTGGATATTAGTCCCTTGTCAGATGCATAGTTTTTGAACATTTTATCCCATTCTGCAGGTTTTCTGTTCATTCTATTGATTATTTCTTTTGCTGTGCAGAAACTTTAGTTTCAGTCCCATTTGTCTATTTTTGTTTTTGTTGCATTCAATTTTGAGGTCTTAGTTATGAATTCTTGGCCTACGGCAATGTTCAGAAGAGTTTTTTCTAGGTTTACTTCTAGTATATATAGCTTCAGGTCTTACATTTAAGTATTTTGTTCATCTTGAGTTAATTTTTGTATATGGTGAGAGATAGGGGTCCAGTTTCATTCTTCTGTATATGGCAATCCAATTTTCCCAGCACAATTTATTGAAAAGCGTGTCCTATTCCCATCGTATGTTTCTGTTGACTTTGTCAAAGATCAAACTGGCTGTAGGTATGTGTCTTTATTTCTGATTTCTTCATTCTGTTCCATTGATTTTTGTGTCTTTTTATACTAGTACCATGCTGTTTTGGCTATTACAGACTTTCGGTATAATTTGAAATCAAGTCGTGTGATGACTCTGGCTTTGCTCTTTTTGCTTAGAATTGCTTTGGCTATTTGGGCTCCGTTATGGTTCCCTATGGATTTTAGGATTGTTACTTCTAATTCTGTGAAAAATGACATTGGTATTTTGGTAGGAATGGAATGGAATTGTAGATTGCTTCAGGAAGTCTGGTCATTCTAGTGATATTGATCCTTTTAGTCCATGAACATGGGATGCTTTCCTATTTGATTGTGTCATCTATAGTTTTGTTTCATCAATGTCTTGTAGTTTTATTTGTACAGATATTTCACCACCTTAGATAAATATTCCTAGGTTTCTTTCTTTTTTTTTGTAGGTATGGTAAATGGGATTGACTTCTTGATTTGGTTGTCAGCTTGATCATTATTGGTGTATAGAAATGCTACTGTTTTTTGTATGTTGATGTTGGATCTTGAAACTTTACTGAATTCATTGATCAAATCTTAGAGTCTTTTGGAGGAGTTTTTAGGGTTTTCTAGGTATAAAATCGTATCGTCAGCAAACAGATAATTTGACTCTCTCTTTTCCAATTTGGATACCTTTTCTTTCTCATGCCTGATGGCTCCGACTAAGATTTCCAGTACTATGTTGAATAAGAGTGGTGGATGGGCATCCTTTCTGTTTTTCCAGTACTTAGGGGGAATGGTTTCAACTTTTCCTCATTCAGTGTGATGTTGGCTGTGGGTTTGTTATATATAGCTTTTATTATTTTAAGGTGTGTTTCTTCTATGCCTAGTTTGTTGAGGGTTTTCATCATGAAGAGATACTAAATTTTATTGAATACTTTTTTTGCATCTATTGAGACAATAATAGGGTTTTTGTTTTTAATTATATTTATGTGGTAAAATACATTTATTAATTTGCATATGTTGAACCATGCTTGCATCCCTGGAATAAAACACACTCAGTTGTGGTATATTATCTTCATGATATGATGTTGGATTCAGTTTGGCAGTATTTTGTTGAGGATTTTTGCACCTATGTACATCAGGGATATTGATCTGTAGCTCTGTTTTTTGTTGTGTCCTTGTCTGGCTTTATGTTTCCTTATATGAGAGATAGTGACAAATATTTGTGTTTAATTTTTTTTAAGTCTGAAAATAGTATGTAAACTGAGAGAATTAAAAGTGTGAAGCTTATTTTTTCTGGTGGAAAAATACATGTATCTCCTGTAATTTGAATCAGAAGTGCTTTCATTCAGATGCTTTTATGTTAAACACTTGTAAAGCTGTAAAACTTTGCTATTACCATAAGGGATCACATAGCTGAGTGCCATTCAAATTATAAAATCAATGAAAGTACCTTAAAATGTCAGTAAACAAATTTCTCGAGCTGTTGGCTATCTACTGGTGAAGATAGCGGTAGTTTCCCAATCTCATGCTGTCTGCTTCTCAGTTTAATTACCATGATGTGATCAGAAGTATTTTCTGTACATTGGTCATGAGATATTTTTGAAATGAGAATTAACAGCCTCACTGAACACCTGGTGTGATTTCACTCTTGACTCTCATTTGTAATGGTTGTTCTGCCTTTATTAATTCCAATAGCACAGAACAAGTCTGGAGAAGTACATATAAGATTGCAAAATGTGGTTATCTGGCATGGGATAAGAATTAGGTTAAAGTTGGGGAACGTTCCTTTAACTTCTCACTTTGTATGTTTTTTCAAAATGGTGAACTTCCTAGTGAATTTTAACACTTTCATTTTTCAACTGTAACATGTATTTACAAATTAATAAGTATATATAACCTAGCAATTACATCCCAGTTACGTAGTCATGTTTACTAAAAGGCATACATTAGAATGTTCCTCGCATCACCTTTTGTAATAGCTTCAAACGGAAATATTGAAGTTCTACAAAAGAAGAACAGATAAATAAATGGGGGATGTATTCACATTGTGGAATACTGTACAGCAATGAAAACGAATGACCTATAGCTACATATAACAATGTGGATGAATCCCACAAATGTAATATTGGAAGAAGCCATTCCATTACATGAAGCTCAATATGAGGCAAAGACTTACCTATCCAGTTAGAGGCAGGATAGTAGTTATTTGTAGAGATGGAATCACTGGGAGGGTAAATAAGGAGGCTTCTGGGATGCATGTAATGCTCTGTTTCTTAATACAGAGAACAGTCAACACCCTTAATACAGGGTATTGATGCCACAATTAGCACCCTTAATACAAGGTGTTGACTGTACAATTATATACTTGGTAAATATTTATCAAAGTGTCAGCTTATGAAATATGTCCTTTTATGTATTATAATACACTTCAGTTACAAGTTTTAGAGTCTATTGATTACCAAGTGAAGAGGTTTTGATGTTTTAAAACATTATGAAGAACCTATTTGGAGGGAAAAAACCTCAAATTTTAGCTAGAGATCAACAACAGACTTTGAGTTTGGCAATGCCTTACACATTACAATTGCTAAATAAATGTGTGTTGATGGACCAATGTGCTTTATTCTACTGATTATGTTAAAGCATGATGTTAAGAATTTAAGATAAATATTTGCAATAAAGCTAGGCAAGACAAAGAGCACTCAAAATTCCTTAAAAGTATTTCCTTGGAGTATTGAGGAATATTCTTAAGAGCATGGAAAGCTAATAATGTCTGACCAAGTGCACATATTCACTTTCTAAGGATATTACTAGCTCCCTGCTTTATCTCTATTGATAATTTTTATCTGGCTTCAGCCCTCCTTTTAAGTGGTTTTTATTGAGTTTATTTCTATGATGATGATTGATTGCCCTAACAGATTGGTAACCTGATGGGTTTTGGGCACAAAGATATCTTTCATAGTTATTGAATAATATATATTATTTAGGAAATGTTTATCAAATGGATGGTCATTTTTATACTAAGATGGAGACAGATCTATTTTAAGTGCTGCAGAACATGTTTTAAACAAATATATCATTTTCTGAATGAAGCCTTGGGGTAAAAATATGTCATATATATTAAAAATTTAAAAATTAAGTTATGTAAAATTAAGTATTGAACTACTACAATGCAATTTAACTGTCACCTTTCAATGTAAGGATTGAAGATCAGTTGAAATCTAGCAGGCTTTTCATAGCCTCATCCTTGGATTAGGTTACATTAAGGTCTCATAATTGTGAGATGGTTTTGTTTTGGTTTATTTAGCATCTAAAACCATTAATATATTGTATATCAAGAACATAATAAATATGTGAACATTCTATGCCTCAGTAACTGTACACAAAGGTTGATTAGATTTCTTATAGGAAATATATATTTTATATAAATATATTACATATTATATAATACATATATTTCTTACATGAGATACACATGTGTTTCTTATATTGGCCAAGTAAATGTTTTTACTGAATGCAATATTTTCAATTATTTTTTCAGCATTGAATGGTTTTTTACATATTAATCTTTAAAAAAATTTTTGTTGATCCACAATAGTCTTACATATTTGAGGGATACATGTGATATTTTGATACCTGTATACAATATGTAATGATGAAGTCAGGGTTATTGGGATATCAGTCAACTCAAACATTTATCATTTCTTTGTATTGAGAAAATGACAACTCTTCTTTTCTAGCTTTTTTTTTTTTTTTGACACAGGGTCTTGCTCTGTCACCTAGATTGGATGGAGTGCAGTGTTGCAATCACAGCTTACTGCAGCCTTGAACTCTTGGGTCACGAGATCCTCCCACCTTGGCCTCCCAAAGCATTGGGTTACAGACATGAGCCACTGTGCCTACCCTATTTTTAAATATATAATAAATAATTTTTAACTATAATTTCCGTATCATACTACCAACACTAGAATATATTCCTTCTATCTAACTGTATTTTTGCATCTCTTCACCAACTTTTCTTCATCCCTTCCTTCCTTTCCCAGCCTTTGATAAGCATCGTTCTACTCTCTACCTCCTTGTGATCTACTTTTTTAGCTCCCACGTATGAGTGAGAACATGAAACATTTGTCTTTCTGTACTTGGCTTATTTCACTTAACATAATAACCTCCAGTTCCATCCATGTTGCTGCAAATAACAGTATTTCAGTTTTTAAAAAAGAACATTTTCTACCATCTTTTCTTTACATTTAAATCTAATTTATGTATTTTGTTCAGATCTGATTTACTTGTGTTACCTTTTAAAATATTTTCTATTTCCTTTACTTGAGGGGGAGCAATTTATTTTCATGGAACTCCAACTCCATTTTCCTCACAATGATCTCTGCAATAAGAATTTACATGTCCTCTTTCAATGCAGCCTAAGTGAAAAGTCTTGAGACTGTTCTGTTTTATTAGACTGTCTTCTATACTGATCCCCAGATGGCTCTATAAGTCTTTGTCAAGGGAAGCTTTGGAGAGATGAGTTAGGTTTAAAAATCTAGTTGCATTTTAAAGAGATGAAGCATCAGCATCTGAAAAATACACCAGGGAAAGCAGAATAAATGAGGGATGTGAAGAAATAAAAGTTACAGAGGTTGAGGCTTGGCTATTGTGGTTTTCAAATGCAAACCTACAGAGATGTTGGATCTCAGAGGATTTTGGAGCTGTTGCAGAAAGGAATGAAGAAAAATAAAACTGAAATAACTCATGACTTATTATTGTTTCCCGAAGCATGTTCTAAGTTTAGAAAAATATAAGAATAAAAGTGGCTTTGAGTTATGTAAAAATTAATTTTTAAAATGCAGAAGCCCTACTATTCTTAGGAATACAAATTAAATTAATTGGATTAGATTGATGAATTCAAGTGTTTCTCAATAAGCCAAGGATCAAAAACAATTTTAAGATGTTAGATAGTGTTACATAGTCTTCTTCACTGTCATCTAATACAGTAACCTAATCTAAGGCATTTTCTAAGAATTAGGGCATATTTAAATTAAGTATAGTCTAGCTCCTCAAATTTTATAATGATGTAAAAAATTAGTTTAAATGCCTAGGTATTTTGAAACATCACTTTTTTCAAATTTTCTTTTAATGTTCTAAAATGTGTATTGTTTATATTATTCCAAGGATCCCATGAATATTCCTTTTTGTTGTTGTGTTGTTTTGTTTTGGGAGACACGGTCTTGCTCCATTGCCCAGGCTGGAGTACAGTGGTGTGATCACAGCTCACTGCAACCTCAATCTCCTGGGCTCAAGTGATCCTCCGACCTCAGCCTCTTGAGTAGCAAGGGCTATGGGTGTACACCACCACAACTAGCTAACTTTTAAAACTTATTTTTTGTAGTGATAGTGTCTCACCATTTTGCCCAGGCTGGTCTTGAACTCCTGGACTCAAGTGATCCTCCTGCCTCAGCCTCCCAACTAATATTCTTAAATTTGATATATTATTTCCTTTTTTATTAACACATAATAGTTGTATATATTCATGGGGTACATGTGATAAAAATACTAACTAGGGAGGTGAAATATCTCTACAATGAGAACTACAAAACACTGCTCTAAGAAATTAGAGATGACAAAAACAAATGGAAAAACATTTCATGCTCATGGATAGGAAGAATAAATATAATTAACATGCCCATACTTCCCAAAGCAACTTATAGATTCAATGATATTCCTATCAAATGACCAATGACATTCTTCACAGAACTAGAAAAAACTATTTTAAAATTCATATGGAACCAAAAAAGAATCCAAATACTCAAGGCAATCCTAAGCAAAAAGAACAAAGCTGAAGGCATCATGTCACCTGACTTCAAATTATACTACAGGGCTATAGTAACCTAAACAGCATTTTACTGGTACAAAAACAGACACATAGATCAGTAGAACAGAGTAGAGAGCCCAGAAATAAGTCTGCACACCTACAACCACCTGATCTTTGACAAAGCTGACAAAAGCCAGCAACGGGGAAAGGACTACCTATTTAATAAATGGTGCTGGGATAACTGGCTAGCCACACGCAGAAGATTGAAACTGGGTCCCTTCTTTATACTGTATACGAAAATCAACTCAAGATGCATTAAGGACTTAAACCTAAAACTACAGAAACTCTGGAAGATAACCTAGGAAATACCATTCTGGACATAGAATGAGGCAAAGATTTCGTTATAAAGATACCAAAAGCAATCACAACAAAGGCAAAAATTGACAAATGGGACCTAATTAAACTAAAGAGCTTCTGCACAGCAAAAGAAACTATCAACAAACAGACAACCTACAGAATGGGAGAAATTACTTGCAAACTATGCATCTGACAAAGGTCTAATATTCAGCGTTTATAAGAAACTTAAATAAATTTACAAGAAAAAATCAACCCAATTAAAAAGTGGGCAAACAATTTTTAAAAGTTCTCAATTTAATATGGAACAAAAAAAGGCTAAATAGCCAAAACAATACTAAGCAAAAAGAATAAATCTGGAAGCATCACATTACAGAACTTCAAATTATACTACAAGTCTATAGTTATCAAAACAGTATGGTATTGGTATAAAAGTAGGCACATAGACCAATGGAACAGAATTGAAAACCCAGAATTAAAGCCGAATATGTACAGCCCACTCATCTTTGACAAACCATACAAAAACATAAGTTGGGAAATGGACACCCTATTTAATAAATTGTTCTGGGAAAACTGGCAAACCACATGTAGGAGAATGAAACTGAAACTGGATCCTTCTCTCTCACCTTAAACAAAAATGAACTCAAGATGGATCACAAATTTAAACATAAGACCTGAAACCATAAAAATTCTAGAATATAACATTGGAAAAACTCTTCTAGACATTGGCCTAGGCAAAGAATTCATGAGTAAGACCCCAGAAGCAAATGTAACAAAAACAAAAATAAATGAGACCTAATTAAACTAAAAAGCTTCTGAACAGCAAAAGAAATAATTAACAGAGGAAACAGACAACCCACAGGATGGGAGAAAATATTTACAAACTACACATCCAACAAAGGGCTAGTATCCAGAATCTATAAAGAACCCAAACAAATCAGCAACAAGTAGAACAAATAATCCCATTAAAAAGTGGGCAAAAGACATGAATAGACATTTCTCAAAAGAAGATATACAAACGGCTAACAAGCATATGGAAAAATGCTCAACATCACTAATCATCAGGGAAATGCAAATTAAAACCACAATGAGATACCACCTTACTCCTGCAAGAATGACCATTATTAAAGTGTCAAGCAACAATAGATGTTGGCATGGATGCAGGGAAAAGAGAACGCATATACACTACTGGTGGGAATGTAAATTAGTACAACCTGTATGGAAAACAGTATGGAGATTCCTTAAACAGCTAAAAGTAGATCTACCATTCGATCCAGCCATCCCACTACTGGGTATCTACCCAAAGGAAAATAAGTCATTATATAAAAAAGACACTTGTACACATATGTTTATAGCAGCACAATTCATAATTGCAAAGATGTAAAAACAACCTAAGTGCCCATCAACAAATGAGTGGATAAATATAATGTGGTATATATACACCATGGAATACTACTCAGCCATTAAAATGAATGAAATAATGTCTTGTGCAACTTGTAATGGAGGCCATTATTCTATGTGAAGTAACATACGAGTGGAAAACCAAAAACTGTATGTTCTCACTTATAAGTGGGAGCTAAGCTATGAGTAAGCAAAGGCATACAGAATGATATAATGGAATTTGTAGACTCAGAAATGGGAGGTCAGGAGGGATAGGGGTATAAGGATAAAAAAAAAAAGTACACATTATGTACCATGTACGCTACTCAGTTGACAGATGCACTAAAATCTCAGAATTCACCACCATCCAAGTAACAAAAAAGTTGTACCCCAAAAGCTATTGAAATAAAAAATAAAAACAAGAAAACTCAAGACCCACAATATTTCTCTGGGAAATTCATGCAAACATACATGGAAGAAATAATAAATTTTATCCAATGTAAAAAAAGTGGGCAAAGGACAGGAACAGACACTTTTCAAAAGAAGACCACATACGGCCAACAAGCATATGAAAAAATGCTCAACATCACTGATCATTAGAGAAATGCAAATCAAAACCACAATAAGAAACCATCTCACACCAGTCAGAATGGCTATTACTAAAAAATCAAAAAATGACAGATGCTGGTGAGGTTGTGGAAAAAAGAAACACTTGTGCACTGTTGGTGGAAGTGTAAATTACATCTACCATTGTGTAAAGCAGTGTGGGGATTCCTCAAAGAGCTAAAAACAGAACTACCATTTGACCCAGCAATACCGTTACTGGATATATACCCAAATGGATATGAATCATTTTGTCATAAAGATGCATGCATGCGAATGTTCATTGCTGCACACTCACAATAGCAAAGACGTGGAATCAACCTAAATGCCCATCAATGATAGACTGGATAAATAAAATGTGGTACATATACAGTATGGACTACTATGCAGCTATAAAAAGGAATGAGATCATGTCCTTTGCAGGAACATAGATGGAGCTGAAGGCCATTACCCTTAGCAAACTAGCACAGGAACAGAAAACCAAATACTGCATGTTCTCACTTATAAGTGTGAGCTAAATGATGCGAACACATGGATACATAGAGGAGAACAACAGATACTGGGGCCTACTGGAGGGTGGATGGTGGGAGGAGGGAGAGGATGAGGAAAAATAACCAATGGATACTCAGCTTAATACCTGGATGACAAAATAATCTGTACAACAAACCTCCATGGCATGGCTTTACCTATATAACAAACTTGCAAATGTACCCCTGAACTTAAAAAAAGGAACAAGCATAGAATGTGTAATAATAAAAACAAAGTAATTGAGATACCCATCACTTCAAATATTTATATTTTCTTTGTGTTGGAAATATTCCAAATCTTCTCTTCTAGCTATTTTGAAATATACAACAAATTATTATTAACTATAGCACCTTAATCGACCATTAGAATTTATTCATTCTTTTTAACTGTATGTTTGTACCCATTGACAAAACTCTTTTCATTCCTCCCTCTCTTCTATCCTTCCCAGCCTCTGGTAGTCATCATTTTACTCTCTACCTCTAGATCCAGTTTTAAACTCCCACATATAAGTGGAAACACACAATATTTGCCTTTCTGTGCCTGATTTATTTCAATTAATATAATGCCCTCCAAGTTCATCCGTGTTGCTGCAAATCAAATAATTTTATTCTTTTTCTTGGCTGAATCGTATTCCATCAAGTGTATATACCACATTTGCTTTATCCATTCACCCATTGATGGACACAGGTTGATTTTATATCTTGGCTGTTGTGAATAGTGCTGCAATAAACATGGGAGTGCAGATATATCTTTGAAACACTGATTTCCTTTCTTTTGAATATATACCCGGTAATGGGATTGCTGGATCATATGGGAGTTCTATTTTAAGTTTTTTGAGAAACCTCTATTACAAAAAGCCTCTCTTTTTCATAATGGCTGTGCTGATTTACATTCCCACCAATAGTGTCTGAGAGTTCCCTTTTCTCTGCATCCTCACCAGCATTTTATTTTTTGTCTTCTCAATGATAGCCATTTCAACTGGAGTGAGGTGACACCTCGTTGTGGCTTTTATTTGTATAATTTCCCTGGTGATTAATGATGGTGAGCATTTTTTTCATATAGCTGTTGGTCGTTTCTATGTCTTTTCAGAAATGTCTATTGAAATCATTTATCTATTTTTAAAATGGGTTTTTTGGCTATTGAGTTGTTTAGTTATTAATTCCTTGTCAAATGGATAGTTTGTAAATATTATCTCCCATTTTGTAGCTTGTCTCTTCATTTTATTGTTTCCTTGGCTGGGCGGAAATTTTTTTAGCTTGATATAATCCCATTTGTTGGTATTTTATTTATTGCCTATGCTTTTGAGATTTTACTCCTAAAGCCTTTGCCCAGATCAGTGTCCCAAGGCATTTCCTCAATGTCTTCTTCTAGTAATTTCATAGTTTCAGGTCTTACATTTAAGTCATTAATCCATTTCAATTTGATTTTTATATATGGTGATAGATAGGGATCTAGTTTTATTCTTCTGCAAATGGATATGCAGGTTTTCCAGCCCCATTTATGGAAGAGACTGCTTTTCCCACAATCTATGTTCTTGGCACCTTTTTCAAAAATGAGTTGGCTAGAAACATGTGGATTTATTTCTCTCTTCTCTATTGTGTTCTATTGGTATATGCATCTGTTTTTATGCCAGTATCATGCTTGCTTAACTACAGTTTGTGGTGTGTTTTGAAGTGAGATAGTGTGATGCAGCCAGCTTCATTCTTTCTGTTCTGGATTGCATTAGTTATTCTGGGTCCTTTGTAGTTCCAAACAAATTTTAGGATTGTTTTTTCTATTTCCATGAGAAATGTCATTGATATTTCAATAGGAATTGCATTGAATCTGTTTATCACGGTTGATTGTACAGTCATTTGAACAATATTCTTCAAATCCATAAACATGGAATATCATTCAATCTACCAAACATTTAAAGAATAATGAATATCAATTTTGATATCAGTATTCCAAAAAATTGAAGAATAGGGAATACTTCCAAACTCATTATATGAAGTCAGCAGCATTACCCTGATACCAAAACCAGACAAGGACACACACACACACACACACACACACACACACACACACACACACACACACACACACACACACACACACACACACACACCCCACTACAGGCTGATATGTAATAAATATAGATGCAGAAATCCTCAACAAAATACTAGCTAATCAAATTCAACAATACATTAAAAATATCATTCACCATGATCAAGTGGGATAAGTGGGAATCATCACAGGGATGCAAAGATGGTTCAACATATGGAAATTAATAAATGAGACGCATCATATTAGTAGAATCAAGGCCAAAACCAGGTAATCAGTTCAATAGATGCTGAAACAATAGCAAAGACATGAAAATAACCTAGGTGCCCATCATCAGTGGATTGGATAAAGAAAATGTGGTACACATACAGCATGAAATACTGTGAAGCCATAAAGAAAAAATCATTTTTTTTTTGCAGCAACACGGATGCAGCTGTAGGCCACTATCCTAAGTGAATTAATGCAGGAACAGAAAACCTAATATTCTGTGTTCTCACTTATAAGTAGGAACTAAACAGTAAGTGCACACAGACATAAAGATGGGAACAATTGACACTGGAGACTCCAAAAGGAGGGAGGGAGTGGGGGAAGGGCTGAGAAACTTCCTATTGGGTACTATGTTCACTATCTAGGTGATGGAATCAATAGAAACCCAAACCTCAGCATCACGCAATATACTCTTGTTACAAACCTTCACATGTACCCCATGAATCCAAAAATTAAAATTTAAAAAAGACCAAGAAAACATAGATGCTGAAAAAGAATTTGATAAAATTCAACATCTTTTCATGACAAAAACCCTTACTTAACTGGACATAGAAGGAACATACCTTAAAACAATAAATGCCGTATATGACAAACCCACAGCTAACTGCACACAGAGTGGAGAAAAATTGGAAGCCTTTCCTCTAAGAACTGGAACAAGACAAGGATGCCACCTTTCACCACTTTTATTCAACATAGCTACTGAAAGTCCTAGCCAGACCAATTAGGCAAGAGAAATAAATAAAGGGCATCCAAATTGGAAGGAGGAAGTTAAATTGTCTTATTTGCAGACAACATGATCTTATGTTTAGAAAAAACTAAAGACTCCATCAAAAGAAAACTATTCCTATAGTAAATATTCAGTTCTATTTATTTAGAACTGATAAATTCAGGATATAAAACCAACATATAAAAATTAGTAGCATTTCTATGCATCAACAGTGAGTACTCTGAAAAAGAAATCAAGAAAGCAATCCCATTTACAAGAGTTATAAAAATTAAATATCTAGGACTAAATTTAATAAAAGAAGTGAAAGACCTCTACAATGAAAATAACAAAACACTGATCAAAGAAACTGAAAAGGAAAAATCACCTTAAAATGTAACCTTCTCTAATCTGTCTTCCACCTTGTCCCCCAAATTGTTGAAGATAACAGTCACTCAATTCTTTTTTTTTTTTTTTTTGAGACGGAGTTTTGCTCTTGTTGCCCAGGCTGGAGTGCAATGGCGCGATCTCGGCTCACTGCAACCTCTACCTCCCAGGTTCCAGCAATTCTCCCGCCTCAGCCTCCCGAGTAGCTGGGATTACAGGCATGCACCACCATGCCTGGCTAATGTTTTTTTGTATTATTTTTTTAAGTAGAGACGGGATTTCTCCATGTTGGTCAGGCTGGTCTCGAACTCCTGACCTCAGGTGATCTGCCCACCTCGGCCTCCCAAAGTGCTGGGATTACAGGCGTGAGCCACCGCTCCTGGCTAACAGTCACTCAATTCTTGATCTTCTTGTCCCATAACCATATGGAGTTTTTTTGGCAACAATTTATGATTATCTGTTACAATGACTTGTGTTTTAATGTTTGTTATCTATTAATGTACAAGAGATCAAGGTACTTTCTTTCTCCAGTCCCAATGCTTTTGTATGCTTCCTCAAGATCTCCTCAGTAAGAGTGATTTTAGTGATGTAGCACATAAAAATTATGGTAATAATAATGATAATACCTATGATAAAATTTAAGACATTTATATTTAACTTTAAACTTTATGTTCTTCCTATGCTTTCATTAAAATTATACTTTATCATTTGCAAGAATTCTAATTTAATAACTCCCTATTCTATAAAATATCTAAACTTCCTCCAAGTATTCCAAACAGTGGACATTCAAAACTAAAAGGTCTAGCATTTACGTAGACTTTTTGACATTTTTTTCTATATCATTACATTTTGGGGTTAATTTTAATCTAATCTAATTTTCTTTTAATCTCATAGGAATTTAAGAAATTCTTTGGTTAAAGCTGGAAAGTGCAAAACATGAAGCACAATCTTAGCAAAATTTTGTACGTGTGCATATTATATTGACCAAATACCAAATTTTTTCATTATTTTTGCCACTGGTGAATTTGTTAGTAGAGTAGAAACTCCATCATATCACAGGATTATGGCCAAAAGTTTTGGTAAATTGAAAAAGTTTGGTAAATGGGAAATCGTAAAATATGATATATACCAACCATAACATTTTTTAAACTTTTATTTTAGGTTCAGAAGTACATGTGCAGGTTTGTTATATGAGTAAATTACATGTCACAGGGGTTTGGTGTACAGATTACTTTGTTACTGAACTGATAAGCATAATACCCAATAGGTAGGTAGTTTTTCTATCCGTACCCTCTTATCTGCTTCCACCTGCAAGTTGGCCTGGTGTCTGTTCCCTTCTTTGTTTCCATGTACTCAATGGCAAACCATAACGTTTTAAAAATACTTACCTATACTAAAAAAATATAGCTTGCATCTATTCACTAAAATTTCTTTGGATTTTATCCCACTGCATGAAATTTACCTTTTTTTTTTTAACATAACTGCAACCATGATGGACTGTGTATGATTTTCAGTTTTGTGTATGTGAAAATAAAGCAAGAGTCTTAAAAACACTTAGAAAACAGGCTGAGTATAGGCTCCTCCTAACAGGTTGCTTTACCATGTTTTGATCCCCTCCCTCCACAATCTTCCTGCTTTTCTTTACTTTTCAGAGTCCTCGGGTAGCTGGCTTTTATATTTTGGTCAGAGTTGTTGTTGTTATCAATGGGGCAATGGGTTGCAGTGGGTTTATACTACTACAGTGGAACCAGAACATTGATGATATTTTATTTTTTAACTTTTAATTTTAATATGAATTCAAAGATAGATATAAAAATAGTGCAAAGAACTGTCATATATCCTTATCAAGTCTACCAGTTGTTTATATATTGTTTTGCTCCTTAATTATTCCCTCCTTCTATAAATGTGTGTGTGTGTGTTTGTGTGTGTGTGTGCATACATTCTCTGAACTTGGTTAAAATACCGTCTGCCAGAATGTGCCAATGTAAAGTAACTATATTTTTGTTTGTAATTTATAAGTTGTGGAGTGATGAAATGAGGCTATAGAAATATCCTTTTTCATTCAGTTTTCACCCATTAGCTTTATCTTCCATTGATAATATTCTAACACCATTATGGATTTTACATCTATTAGTTGGCATTGTACTATGAAGATCTTTTCCTTCTTTATGTATTAACTCATTTCTTTATTAGTATTAATATGAAAACATGGATTCTTGGACTCTTACTCAATGGGCTGTATTCCCTTAGTATTTATTTATTTTGATATTCAAATTTTCCCATATTTGAGCTGTGCAAGTTTCTTTCAGCTGGCTATGGTATGCTTTTGTGTGTTCTTGCAATTCTTTGAGCACTTAATTATTTTCTGGCACAGTCTCAATGCTGGAATCAGCTGTTTCCCTAGAAAGCCATATTTCTTTTTTTGGTGGAGAATGGTATTTAGAAACCAAGATTTAGGTAGTAGGTAGGCCATGTTCTGGGAAACTATTGCTACTTTAAGTGGACTGAACTAGAAAATACAAACAGACCAACACACACACACACACACACAAAATTTATTTCCTTGATAACCCCAATTCCGTACTAAAGGGTTTATTCTAGCCTTCTCTTCCATCTTTGTAACTTTTCTCCAATAATGAGAAAACTTCCACCTATTATCTTTAATATATTAACTTACTCGTTCACACCTAGAATATAAAATTAGTTTCAGAATTGCTAACCCATGCCACTACAAAAAGCAAACCTCGTCTACTAACTAGAGTTCAATATTTGTTTACAGTTATTTTTAGGTGAAATTTACATACAGTGAAATTGTCAGTTATGAAGGGTACAGTTTGATAAATATGTATGTAATTTGGTAATAATTATCCCAATCAATAAAAAGGAAAACTCCATAGCCCCAGACAAGTTTCTCATGTCCACTTCCAGCCAACCCATAACCTTCATTGGCAACCTCTTTTTGATTCCATCACAATACAGTAATTTTGCTTATTCCTTAAACTTCACAGATACAACATTATTAAAAATATACTCTTTCATGTATGGATTCTTCACTAAACATACAGTTCTTTAGATTCATTATTGTTATTGTGTGTATCACTAGTTCATTATTTTTATGTGTGTAGTTCCATTGCATAGATATACCCTAATTTATTTTTTTTGTTGTTGATGGGCTGTATCTGATTTTTAGCTATTATGGATATAGTGCAATACACATTCTAGTACAAGTCTTTTCATCAATATATGTTTACTTTCCTTTTGAATAAACACCTGGTATACATGGTGAGGCAAAAAGCAGGTGTGTGCTTACCTTTGTAAAAAACTACTAAAATATTTAATAATGTGGTTGTACCATTTTAATTGCTTGCGAGAAAAGTAAAAGAGTTGCAGTTGATCTACATACTCTCCAACATTTGGTGTTTTCAGGTTTGGTTTTGGTAGTTTTTTTGTTTTTTGTTTTTTGTTGGGGGGGCATCCTAGTGTTTGTGAAATTGTATCACAGTTTTGTTTTAATTTGAATATTCCTGAAAAAAATGATGTTAATTTATTTGACCCGTGGGTATTTAGATGTAAGTTGATAATTTTTCTTAACATTTGAGCCTTTTCTAGATACATTATTTTATTGATTCCTAATTTCACTCCATTGTAGGCAGAGCACATATTCACTACGATTTCAGTCCTTTCAAAGTTTGATTTATCTTGGTCATTGTTCTGTTCCAAGTGCTCTAGAATGAAAATGTATTCTCTTCATGGGTATAATTTTTCATATATTTCAATTAAGTTGGTTGATTTTGATAATTTGAGTACTTGTACAAATATTCTATGTATTTTTCAATTCTTTTGGTGTACTTGTCCATAAATTGCTAAGAAATGGGTGTTAAAATATTCAACTATGATTATAAATTTATCTACTTTTGACCTTTAGTACCATCAGTTTTTTGCTTCACATATTTTGAATCTCTGTTGCTAGATGCATGCACATATGGGACTACATTTTCTTGATGATTTGATCATTTTATCATTGTGAAATATTCATCCTTATCTCTACTAGCAATATGCATGGTCTTGAAGTCTACACTGATTTACATTACAATAGCCATATCAGGTTTCTTAAGACCAATGTTTTCATGGTATATCAATTTTTATACTTATATATTATTTTCCCCTATCTCCTGCCTTCTTAAGGAGTATGGCCTATTTTTTAAGATTCTATTTTGCCTGCTATATTGACATTTAACTGTACCTCTTTGTATTATTTTAGCAGTTGATCTAGAGATTACAAATTACAGAATCAAAGTCCACATAATATTTTACTTTATCATATTAAAGCCTTCGTAACTCTATTTATACCTACTGCTATTTTAATTTTTGTTATCTTATGTTTTACTATGCCATAGCTATGAAACCCACAACTACTGTTTCATATTTTGAGTTAAACAGTCATGGTTCTAATAAATTTAAGAAAATAAAATATATGGCAATAAAAACTTGTCCTTTACATTTGCCCAGATATTGGCCTTCTTTGGTGTTCTTCATTTCATTTTTAACACCTGGGGTTTTATGGTACAATTTCTTTTTGGGTTGATGAAATCCTTTCAGCATTTCTTTTTTCTACTGCAGGTCTTCTTTTTGAGAATGTCTTTATTTCAGCTTCATTTCTGGAGGATATTTTCACTGGACATATAATTTTGAATTAAACGATTTTTTTTCTTTCAGATATTTAATTATAACATCTGGTCTCATTTGATGAGAATGTAGTCATTACTTGTATTCTTCTCCTCTATATAATATGTTATTTTTTCTGCCTGTTTTAAAATTTTATGTTTATGTTTGGCTTTCAGAAGTTTGATTATGCTATGCCTAGGCGTTTTTTTTGGCATTATCCTGCTTTGGGTTTTCTGGACTTCTTGAGTTCGTAAGAAATATGTATATATATTTGTTTTTAACCAAACTTATAAAACCTTGGCCATTTTTTTCAGTTTTTTTCTGCCTCATCCTCTCACTCTCTTCTAGTCTCTAATATTCCAATTACATATGTATTAGATCACCTAATATTGTCCCACAGGTCCCTAGTCTCTATTTTGTTTTTCAGTATGTTTTCTCCCTGCTCTCCTGATAATTGCTGTTGATCTCTCTTCAAGTTCACTGCAACCTTTCTGTCTTCTCCTAATCTCATATTAAGCCCTTCTACTGAATTTCTACTTTCAGATATTGTGTTTTACATTTCTAGGCTTTCTATCTGGTCCTTTTAAAAATAACTTCCATTTCTCTCTTGACATTCCCCATTGGTACGTTCATTATGACCATAGCTTTTAAGTCTTTGAACGTATTTCTCATAGCTGATCTAAAACCTTTGCTTGCTAATTTCAACATCTGGGTCATTTCAGGCTTGATTTCTATTAAACATGAATCACATTTCACTTATGTCTAATAATTTTTTATTATTTAGTAGACATTTAAATTATACGTTGTAGAAATTCTATGTTATGTTTTCTTCTTCTGAATTGTGTTGATTTTGTTATAGTACGTAGTTACCTTGGCTGGATTCAAACTCTGTCTTTGCTGAAATAGGCGGCTATCCTTGCTTTTGTTGTTCCTGGTCTTTCTTGCATGTGCACAATCTGGGGGTCAGCTAAATATTTGAATGGAATTTATATGTAGATTTTGGAGCCCCCTTCTTTGACTCTCTTTTCTGTGAATTCTTTCCTCAATTCCCAACCATTCAGACCACCTAAAACTTTATATTCTGACTCCTCAAAGCAGTAAGACTGAGATTTCCCTTGAGTTCTAACTATTCCTTATTGTAAGAACAAAGAAGTGCCCTCAGGTGAAAAGGTGTTTAATTGATCACAAAGTAAGATTCTTTTATTTCAAGACTCAAATTACTTTCAGTTTCTGTCTGCTTTGTACTTTATTTTCTCATGACCCTTAAAATGGGAATTCACATCATCAATTTAAATAAATACCTATGCAGAGGTGGTGATATTATAATCTGATAACACGTACAAATCAAATGAAGTTGGTGATAAAGTTTCCACGACATTTAAAATGATATTTGACCTTGGAAACTGAAAATATGAATTATCTGTGGCAGTAAATCAAAGGTGATCATTACAGGTAAAATTTTAGTTTAGAAAACAATATAATTAATATTCTGCTATTCTATTTATCTTTAATGACAGAAATTATTATAGCCATAAAATTACTACCTGAAAATTGCTTTGCACTGCTAAATGGATTTACATATAAACACATTCCAGTTATACGGATTGAACTATTAAATTAACAGTACAGAGATAGGTAATCATCATTTCTTTGAATTGTTTCTTCTGTTTATAAATTGTACACAATCTCTAAAAATCATCTGTTACTTGCTGTTACTAAACAAAGACATAACAAATCACATTTCTTCAATTGTGTTTTTTACATTTAATTCAAATTGATTGTAAAGTAGCACAAAACATACATTAGAAATAGGAAAAGTTCAGAAGTTCATGATTCTCCCTATGGGGTTTTAAGAAATGTATTTCTTCACTTCACATGGATAAAGGGAGAAGCATTCAGATTTATTCATTACATCTCTGAGAGGCATTTGAAAACTTAGCATGATATCTGACCTCAAAGCAATTACCTTTATATTTTTTTCTAATTAGTTCAATGCCAAATCTTGGCCAGTAAAAAATTAAAACAATGGGCAAAATCAAATTTGTAGTTCAAATGTAGTTGTATTAAGTCAGATAGTCATTTACTAAGCACAGTTTATTGGAAGTATTTACCCTTGTAAATACTCTGTATTAGTCAGCAGATGGCATGCATTGTACATTAACTATTCCACTGTGTTATCACATACACTTTAGAGCAGAAAGCATCTGTTTTTCTCAAAAAGACACATTATCCCTTCATTTACAGTTTCATGCTAATCTGTGAACTATTTAGTGATAATCAAAGAAGGTGATATTTCATCTTCATTTAGTTTATAGAGCAGATTCAACCAAGTACAAGATGGGATAAAATACATTTAGCAATTCCGTAGCAAGCTTCAGCATCCAGGAGAAACAGTCCTGAGTGATTATTTTCCTGCTCTGGCTAGAGGCTTGCGCAGGAGGACAGAAGCCCTTTGGATACAATTTCTGAGAGCATTCAACAAATTTCAGCAATATAAAAACCATTTCGTGTTGTGTATGGATAAGTGTATAAACTCAAAGTCTAACAAAAAAGTAAATCAAACTAGAACAACTAAATTTACTTCTAAGTAATCCATTTAAGATAATACTGCAATAGCCTAATTAGAAAATCTCTTCACGTATAAAAGCATGCAAGTATTCACAGGCTTCCCTTTGAGTGGTTTCAAAGGAGAATTTGGCTTGTGATGCTCTAACATGATGCGTAGCCCAGCATATTTCTTGTCAAACTGATATCCATCTGTCAGCCTGGCCTGATGCCTATTCCCAAGGTATTGGGTCACTTTCCAGGACCTGAGTTGTGTCTGTTAAAGTTATCTCCAGGGAGGTAAGTTACACAATATATAACAGGGTGAACACACAAAGAGAGAGAGAGAAACACAAACTGCATATACCTTACCAATCCAAATGGAGAGATTAAACATTTGTCTCCCTTCACACTAGACTTTTTAATGTGTTAAAAATAGAATGACTCTCTTAGACTGAGACTTGCTTTAGGACCAATAGTATTTGGAGGAAGCAGAATAACTATGTAGATTTTGTTATAATGTTAAAGCCCTATTCCTAAACATAATTAATTAAATAGATGTTGAAAGGTAAAAGGAACATTTTTGCTTCAAAATTTGTTTTTTAATGCAGAAATGAATAGAAATATATTCCCATGAGGAAATGCCAAATATTAAATATGAAACATCAGGTATGTATATATATGTACACATTCATACACATGCACTATATATGTGTGTGTATATATATATATATGACATTTTTATTGTATTCCTTACCAGTTTAGATCTATGCTTCATTTGAGATGTTTCCATTTTTGAAGAAGAATAAAATATCTCAAATAAAAAACATTACTTTGGTGGTTGATTTATTCAGTATTTGTGTTTGGAGTTGTAGGAGATCAAGGCCATTAGTGAAAATGTTATGCATTTCACTTGTTTGATATTCTTCAAAGAAAACTTTAAAAATGGAAAATGATCAACCAGGAAGAAAAAGCTTCCTAGTTTTACTGTGTAGGTAGGAGCTGGGTATAGATGTGGGTGTTCTGAGTGGGACTGCCATTCTAGCTGCTGGCTTCCAAAGATGCTAAAAGTAGCACAGTGGTGGCTGTCATTGATGGATGACTGCATTTTGCTTTCCATTTCTTCCATTCACTGGACTGCTAAGAGCATTTCATTGGGATGGGTACTCCCTTTTAATCTATTTCTTGTGGAGAACTGGTGAATGTATCTATTGGGATTGAGGAGATATGTACGAACCAGGTAAAACTGTAGCTGTTCTGTGTATTGAATAGACCTAATCTGTTTTGTAAAATGAGTGCTCTATACTTGAGGGTCATCCCCCAAGTATTTTTTTCTCAATCGGCTTGCATTCCCAGTTTCCTCTGGCCTAAGGTGACACGAATTCAACAGCTTGAGAAGAAATTGTGTCCCCATTTTGAAGAAATTTGTCTCATCCATGTGCGTTGAGGTTATTAGCTACTTCAGGAAAACCTGTTTTCATTGGCAAGTAAACTGACCTAGTTTTTTAAAAAAAGTTACCAATTCCTTCTCCCAGTGACAGGAAATAGATGCCATGAGAACTGTGCGTCGGCTTCACTGTAATGACAAGAGATATAAAAATCAAATTGTCACTCCTGCCTGGTAGATGTAGGTGACCTGCGGCCACAGGCAGGTCATTATACCTGTAGGTGCCAGATACTCTAGGATTTGGCATCAGGCCTGCCTTATGTTCAGAAGCCAGCTGGCTGGGCATTAGGGAAAACCAGGGGGACTTCAGCTAATTGGGGGTTAAAATATGGCCAGGTGAAAGATGCATACAAAAGCAGTGTGTCTTTTTATAACTAAATATAGTCATTTTGGTTAAGAGAATAAGCAAATATCAAATGCATGAACTAACTCCTCATTTCTCACATTCTCCCTCATCCTCAAACCTGCCTTGGTATCCCCCTGCTCAGCAACAGCACTAGGCAGCATGTAATCAGGTCACTCTGTCACTAAGTCTCCTTCTCAATGAAATTCAGGTGTCTAAATAGAAACGAGTGATGGCAGGTTTTTCCCCTCTTTCAGCAGAAAGCCAAGGAAATGCTTTCAAAAAGATGAAAAGTACACTTTTGTGTCATCACAAATCATCTGTATAACACTTGGTGCACAAATATTGAACCTCTATGTGTCAGCTGTTTATTGCCTGGGTTAGGACAGGAATACATTTTCTATGTCAATACTTGACTAGATGAAATATTCCCTGCAAGATGAAGCTGAGTTACTTGTGGAAAAAAAAATGGGTTGTGTTGAAGATACAACAGAAGTCCTTGTGAAGTAATAGGTTGGTTGAGAAAAATTAATATTTCAAAACAAAATGGTCTTAATAGACTTGAGTTTACATACGTTTTCCAAAAATTTCAAATATTTTAAATAATCATTTAGACAAATGTCTGTGCCAAATCTGGGTCAAGAAATACCCTTATTAAAAGACACAAATATAAATGTTACAATAAAATTAGAGTCTTCACTTATTGCACATTTACTATGTACTATGTACTTTTATATTTAATTTTTCTTCTGATACTATCACAATTATGTAAGTGATTCCCATCTGACAGATGATTAACTGGAAGGCTAAATCTGAGTCAAACATATGGATCCCTAGTTCAAAACCAGACACCATTCATCCAAGTTTATGTCAGTGTAACATGTGTCCCTTGCTAGTACCCTAAATTCAATTTATGTATGCGTTTTATAATTTTAATTGAGTTTTCCAAGTCTATAATCAACACTATTGTTTAAGTTATTGCCTAAGCTATTAAAATATCTACCAGTACATCTGTTGGAATGCTATTGAAATGTACTAGTGTTATTTTTCCAACTGCCCAGAAAATTATATTGTTTGCTTTACTATGGAAACTTAAGGCAATGGAATAAGTTTATTCATGCATAAATAAAATTGCCATATTGCATTCTGCATTTAGTCTGAAGAAGGCTGATGGTGACAATATCTTGACAATAAGGGAACTAGTATTGATGGGTAAAAGTCTTTGAAGTATCAAGACCTTTATTGAATTTTTTATTTAAAAAGATGCACATGATCAAAATTTAATACTTAGGTCATTGGAGTTCTGAACATCTTTGACTCTCATCACTCGCTCTTTCCACAACTCTGCCTGCCAGGCTGACATCTTATAAAATAGAGCAAAACCCGTATCAGAACACCTACACTGTGAAGGGATGTATTGGAGACGACCCAAGGCATATTAAGAAATGAATAATGAAAACCTTTAAAGTGTGTAGGAAGCGCTGGAGTATTGACCTGGAATGCTACAGTAAGGTGAAGGGTTAGTGAGGCTTTCTTTAAAGGACCCCTAACATGTTAGAATTTGCAAAGATGTCTTGATAGAGGCCTAGCTTCTTCCCTGTTGGTTTGGTTGTGAGTTTAAAGTAGATAGAGTTTTTTTTTAATATTATGAATGCTACCTTGAAATTTTAAGAAGGTCAATATTTAGCTTGGCATTCAAGCCAACCTATCATTTGCTAACACTATCATTACCAGGAAAAGCATAGTATACCCACTTACATTTTAGTTCCAGATCTATTTTCTACTCCACCATATGTATACCACTTATTTTTTTTTTTCAAATATAACAAGTAGACTCTTGCTTCTTTCTCTGAAGTGCTATTTCCATTGTCTGACATGCCCTACCCACTGCCCCTGCTCTGCTCCTGCCCTCTTTCCCATGTTAACATATTCCCATTCTTTATTGTTCAAAAGGCATCTCTTCCAAAGAGCCTTTGTGGATATCCCCATCCTATGGTTTGAATACCCATCCAAAACCGTATTAAGAAGTGGGACCTTTAACAGGTGATTAGGCCATGAAGGTTCTGTCCTCATGAATGGATTTATGCTGTTATCACAAGAGTGGCCTCCTGGTAAAAGTCAGCTTTGTTTCCTCTTACTCTTGCTCTCTTACTCTTCCACCATCAGCCACAGCATGATGCACTAGGAAGGCCCTGGCCCTCACCAGATCCCAGTGCCATGCTCTTGGACTTCTCAGCCTGCAAAACGGTGAGCCAAATAAACTTCTATTGTTTATAAAGTACCTAGTGTATGGTATTCTGTTATAGCAGCACAAAATGGACTAAGACACCGCACAAGCTATGTGTTATCACTTTTTCCTTCTTTGATCTCTCATATGTACGAAGTATTTATATAATAATACATTATAGCATTTTGCCTTTAGCATTATGGTTCCTATTCTGGCATTACGGTTCCTAGATTCTATGATCTCTCTTTTATGAAAAGTAGTTAAGATGATTTTTCCCTCATGTTTCCTTGCACCTTTCTTGTTTTTCTATTTAAAAATAACAGTCTCAAAGGATTGTATTTGCTGGATTTGCTAGTACTTTTTCTGCTCTGGGAATTATTTATGTATTCTTTAATACCAGAAATTATTCTCTCCTATGTCACCTCCTGTGAGTTTCAAATACCTTTTGACCATGCTTGCTGAATGGTTTTCAGTTTGAAAATTATGGTCCTTGGTAGCAAAGATTCAATCAAAATAAATATTGAAAGGTTCTGTATTCTCAGATAAAACCACCTGTTTCTGGACATGATGTTCTGATCTAGATTCACAGTCTTTTTTCTAGCTCACAGTATCAGAAGTCAGACAAATTTTTGTTATCTTTCCCAGATATCTTTTATCCTTTGGTATGAATCTTGGGTTTGTAATCTCCACCCAACTCAGCACAGTGGCTTTTACTGTGAACTTTCTAGAAGCTGTCTTCTTGTTGTCTGTAGCCCATTTCAGGCTTTAGACATTTCCTTAATTTCAGTTGACAATTCTCATCTGATTCAGTCACTTTCTTCCAGACATTGTATCCCTTCTACCTCACCTCCAATTTTCTAGTGGGTAGAGTTTAGCACTTTTTCATAGGCTGCCTTCTCAACTGTTGAAATAATAGAATTATCAGCATTGAAAGTCAATAATTTATTGTATGAACTATCTTAGCTGAATGTGACTTCTAGCAGATGACCAAGTGATGTTATGTTGTATCTGACAGTTTTTATGCATTAATGAAACCTTTTATCTGTCCTTCCTTGGAGTCATGGGAAATCACACTAAGTTTTAGATTTTAATCCATTCCCCCTCGTCAGGAGTTATTTTCATTCTCCTCTGGTATCTATTGTTCTCTCCCTTGCATTTCAACTTTCTTTCTTTATACTGAATATTCCTCTGCTTAAGACATATTCTGAAAATACCGTATTTAGAGCCTATGCCCCATAATAAATAGTGTCCAAACTTCTAATGAAATAGGCTATACTTACTGTTTTTGCAATTTCTAAGTCACTAATTTTGTATTCATCAAATAAATGTGGCAATTGTCACTTTTCTTAGAAAATAACCAATAAACCATTAAATCCAATGATCACTTTTCTTATTTCCTATTTCTTATTTCTCCTTTTTCCCAAATTTCTGTGAGACCACTCATATTTGTTTTCCTTATATCTGTCTACCCAATATTTTATTTCCCAATGTGGGTTTCTTTTCCTTTGACTATGCTTGTATATAAGCGTCCCCACGGTAATATTCTATCTTTCGACATTGCCTTTTCTCATCCTATGTATTCTTGCAGAGAAATCTCATCCACACACATGGCTTCAATTAGTTCCTAAATGCTGTTGAACTTCTAATGTATACATCTAATCTGGAATTCATTCCTGAACTCTAGATACCTATATCCACTCTCTGCTGCCTTTGCCTCTTCCAGATGCTCTTCGAATTGCTAAAGTCAAAATCCTAGAATGACTGTTTATTCATTGCACTAATGTTCTCCTTTCTTTTATACCTTGACTTTCATGTTATTCAGATTTAGATCTTGGCCTTTGTATCTTTCTTTTTCCCATCCAATTCCTACATGGAGGTAATAGTCTTTCCTTTAATGGGTGCCTCATGCGTTCTGGTAGTGTGGAGACCATGGTGACACATGTGTGTGTGTTGAGGATGGGAAAATAGAGAGCATATAATACTGATTCTATGTGGAAGTAACTATTTTCCCAGATAACGTGCTGTTACCTATTAGTGAATATTTCCCTTCTATCACCTTTTATAATCGTGTAATTGATTTAAATAATTTTCATGGGGCTAGAGCCAATATAGGCAGTTAATTAGTTTTAGTTATGATGTGACCAAATATGTGACAGGCAATCATTTAATTCTTTCAACAACCATGAAATATAAGTTGAGGTCACTGTCTTAAAGATTAAAAGAAACAGACTCAGGTTACTTAGCTTTACTAACAGCAAATAAGATTCAAACCCAGGTATCTGGATTCTAGATAGTGGATCTGTTTTCTCTCCACTAGAGCATATAGCTTATTTATAAACTTAGAAACCAAAAATGCTGTTAGCAACGGTTTTGTTCATTAATATATTTGACCATTTGCACCATTATGAGAAAGACACAGTCACTTAATTCAAAAATCTTAATCTACATTATCAGATAAATGTCAACATCTGTAAATATTGCTCAGAATCACCTTTTAGTACAAACCTTGGAGCAAGTGTACTATAAACTCTGTGATACTATGATTTTTAAGGAGACAATCCTCAAGTAAATATTTTATTTGGGGATATGTCAGACTCACTCTAGAAAGATTAATGATTTTTTCACTGTAGCTGTACAAGAGTATTACCTAAGATTGGATATAATTAAACTGTGGAGCCTCTTTCAGATTAACAAGTATCTTAAATATTTCTGAAATCAGCAGATTTCCTAAAAAGAGATAAGATGGCTATTTGGAGAAAAGACAAAAATTAAAACAGCATTTTAACATAGAATTGAAAAATTCAAAGTTAGAAAATATATTTTATAACATGTTTGCAAACAGACTCATTAACTTATAAATTTGAAGTATTTTGTTCACTAAAACAAAATAACCAAGCAATTATTATAATCTGAAATCAGAAGAAATGCTTTCTTTTTTTTGTGGCAGATTATTAGTATGTGTGTATCCCTCTAACATTCTTAGCAAATTAATAGCATGTATTGTTGTAGTGAATTGTTTAGTTTACGTCTAAAAGCAAATAGTTATTGTAAAATTCAGCTCAATGTAGACAGAGTATTTCATAGTGCTTTGGGGGAGCTGGTACAGCTATTTCTCCAACAAATATTTAGCATTTTTACAAATTGAATTAGAGACACATTTAACCTGCTATGAAGGAAAGATGCTCTTGATGGCAGTAGAATTCTTGTCATAGACTTTCCAAGTACATGGGATTATTTCAATTTCTGGTTTTTATCGTGCATACCTCTGCTGTGTGGGCAGCCTACCAACACCTATAAAATTAGTCTCTGTTAGGAGAACATCTTGATTTAAGCTTCACTTTAAAACACTAACAATTGATAAACATCAATTGTGCAAAGCAATGTCAGCATGTCTTTATATTAATAATGTTGAAAGAATGGCATTCACATTTTCACTTCTGAGTGTACTCACTCCAAGCCCACCCTCACACATGGAATTCCTCTAAATAAACTCTGTGCTGGTAATCATCTGACTCATTAGCAAGTGTTTCTTCCTGCCTGAAACTAAGTGGGTGCAATGGAGGATAGATTAATCTTTAAATCCTGTGGAATACACATCTGCTCTCTTTGCTTTCTGACTTTTTATGTCAGTAGCATAATTAAAAATAAAAATGTGTTGCTATGTCAGTAGAGACAAGCTGGTTAATACATTTGAAAATAAATATAATCATCCAATAATTAATAATCATACTAATGCAATATTTCAATATTCATATAGAATTTATGTTTTGAATAGAAGAAAATCTACCTAGAAACTCAGCAAAGTTCCTTACATTTTTATCTTTCTGTCTGCCTAGAATTCTTCTTCCCCCTTGAAACTATGTTGTTTTTCACTATTTTTATTATACCTTCTCAGGCAACCTGAGACCACACTTAGTTATCTCTCCTCTGAACTTGTACTTTGAAAAATATGTCACACATTTGGTGCTTGTTTAAATATAGCCTTATAACAATTTTATATTTTTAATTTTTTTTGAAATTCAAGTTTTTTTATTCTTTTTTATCTAATATATATTTTGAAGGCATTTCGTTTTTTTTAATTCCAGCATAAAAATATACTGAGCTCTCAGAAATGTTATAAGTAATCAACCATGTATTTCAACTTAAACTAGATTTATACAAATTTTCATGTATTTGGATTAGATCTCCAACTAAATTGTTATTTCCTTGAAAGTGGTGTTTGTGCCTCGTTATTAGCATGTTTAGCATTGAACTTCTTTACATGGTTTGTCTTCAAGAGTTCTTTGGAACTTTATATTTGAAATAATGATATGTTTTAATCAAATGACATTATCATAATATCAATTATCAAAATATTAGGTCAGTAGGCACTACTATATGATGCCCTCCATTTTGTAATGTCACTTTCTCAACAAGATTATCCCTCTTTGACTCTCATACCCACATGACTCTGTACATTCCTTAATCTATCCCAAACCCCTCTTTTCACAAATATTTCCACTAGTGTCTCTGAACCTCATTTTATTCTGATCAGCAAAACTCCACATCATAAATCTGTATATGTTAAATCTTTAAGATGTTCCCTTCATCTTATTACTCTGCCTGAAACCTTGCTTTCCCCTGAGAGCACTGCTTCCGTTGCAGCTTCCTTCTCTACTGGCTCTAGTATTTCATAAACTCATTGTTTGTACCATGGATCTAGAGCGGCCCCACTCCTCGTTCCTGTATAACACTTCCAAACTTTCTTTCTCCTTGCTAATGCACTTCCTTTGTCCTTAATGACCTTCCATCATTCTCCCTAATGACCTCCTCCACCCCACCTGAACCAAACATGCTCTTCCCAATGTCAATTCGAGTTGCTTTGGCCCTAAACCTTAGAGCTATTTTCAGTTTTCTCCTGTTCTCTCCTAATTCCACATCAAGTACTATTGGTTTTACTCTCAAAATACATTCAGAGACTGATGTCAGCAAGATAGAAAAATATGAATTTCCAGCTCTCATGCTCTTACAAAAACATCAATTTGAACAATCATCCACCCATAAAAATATCTTCACAAGAGCTAAGGAATCCAGGTGAGAGATTACAGCACTTAAGTGGAATGCAGAAATAAGAAAAATGCAGTGAAGAGGATAGAAAGGACACTTTTACATTACATGTGTTACCCCTTTCTCACATCTGCACAGTAAAGTATGGAGAGAGATACCCTATGTACGGGGAAAGGAAAGTGAATTAAGCATTCACCTTTACCACAGACCTCAGCACCAGGCAAGCCCCAGTGAACCACTTCACCAGACCAGCCTTCACAGACTCAAGTTCCAGGCCAGCCCACGAGGTCTCAGACTCCAAGCCCACCACTGAAGATCCAGGCTTCAGGTATCCCCCAGTATAAGCAGGCCCCTGTAGCCCCAGGTTCCAGGCTGGCCCCAGCAGATTCAGGCTCCAGGCTCACCTTAGCACTATGCCAGCCCCAGTGGCCCCTGGCCAGCTCTTATGGATCCAGTCTTTAGGTCCATCCCTATAGATGCAAACTCCAGGCCTGTTCCTGTGGACACAGTCATCAGGCCTAACCCATTGGACCCCAGAGACCCAGAGACAAGCCAGCCCTTGTGGACCCAGAATCCAGGCCCATACCTGTGGACCCATAGTTTAGGCTTGCCCCATTTATGCAGGTGCCAAACTCACCCAAGTTGATGAAGGCACCAGACCCGCATCAGTTGGCCCAGGCTCCAGGCTTGCTCCTATAGACAAAGGCATTAAGCTAGCTCCTGTGGACACAGTAGCCAGGCCCACATGCCTGCTGACTGTAGCACCAGGAAGGCCAGTCCAAGGACTCTAGCAGCAAGCTCACCTGCAGTCCCTGCCAGTGGGCCCACCCACAATGTCTGGATGGGCTGACTTGTGAAAGAATTCTCTGCCAAATCCAGTGCAAAAAGACTGGAAGAGGTTCCTACTTCCTTATATGTACAAATACTAATGCTAGGTCACAGGATTATGAATAATTAGGGAAACTTAAAACCAGCAAAGGAAAAAAAAATAAAGCACCAGTAACCAATCTTAAAGAAAAGAAAATCCAAAAGCTCCCTAACAAAGAATATTAATTTACTCCTTTTTATGGCTGAGTAGTATTCCATTGTGTATATATATACTACAGTTTCTTTATCCACTAGTTGATTGATGGGCATTTGGCTTGTTCCACATTTTTGCAATTGTGAGTTGTGCTGCTATAAACATGCGTGTGCAAGTGTCTTTTTCGTATAATGACTTCTTTTCCTTGGGTAGATACCCAGTAGTGGGATTGCTGGATCAAATGGTAGTTCTACTTTTAGTTCTTTAAGGAATCTCCACACTGTTTTCCATAGTGGTTGTACTAGTTTACACTTGCACCAGCAGTGTAGAAGTGTTCCCTATTCACTGCATCCATGCCAACATTGATTATTTTTTGATTTTTTGATTATGGAAATTCTTGCAGGATTAAGGTGGTATCGCATTGTGGTTTTAATTTGCATTTCCCTGATCATTAGTGCTGTTGAGTATTTTTTTCGTATGTTTGTTGGTCATTTGTATGTCTTCTTTTGAGAATTGTCTATTTATGTCCATAGCCCACTTTTTGATGAGATTGTTTTTATTCTTGCTAATTTGAGTTCATTGTAGATTCTGGTTATTAGTCTTTGTCAGATGTATAGATTATGAAGATTTTCTCCCATTCTGTGGGTTGTCTGTTTACTCTGCTGACTGTTCCTTTTGCCATGCAAAAGCTCTTTAGTTTAAGTCTCAGCTATTTATCTTTGTTTTTATTTCATTTGCTTTTGGGTTCTTGGTCATGAAATCCTTGCATAAGCCAATGTTTAGAAGGTTTTTCTGATGCTATATTCTAGAATTTTTATAGTTTCAGGTCTTAGATTTAAGTTCTTGATCCATCTTGAGTTGATTTTTGTAGAAGGTGAGAGATGAGGATCCAGTTTCATTCTCCTACATGTGGCTTGCCAATTATCCCAGCACCATTTGTTGAACAGGGTATCCTTTCCCCACTTTATGTTTTTATTTGCTTTGTCAAAGATACAACACTATGAATAGTTTTCTCATCAGAAATCTTGCAGGCCATGAGAAAGAGGGATTGTATATTCAAAGTGCTGAAAGAGAATACCTGTCAACCAACAATACTATAGCTTTCAGAGTTGTCCTTCATAAATAAAGGTGAACTAAAGACTTCCCCAGATGAACCAAAGCTATGGGACTTCTTCACCACTATATCTGCCTTATAAGATAAGCTAAAGGGAACTCTTCAAGTTGAGATGAAAAGACACTAATGAATAATACGAAAATATAAGAAAGTATAAGCCTCACTATTAGTCAAATTCAGAATTTTCCAATATTGTAATAGTGATATGTAAACCACTTTTTAACTCTAGTACAAAAGTTAAGAGAAATAAGTGTTAAAATAACTATAGTTATAATAAATTTTAGTGGATAGATACATAAAGGATGTAAATTGACATCAATAACATGAATATGGGGGTAGAAGTTAAAGTGCAAAGTTTTTGTATGCAGTTGAAGTTGTTACCAACTTAAAATAGATTGTTATAACTATAAGAAGTTTTATGCAAGACCCATGGTAGGCACAAAGGAAATAACTATAGAAGATGCATAAAATAAAGTGTAAAAAAATCAAAGGAAGTCACTACAAAAAAATCAATAAAACACAAAGGAAGGCAACATGAGAGGGAAAGAGGGAAAATTAACTATAAGGCATATAGAAAACAATAAAATGACAGTAGTAAGTTCTTACCTATTAATAATTACTTTAACTGTAAATAATTAAATCTCTAATAATTAAATCTCTAATGTAGAGTGGCTGAATGAAAGAAAAGTAGATTAAACTATATGTTGCCAATAAGAGACTCACTTTAGCTTTACAGATACAAATAGGCTGAGAGTGAAGGGACTGAAAAATATTTCATCGTAAATGGTAACCAAGAGAGATCAGAGTTGACGCTACAACTTTAAGTAAAAAAAAACTGTCACAAGAAACAAATATTGCAATTATATAAAGGGGTCAATTTATCAAGAGGATATAAAAATGTAAATGTGTAGTCAAGATCAGAACACCTAAGTACATAAAGTAAATAATTAACAGAACCGAAGGGAGAAATAGCAATGCAATAATAGTATGGAATTTCAATACCCAATTTTTAACAATGGATAGATCATAGACAGAAAGTCAGTAAGGACACAACAAACTTGAACAATACTGCAGACCAAATGAACCTAAAAGACATTTACAGAACATACCATCCCACAGCAGCAGAATACATATCCTTTTCAAGCACACATGGAATGTTCTCCAAGGTAGATCACATGTTAGTCCCCAAAACAATTTAACAAATTTAAGAAGTTTAAAATCATATCAATATATTTTTCAGTGTTATGGTATGAGACTAGAACTCAATAATATAAAGAATGATGGAGCATTTATAAATATGTGAAAATTAAACAATATACTTCTGAGAAACCAATGGATCAAAGGAGAAACCAAAAGGGAAATCAAAAAGTATTTTAACACAATTGGAAATGGAAACACAACACACAAAAACTTACAACATTCCTTTTAGAACAGCTTTTGCTGCATATAAATGTCTACCCTGATAGAAAAGAAAAATCTGAAATAAACAATTTAACTTTGTATGCCAAGAAACTAGAAGAACAAAAGGAGCCCAAAGTTAGAATAAAGGTAGTAATAAAGATCAGCACTGAAATAAATAAACTAGATAATAGAAAAGCAATAGAAAATATCAACATTTGTTATAAATAATATATTTGTGTTCTCTAGTTTTGTGTGCATATACATTTTTAATTTGTCATATCCTTTTGTTATATTGACTCCCTTATCATCATATAAAGGTCTTCTTTGTTTTTTCTTTTCCATTTTTAAGGCATATTTTCGTCTGTTAAAACTATAGCTACTCCTGGCCGGGCACGGTGGCTCACGCCTGTAATCCCAGCACTTTGAGAGGCCTAGGCGGGCAGATCACAAGGTCAGGAGATCGAGACCATCCCGGCTAACACGGTGAAACCCTGTCTCTACTAAAAAAAAAATACAAAAATTAGCCGGGCGTTGTGGCGGGCGCCTGTAGTCCTAGCCACTCGGGAGGCTGAGGCAGGAGAATGGCGTGAACCCAAGGGACGGAGCTTGCAGTGAGCCGAGATCGCGCCACTGCACTCCAGCCTGGGTGACAGAGCGATACTCCGTCTCAAAAAAAAAATTAAAAAAAAAAAATAATAGTAGCTACCCCTGCTCTGTTCTGGTTTCCACTTGCATGGAGTAACTTTTTCCATCTCTTCACTTTCAGTCTGTGCATTTCTTCATAGGTGAAGTGTTTTCTGTAGACAGCATATAGTTGGGTCTTATTTTTAATCCATTTAGGTATTCTATCTTTGAATTGGAGAATTTTATCCATTTATATGCAAGTTATTTTTGATAGGTAAGAGTTTACTGTGGCCATTTTGTTACTAGTTTTCTTTTTTCTTTTTCTTTTCTTTTTTTTTTTTTTTTTAAGATTCCTTGTGCCTTTTTTCCCCATCTCACCGTCTTCCTTAGTGGTTAAATGATTTTTTTTTCTAGTAGCATATTTTTTATTCTGTGATATATATATATATAGTATATATTTAGTGTATCTATTATAGGTTTTTGCTTTGTAGTTACCATGAGGTTTATAAAAGACCTCTTTAGTTATAACAAGTTATTTTTAATTGCAAGTAAATAAAAAAAGGAACAAAACAAACTCTAAACTTTAACATCATCTCTCAGCCCATTTTGATTTACTGATGTTTCAATTTACATCTTTTCTTATTCCCTATCTCAAATGCTGGTAAGAATTCTGAGAAGGGGGAACACTAACACACTGTTGGTCAGAATGTAAATTAATACACCCACTAAGGAAAACGGTATAGAGGTTACTCAAAAAACTCACAATAGATATATCATATGATCCAGCTATCCCACTACTGGTTATTTATCCAAAGAAAGGAAATCAGTCTAGCAAAGAAATATCTGTACTATCATGATTTTGTAACACTATTCACAGTAGCCAAGATATGGAATCAACCTGTATGCATCAATAGATGAATAAAGAGATAAAATGTGCTGTATATATACACAATGGGATACTATTCAGCCATAAAAAGGAATGAATCCCTGTCATTTAGAGCAATATGGATGTAACTGGGTCATAATGGTAAGTGAAATAAGCCAGGCACAGAAAGATGCATATTGCATATTCTCACTTACACGTGGGAACTAGAAAAAGTTTATCTCACAAAGGTAGAGAGTAGAATGCCGGTCACCAGAGATTGGGGCAAGTAGGCAGGAGGGAGAGATGAAGAGAAATTGGTTAATGGGTACAAAAATACAATTAGGTAGAAGGAGTAACTTCTAGTGTTCAGTAAGGTGACAACAATTAGCAGTAATTTATTATACATTTCGAAATAGCTAGAAGATTTGGAATGTTCCCAACATAAATGATAAATGTTTGACATATGATAAATATCCCAATACTCTTATTTGATTATTACACATTTACATGTATCAAAATATCGCATGTACCCCCAAAATATGTACAATTATGTATCAATTTTTAAAAATAAAAAACTAAGTTTTTTTGAAAAGACAATATTCAGAAATACTTTTGTACAGAAACTAAGAAAAAAAGAAAACTCTAATACCTGTACAGTAAGTCCTCACTTAATGTCATTGATAGGTTCTTGGACACTGTGACTTTAAGTGAAACAATGTATAACAGAACCAATTTTCAATAAGCTCATTGATATGAACAAGAGTTAAGTTCCAAAGCTGCTTCTACATTTTCAGTATTTGTTATAGCAGCACTCCATTTCTCCAATACCAATTTTCTGTCTTAACCCATTTTGTGCTGCTAGAAAGGATGCCACAGACTGGCTAATTTATGATGAACAGAAATGTATTGGCTCATGGTTCTGGAGGGGGGAGAAGTCCAAGATTGAGGGGCTGCTTCTTCTAAGGGCCTTCTTGCTCTGTCAAGCCATGGCAGAAAGGCAAAGAGTGGGCAAGAAAAAGAAAGAAAGAGCAGGAGGGGGCCCAAACTCATTCTCTTATAGGTAACCCACTCCCACAATAACAAATCCACATAATTAATCCATTCACAAAGATGGTACCCTCATGATCTAAACACCTTTTAATAGTTTCACCTCCCTGTATGTCTGCATTGGGGATCAGGTTTCAAATGCACAAATTTTACCAGAAAAATCAACAAAGCTTAACTTTTTATATTTCTGGAATTAAAATAAATTACATTTTCCTTCCTCTACCCAAATTGAATATCTTGCAAACTTCTTGTTTTTCACACAACCCACTTTGAAGGACAAAAATATAATTTAATGTGATGGTATAAAGGTATTATTTAAAAATAAAACAGGCAAGATAGCTGAACATTTATGTACTCTAAGTAGAACTTTAAAAAATATCAGTGTATATCAGCGTGTATTCAATTATGATGTCATTAAAATGCCACAAGCAATATTTAAAAGGAGTTGTAGAAACTCATCCAACATTTTTGGGGTGGGTATTGGGTGTTCTGGGCATGAGAAAAAAAAGAAGTGAATATCCTTTTCTTAAATAATTGATTTCAAATCTCTTATTCTTTGTAAATGATATTAACTGGTATCCCACTAACACTTTAGTTCTATTGGAAGCTCTGCATTAATCTACAGCATTTTGAATTCTTTCTATGTGTGGGACCCATAATTGTATACAGATAAGAGATCCTTCAGTTGATTTACTGCTAATGATGACAGAATCTATTTCCACTCATGTATAACAGGAATTATATACTCCACTAACATTTTTATAGCTCTGCTAACATTTTCTTTTTTTTTTTTTTTTTTTTTTTTTTTAATGCCAAGAACTAAAATGTATATTCTTTTATTTGGCCCTGCACATCACATAGTATTGGTCCTAAGAGTATTTTTTTCTTTTTTTTTTTTTTTTTTTTTTTTTTTTTTTTTTCTTTTATTATTATTATTATTATTATCATTATTATACTTTAGGTTTTATGGTACATGTGCGCAATGTGCAGGTAAGTTACATATGTATACAAGTGCCATGCTGGTGCGCTGCACCCACCAACTTGTCATCTAGCATTAGGTATATCTCCCAATGCTATCCCTCCCCCCTCCCCCCACCCCACAACAGTCCCCAAAGTGTGATGTTCCCCTTCCTGTGTCCATGTGTTCTCATTGTTCAATTCCCACCTATGAGTGAGAATATGCGGTGTTTGGTTTTTTGTTCTTGCGATAGTTTACTGAGAATGATGATTTCCAGTTTCATCCATGTCCCTACAAAGGACGTGAACTCATCATTTTTTATGGCTGCATAGTATTCCATGGTGTATATGTGCCACATTTTCTTAATCCAGTCTATCATTGTTGGACATTTGGGTTGGTTCCAAGTCTTTGCTATTGTGAATAATGCTGCAATAAACATACGTGTGCATGTGTCTTTATAGCAGCATGATTTATAGTCCTTTGGGTATATACCCAGTAATGGGATGGCTGGGTCGAATGGAATTTCTAGTTCTAGATCCCTGAGGAATCGCCACACTGACTTCCACAAGGGTTGAACTAGTTTACAGTCCCACCAACAGTGTAAAAGTGTTCCTATTTCTCCACATCCTCTCCAGCACCTGTTGTTTCCTGACTTTTTCATGATTGCCATTCTAACTGGTGTGAGATGGTATCTCATTGTGGTTTTGATTTGCATTTCTCTGATGGCCAGTGATGGTGAGCATTTTTTCATGTGTTTTTTGGCTGCATAAATGTCTTCTTTTGAGAAGTGTCTGTTCATGTCCTTCGCCCACTTTTTGATGGGGTTGTTTGTTTTTTTCTTGTAAATTTGTTGGAGTTCATTGTAGATTCTGGATATTAGCCCTTTGTCAGATGAGTAGGTTGCAAAAATTTTCTCCCATTTTGTAGGTTGCCTGTTCACTCTGATGGTAGTTTCCTTTGCTGTGCAGAAGCTCTTTAGTTTAATTAGATCCCATTTGTCAATTTTGGCTTTTGTTGCCATTGCATAATCATGATCTGCTTAAGAAATTCAGATGCATATTGTTAGCTTATGGATGTTGATTATTATAACAATTAGACTGCTTCCTAAATAGTCACATGGTTGAATTATTGAATTACTCAAAATATTTCTGTTTAAACCAAGTGACAATGGTATCAGATTCTGATTATCAGAAGTACTGATTCAGTGAAAAAAGTTATGTATGTTTATTTGCAAAAAAACATTACATATTCATTAAATGTCAACATGTTCAAAAATCCCTCTTACTTGTAGCTACTTTTCCTCTAAATTCCATATGGTTTGTCCTCAACGTTTCCTGATCTTTTCCTTCACAAAGTCTTCAAGTACTTTGGATGTCAGTTTAAGTAGTTTATCCCAAAGGTAGAAAACTGAAGCAAAGCCTGCTCTATGTTTAGTTTTAACCACTGATTAAGTACTCTAAATGTGAAAGAGGTATGGGAAAGGGATAGGAATTTTGTGATAGCAAAATTCTAAGAGAAAATTTTGCCTTATGGTACCTTGTTACATTGGCATTTTGCTTGTTGAACAGGGAAACAAAATTATGGGAAGTAGTTGGAAGCTTTAGAGTCATAGGGTACAGATGAACATTCTGTCTGAATTGCCATATACACATGCATTTGTATTTAAGAACTTCTGGCCAGGTGCGGTGGCTCACGCCTGTAATCCTAGCACTTTGGGAGGCCGAGGTGGGTGGATCACCTGAGATCAGGAGTTCAAGACCAGCCTGGCCAACATGGTGAAACCCCCTCTCTACTAAAAGTACAAAAATTAGCCAGACGTGGTGGTGGGTGCCTGCAGTCCCAGCTACGTGGGAGGCTGAGGCAGGGAGAATTGCTTGAACCCAGGAGGTGGAGGTTGCAGTGAGCCGAGATTGCGCCACTGCACTCCAGCCTGAGAGTCAGAGCAAGACTCTGTCTCAAAAAGAACTTCAGTCAATTCTATGTATATAATCATTCAGTCTTCTATATGTAGATCCTTAGTAGACAAACTCATTCATTTTGTTTTCAAATACTTATTGATAATTTTATTCATAAGCATTCTCCTCATTGGTATAAATAGAGGAATCCTAAAAATTTCCCAAGCCCAAAATATTTCCTCCCCTCTAGTCCTACAGTTGAACTTACTTACAATTTTCAAATGGTTATATACATTGGATTCTTTTAGTATAGTCACTGAAGACTTTTAAAAACAGAAATACTGGGCGGGGTGCGGTGGCTCATGCCTGTAATCCCAGCACTTTGGGAGGCCAAGACGGGTGGATCACTAGGTCAGGAGTTCAAGACCAGCCTGGGAAACATAGTGAGATCCTGTCTCTACAAAAAATACAGAAATTAGCTGGTTGTAGTGGTGCCTGTACCTGTAGTCCCAGCTACTTAGGAGGATTGCTTGAGCGCAGGAATTCCAGGTTGCAGTGAGCTATGATTGTGTCACTGCACTCCACCCTGGGTGATAGAGTAAGACCCTGTCTCCAAAAATAAATAAATAAAATTTAAAAATGAAATACTTACTAGTGTGGACACATTAATGAGCAGTCATTAGCATATTATTTAAAATTATTTATCAGCTTATCTACAAGGACTTAAATAATCAATACGTAGAACAGGCATCCTTTTGATTAGAGATGGAAATCGGAAGGTACAATTTCATAATGAGCTTGATCCCTAGGGAAATAAGAGCTTGAATATCCTATTACAGTGGAGACTGAAAGCAACAACTTTCACCAGGACATACCTGCTTATGAAAAGACAAATAATGTGGAGAGTGCCTCAGGATCATATGTTGAAGGCATGCTATTTACCTCCTAACTTCTTTTCTAAAGTGTGATATTAGCATATATTGATGTAGCCCCTTAGGTCCTGATCAAAACAAAGATAGGGCAATAGTAATAAGGTAAGATGGGGAGAACAGATATGCTGTTAGTGTAACAATATATTGATGTTATATCATTAAGTTATCATTTTACCAGGAAAACAATTTATGATTTGTTTTCATTATACCATTTCATTCATCCCTGCCTGCCACACTCAGAATCTGAAGCCCCTTACCTTAATGTGTGTGATGAGATTGACAGGAAAAGGAAGCTGGATTTGTGAGGATGGAAGGGATCTGAGAAGACCGGAAGAACAATGGTGAAGTAAAGTAGAAAAAGTGAGAACACTGGGTGGTCCAGTCTGATGGAAATTGATCTGGATGGTAGGAAAAGGAAGAGTTTGGGAAAATTAAGTAAATAGTGGTTCTGGGCTATCTATGGGCTTAATCATTAAATTTCCTAAGAAGTTTGCTTTCATGCAATTGCAGCTCTTTCCATATCTATCTTGATCTTGATCTCAATATCTATGGCAGATCTTAAAAAACATGTTGTTCAATGGTTTCATTTTACAGATGAGAAAATTGAGGTTCGGGGAATTTAAGGGACCTGCTAATGATTAATAGTTAAATTTACATATTTTAAAAACTGGTATTTTTTCCTTCTATGCCACAGGGTTTTGGTTATTGTCTTTCAGCAAGTAGCTACAAGAGAAGGGACCAGCTTTCTGGTAAAGCTGAAATCACTGAAAAAAAACAAAATCTCATATAAATCTCTAGCTTACAATATACTTGGAAAGATTATTTTGGACTAGATAACCTCCCAAATCAACATTATCCTCATCCTCATCAACAAAGAATAAAGATTTAGGAAAATTGCTTAGAGTATTTAATAAAATAGCTTGTTTCAGACAAAGATACTTAAGGGACTTTTTTCTAGAGAGGAAAAAAATCTGAAATTATACAGAACAATTTTATATAACAGGAAATGAGACAATGAGACTCATTCTGTCCTTCTCAGTGCCTAGTCCAATGACTTTGACTTAGATTTGTGATTTGTGTGAGCCTAGGAGCAGGGTAGGTACTCTGTATCTACTGTTTGATTGGATGTTCCATTTTAAAGGGATAAACCATTTGAATTCCCAGAGTTAATAAAAGCCAAATCAATGACATGACAGTGCCTCAGAAGTGAGAACATTATAAGTAAGGTTCATGTTCCATTTAATGTTGTTTTTAATGGAGCAACAACAAACGTTTCTTTTATTGAGGAGATTTGCTTACATTTTGTCTAGTAGAAACAAAATGGGTCAAGCATATGATAAAGTTAAATAAGATAATTGTGAAAAGGGGGAAAATAAGCAACAACTGGAAAGTATATACTAAAATATTTAATTGACCAAGATTGGAAATAAAAAGTGAGCATAGGGACATTTTATGCTAGGAAATGAAAACAAGGCATTTAAAAAAGATTGTGTTAAAGATATTTGATCAAAAAACAGACATATGTATACACATACCAACATCTTTAAACAAAACAAAACAAAACAAAAAAACCTGAAAAGAAAGAAAAAGAAAAGCTCACTTCGGTTCCCTAGGAGTCAACTCTAGTCTGGTACTTGTTCATATGAATTTAAATCTAGGGTAAAAAGATTGTTTTTCATTGCTTAAGTCAATGTGGCAAATTTGTAGTTTTGATATAAGTCAGATTTGCAGTTCACTCCTGGAAATGGATTGTGCAATGGCCATACTACGTGTTCCTGCTGAATGACACAAAGCCACTTAGAATTATTTGAGGGCTGAGGTTAACCAATTATTGGGTTTACTTCTGCTGCTGCTCTGCCTTTGACCAGAGAAGCAGGGGAGAAAATGTCGAGTCAAGAGTGATAACTGAGACAAATACCTACCTTAGTCGTCTCTCACCTTCTCAGAGTACTTTATTTATTTTGGCCTGTGTTACAAATTTGGTACTTAATTTATATGTAACTGGGTATTTTCTATTTAAATATCTCCTTCAAAAGATGGAAACTACTTGAAGGCAAGGACTTTGTGTCAGGTTTCTTGTCACCCCCTACACTTATCACACAGTAAGAGATTCCACCAGCTGGTCCTTTGTTCATTGTCAGTGAAATTAAAACTCAGTGACACAGAGCTAATAATATCTCCCCTGACGTTTGCACAGCATAACTGAGATACAATTTGTCTTTTATATTATCTAGTATCATGGACATTAGTAACAATCCAGAAATATTTTACCTTTTGTGAATTTAAAACATTTAAATGATTTGAGGCTAACAGCTCTAATTTAGAAGCAGACAACTAAATCTTAAATTGTCTGAGTTGGTACTCACAGAAAAGTAGTGCTAGCTTTCTTCTCGGAAACCAAATAGTGTTTAGGTCACAAGAGATCATTTTAAAAAGTGATAAACCAGTGGTTGTTGAAAAGGGCCACAGAGTGATGTCATGATTCATTTTTTTCACAGCAAAATGTGAAGACAAGCCTTCAGTTCCCTTCTTGACCACCAGCATGGAACTAAACAACTAAACCTGTCAGAAAAAAAAAAAAAAAGCTGCTGTATTTTAAGGTACAGTTTCATGCATTGTTTTACTTTCTCTCTGGCTACTTATAGGAGCTTGAAAAAATAAAAAGGCCAGGAAATATGTACCCTGGGAGCCAAACTCAAACTGCAACTCAGCTTCCAATTCTCTCAATGAGCCTGGGGTTTAGCTTGAGTGACAGTGGAATCCCCAGCCAGCCAATTAGAGCGTGGTTGAATTGGAGTAAGGCTGAGAGATGCAAGAAACAAAGTCATGCTAGAATGTACAGGTGGGTGAGGAGTACTGGGAAGTGCACTGCAGCTGGCAGAAGTGATTAGGCTTGATATAAATTGAGTTTCCTAACACTGGTACTAGAGCAGGGAACAGCCGGATTTACATGGAATGGATGGGCTTTTTTCTGAACAGTAGCTGCCATAAAAGTAGAGTTAGAAATGAGCATGATGCAAACCACTGGGAAGGGCTCATTAGCCACATTTCACTTTTACGACACTCTAAATGGCATTCCATATATATTTTGCATGGCTTTCTTGCAATCTGAAATCAGCGTTTCTGTGAGTGGTGAATGTGCCTTTTTATAATCAATATGAAAGAAAGAGTTTATTTTTAAGGCAGTTAATAGTTTTGAGAATTTGTGCAGTTTGTAATAACTAAATATCAGTTCTAAAACCTTGGATGTTGTATTTTTTTTTAACCAAATTGGCTATTGTTTTCATGATTTTTCTTCTACAGTTTATAAAATCAGAGATGGCTCATACAAGGGAATTCTCTTCTTGGGCAAACAGAAAAATATTTGTAATCTGTATTACAAGTACTAATTATGTGAGCAGATATTTTATGTTTGTTTATTTAAGTAGTTCAAATTCCTGTCTTTCTATCTTACAATGCACATGGCCCCTTTGCTTCCTATAAGCAACCCCTTTCAGGCGGCATGTGGAAAGTGTGACTTTTCTTCTCTCAAATGTTTGTCTTATAGGTCTCTCAGTAATAAATTAAACTGTTTTCACTTATCTGATAAAGATACTATTTTTTTGCAGGAAATTATTATTTACTGTTCTCTTTAGAGATCTCAATGGCAATATTCTATATCAATAGGAGTTGTGATCAACTGAAAAGCATTGCCCCCAACAAACATACATTGTTTACATAGAGAGATTGTAATGTAGTTTCTATATTTGAGAACATAAACTGTTATTTTAAAGCCTCTCTTACTAGCAAGTTTTAAAATAATTTCTTAAAAAACAAGAGATTCAAGTAGTCAAAAAATTGATACTAAACAACTGTTACTTTTCTTCTTTGAAAGAGACATATAATTGAACTTTTCCTATCATCATGATTAATACGGTAACACTGTAGATTTTTCATTCATTCCTTGTTGTCAACAGCTGAGAAATAAAGTGAAGATATGACAGCTATATAGACATTTGTTTTGTACAACTGATAGAAGAAATTGTACAGAAACTCAAACAAATAAACAACGGCTGCAAAAAGTAGAAGAAAACCCAAAAATATGACATTGCTATGGCTTGAGTGTTTGTGCTCTTCTAAATTTTATATTGAAACTTAATTACCATTGTGGTGGTATTAAGAGGTGGACCATTTGGGGAAGTAGTTATGAGGGCTCGCCTTCATGAACGGGATTACTGTCCTTACCATGGAAGCTCAAGCTTCCTGGCCCTTCCATTTCTTCTATCATGTGTGAAGACAGTGTTTATTCCTTCTGTCTTTTCCACCATGTGAGAATGCCTCAACAAAAGGCCATCTACAGAATAGCCCTTGTCAGATGTCAAATACGCTGCCACCATTATCTTGGACATCCCAGGCCTCCAAAACTATAACAAATAAATTTGTATTACTTATAAATTACCTAGTCTATGGTATTTTGCCATTGCACCAAAAACAGACCAAGACTGGCATGTTATCATTTTAATTATTTAATCAATTATGTACTATTAGTGTTTACAAAAACTATTCTAATACGAAAATAATACATAAACAATATTTGGTGTGTGATATGGTTTGGCTGTATCCCCACCCAAACCTCATCTTGAATTTCCACATATTGTGGGAGGGACCCGGTGAAAGGTAATTGAATCATGGGGGCAGGTCTTTCCCATGCTGTTCTCGAAATAGTGAATAAGACTCACAAGATTTGATGGTTATAAAAAGGGGAGTTTCCCTGCACAAGTGCTCCTCTCTTTGCCTGCTGCCATCCATGTAAGACATGACTTGCTCCTCCTTGCCTTCTGCCATGATTGTGAGGCTTCCCCAGCCACATGGAACTTAAGTCCAATTAAACCTCTTTCTTTTGTAAATTGCCCAGTCTCGGGTATGTCTTTATAGGCAGCGTGAAAACAGACTAATACGGTGTGTATATGTTACAGATAAATAGATAGTTTGAGTTCTGACTTCTGAAATAAATAGTTCTCAAACTGAGTTAGGCTATCAGAGTCTCACAAGACAGACAAAATTACTGAGAGTTTTAAAATATACCTCAACTTATTTTTTCTAGCCTAATTTCTATACTTTATCTGTAATTTGCATATATTGAACAAAAAGAGACATCCAGAATCTACTTCATTTAAATAAACATTGCAGTTGCTGCTAAATCCACATGCATCTTTTTTCTTGTTTCAACTTTTACGTACATACTTACCCTTTAATTCTATATTTAAGGTAACAGAGACATGGACTTGAGAAGACAACTTGGCTCAATTCCTAGCTCTGCAACTTACTAGGTTTGTGTCTTTCAGTAAGTTAATTAATGTGATTTTGCCTCAGTTTATACCTCATCTAAAAATTGAGAATACAGACTCTTTTGGGTTATTATAAAAATTAAATGACATAAAGTAATTACAATACTGCTAACACTATGTTAGCACTTAACAAATGTTTACTACCATGAATTCAGGCCTAGAATTTAAGTGTAGCATCACCTAACAACCCACAAATATATCAATGAAGTTACAGTGAAAAAAAGTGCCTAATACTGAAAAGTATACTGTTAAGCTATTAAGAGAATATAAGAGGGGTTACCACTAAGAAAACCTTCTTAAGAATTGCATTTAGTATCTCAATATGATTTCCATATAACTGAGAATTTCCACACCAAGTTATTTGACTGAGAAAAATAATATATATCTACACAAAAACTTATATAGTACTGTGCATAGAATCTTTATCCCTGCTATGGTATGAATTTTTGTCTCCTTCATAATTCATGTTGAAACTTAATCCAGAATGTGGCATTATCAAGGTGGGGGGTGGCTTTAAGAGGTGATTGGGTCAAGAGGACTCTGCCCTCACAAATGACTTAATCTCATGCACGGATTAATGGGTTATCACTGGAGTGGGACTGGTGGCTTTACAAGAAAAGGAACAGAGACTTGAGCTAGCATATTAGCATGGTCAGTCCCCTTGCCATGTGATGCCCTGTGACAACTTGGGACTCTGCACAGAGTCCCCACCAGCAACAAGACCCTCATCAGATGTGGCCCCTTGACTTTGGACTTCTCAGCCTCCAGAACTGTAAGAAATATATTCTTTTTATAAAGTACCCAGTTTCAGTTATTCTGTTATTAGCAACAGAAAACAAATCAAGATGATCCTAATAGCCAAAACCTAAAACAACTCAAATGTCTTTCAACAAATAAATGAATAAACGAATTATGGTATACCTATATGATGGAATACTACTTAGTAATAAGAAAGAACTACTGATAACATGCCATATCTTAGCTGAATCTGGAGAACATTTTACTGAGTGAAAAAGCCAGGTATAAAAGAGTAGATATTTTATGATGTTATTTACATAAAATTCAAGCCATGACAAATCTAAATTATAGTGATAAAAAACATTAGTGGTTATCTGAGGCTGAGAATAGGAATTAAACAATGCTATTTGTTAAAAGTAATGTTTTAAGTATTTGTGTGATTTCTATTTTCCAGACTGCATCCTAACAACTGTGTCAAGACATTATTCTACACAAATATAATAAAAAGGAAATGATACAGATAAAAGAAATTAATAGAATGGAAAGTGATGGAGATAAACAAGTGAAAAGATGGTCCTTTGAAAAGACTAAAACATGGCTAATGCACTGGCAAGAATGATTGGGACAATAAACAAAATATATATGCCAGGGCAGCTCCCGGTGAGATTGACGCAAAAGGTGGGTGATTTCTGCATTTCCAACCGGGGTACTCAGTTCACCTCACTGGGACTGGTTGCACAGTGGGTGCAGCCCAGGGAGGGTGAGCCAAAGCAGGGTGGGGCATTGTCTCACCCCAGAAGCACAAGGGGTCAGGAGATTTCCCGTTCCTAGCCAAGGGAAGCCATGAGACACTGTACCGGGAGAAACAGTGCACTCTGGCCCAGATACTGCACTTTTCCCATGGTCTTCAAAACCAGCAGACCAGGAGACTCCCTCCAGTGCCTGGCTCAATGGGTCCCACCCTCACAGAGCCCAGCAAGCTAAGATCCACTGGCTTGAAATTCTTGCTGCTAGCACAGCAGTCTGAGATCCACCTGGGACTCTCCAGCTTGCTGGGGGGAGGGTCATCACCATTGCTGAGGCTTGAGTAGGCAGTTTTCCCCTCACGGTGTAAACAAGGCATCCTGGAGGTTCAAACTGGGTGGAGTCCACCGCAGCTCAGCAAGGCTGCTGCAGGGGCATCTCTGAAAAAAAAAGGCAGCAGCCCCACTCAGGGGCTTATAGATAAAACCCTCATCTCCCTGGGACAGAGCACCTGGGGGAAGAGGTGGCTGTGGGCGCAGCTTCAGCAGACTTAAACGTCTCTGCCTGACAGCTCTTAAGAGAGCAGTGGATCCCCCAGCACAGTATTTGAGCTCTGATAAGGGGCAGGCTGCCTCCTCAACTGGGTCCCTGACCCCCATGTATCCTGACTGGGAGACATCTCCCAGTAGGGGCCGACAGATACCTCATACAGGAGAGCTCTTGCTGACATCTGGTGGGTGCCCCTCTGGGATGAAGCCTCCAGAGGAAGGAACAGGCAGCAATGTTTGCTGTTCTGCAGCCTCTGCTGGTGATACCCAGGCAAACAGGGTCTGAAGTAGACCTCCAGCAAACCCCAGCAGATCTGCAGAAGAGGGGCCTGGCTGTTAGAAGGAAAACTAACAAACAGAAAGGAATAGTAGCAACATCAACAAAAAGGATGTCCACTCAGAGACCCCATCCAAAGGTCACCAGCATCAAAGACCAAAGGTAGATAAATCCACAAAGATGGGGAAAAACCACCGCAAAAAGGCTGAAAACTCCAAAAACCAGAACACCTCTTCTCCTCCAAAGGATCAGGACTCCTTGCCAGCAAGGGAACAAAACTGGATGGAGAAGGAGTTTGACGAGTTCACAGAAGTAGACTTCAGAAGGTGGGTAATAACAAACTCCTCAGAGCCAAAGGAGCATGTTCTAACCCAATGCAAGGAAGCTAAGAACCTTGGAAAAAGGTTAGATGAATTGCTAACTAGAATAACCAGTTGAGAGAAGAACATAAATGACATGATGGAGCCGAAAAGCACAGCAAGAGAACTTCATGAAGCATACACAAGTATCAATAGCCAAATCAATCAAGTGGAAGAAAGGATATCAGAGATTGAAGATCAACTCAATGAAATAAAGCAAGAAGACAATATTAGAGAAAAAAGTGAAAAGAAACAAAGCCTCCAAGAAATATGGGACTATGTGAAAAATCCAAATCTACATTTGATTGGTGTACCTGAAAGTGATGGGGAGAATGGAACCAAGTTGGAAAACACTCTTCAGGATATTATCCAGGAGAACGTCCCCAACCTAACAAGGCAGATCAACATTCAAATTCAGGAAATACTGAGAACACCACTAAGACATTCCTTGAGAAGAGCAACCCCAAGACACATAATCATCAGATTCACCAAGGTTGAAATGAAGGAAAAAATGTTAAGGGCAGCCAGAGAGAAAGATCGGGTTACCCGCAAAGGGGGGCCCATCAGACTAACAGCACATCTCTTCGCAGAAACCCTATTAGCCAGAAGAGAGTAGGGGCCAATATTCAACATTCTTAAAAGAATTTTCAACCTAGAGTTTCATATCCAGCCAAACTAAGCTTCATAAGTGAAGAAGAAATAAAATTCTTTACAGTCAAGCAAATGCTGAGAGATTTTGTCACCACCGGGCCTGCCTCACAAGAGCTCCTGAAGGAAGCACTAAACATGGAAAGGAACAACTGGTACCAGCCACTGAAAAAACACACAAAATTGTAAAGACCATCGACGCTATGAAGGAACTGCATCAACTAATGGGCAAAATAATCAGCTAGCATCATAATGACAGGATCAAATTCACACATAACAATGTTAACCTTAAATGTAAATGGGCTAAATGCCCCAGTTAAAAGACCCATCAGTGTGCTGTATTCAGGAGACCCATCTTACGTGCAAAGACACGCATAAGCTCAAAATAAAGAGATGGAGGAATATTTACCAAGCAAATGGAAAGCAAAAAAAGCAGGGGTTGCAATCCTAGTCTCTGATAAAACAGACTTTAAACCAACAAAGATCAAAAGAGACAAAGAAGGCCATTACATAATGGTAAAGGGATCAATGCAACAAGAAGAACTAACTATCCTTATATACAGAAGTGCCCAGATTCATAAAGCAAGTTCTTGGAGACCTACAAAGAGATTTAGACTCCCACACAATAACAGTGGGAGACTTTAACACCCCACTGTCAACACTAGAGAGATCAACGAGACAGAAAATTAACAAGGAAGTCCATAACTTGAATTCAGCTCTGGACCAAGCAGACCTAATAGACATCTACAGAACTCTCCACCCCAAATCAACAGAATATATATTCTTCTCAGCACTACATCGCACTTATTCTAAAATTCACCACATAGTTGGAAGTAAAACGCTCCTCAGCAAATGCAAAAGATGGAAATCATAACAAACAGTCTCTCAGACCACAGTGTAATCAAATTACAACTCAGGATTAAGAAACTCACTCAAAACCACACAACTACATGGTAACTGAACAACCTGCTCCAGAATGACTGCTGGGTAAATAACGAAATGAAGGCAGAAATAAAGATGTTGTTTGAAACCAATGAGAACAAAGACACAACATAACAGAATCTCTGGGACACATTTAAAGCATGTGTAGAGGGAAATTTATAGCACTAAATGCCCACAAGAAAAAGCAGGAAAGATCTAAAATCGACACCCTATCATCACAATTAAAAGAACTAGAGAAGCTAGAGCAAACACATTCAAAAGCTAGCAGAAGACAAAAAATAACTAAGATTAGAGCAGAACTGAAGGAGATAGAGACAGGAAAAAACCTTCAAAAAAATCAATGAATCCAGGAGCTGGTTTTTTGAAAGGATCAACAAAATAGATGGACCACTAGCAAGACTAATAAAGAAGAAAAGAGAGAAGAATCAAATAGACGCAATAAAAAATGTTAAAGGGGATATCACCACCGATCCCGCAGAAATACAAACTACCATCAGAGAATACTATAAACACCTCTACGCAAATAAACTAGAAAATCTAGAAGAAATGGATAAATTCCTGGACACGTACACTCTCCCAAGACTAAACCAGGAAGAAGTCAAATCCCTGAGTAGACCAATAATAAGTTCTGAAATTGAGGCAGTAATTAATAGCCTACCAACCAAAAAAATTCCAGGACCAGACGGGTTCACAGCCGAATTCTACCAGAGGTACAAGGAGGAGCTGATACCATTCCTTCTGAAACTATTCCAATCAATAGAAAAAGAGGGAATCCTCCCTTGCTCATTTTATGAGGCCAGCATCATCCTGATACCAAAGCCTGGCAGAGACACAACAAAAAAAAGAGAATTTTAGACCAATATCCCTGATGAACTTCAATGTGATGATCCTCAATAAAATACTGGCAAAACAAATCCAGCAGCACATCAAAAAGCGTATCCACCACAATCAAATCAGCTTCATCCCTGGGATGCAAGCCTGGTTCAGTATACACAAATCAATCAACGTAATCCATCACATAAACAGAACCAATGACAAAAAACACATGATTATCTCAATAGACAGAAAAGGCATTCAACAAAATTCAGCCGCCTTTCATTCTAAAAACTCTCAATAAACTAGGTATCGATGGAACACATCTCAAAATAATAAGAGCTATTTATGACAAACCCACGGCCAATATCATACTGAATGGGCAAAAACTGGAAGCATTCCCTTTGAAAACTGGCACAAGACAGGGATGCCCTCTCTCACCACTCCTATTCAACATAGTGTTGGAAGTTCTGGCCAGGGCAATCAGGCAAGAGAAAGAAATAAAGGGTATTCAATTAGGAAAAGAGGAAGCCAAATTGTCCCTGTTTGCAGATGACATGATTGTATATTTAGAAAACCCCACTGTCTCAGCCCAAAATCTGCTTAAGCGGATAACCAAATTCAGCAGTCTCAGGATACAAAATCAATTTGCAAAAATCACAAGCATCTATACACCAGTAACAGACAAATAGAGCCAAATCATGAGTGAACTCCCATTCACTATTGCTACAAAGAGAATAAAATATACCTAAGAATACAACTTACAAGGGCTGTGAAGGACCTCTTCCAGGACAACTACAAATTACTGCTCAAGGATATGAGAGGACACAAACAAATGGAAAAACATTCCATACTCATGGATAGGAAGAATCAGTATCCTGAAAATGGCCATACTGCCTAAGGTAATTTATAGATTCAATGCCATCCCCATCAAGCTACCAATGACTTTCTTCACAGAATTGGAAAAAAACTACTTTAAAGTTCATATGGAACCAAAAAAGAGCCCACATTGCCAAGTCAATCCTAAGCCAAAAGAACAAAGCTGGAGCCATCATGCTCCCTGACTTCAAACTATACTACAAGGCTACAGTAACCAAAACAGCATGGTACTGGTACCAAAACAGAGATATAGACCAAAGGAACAGATCAGAGGCCTCAGAAATAACGTCACACATCTACAACCATCTGATCTTTGACAAAGCTGCCAAAAACAAGCAATGGGGGAAAGGATTCCCTATTTAATACACGGTTTTGGGAAAACTGGCTAGCCATATGTAGAAAGCTGAAACTGGATCCCTTCCTTACACCTTATACAAAAATTAACTCAAGATGGATTAAAGACTTAAATGTTAGACCTAAAACCGTAAAAACCCTAGAAGAAAACCTAGGCAATACCATTCAGGACATAGGCATGGGCAAAGACATATGACTAAAACACCAAAAGCAATGGCAACAAAAGCCAAAATAGACAAATGGGATCTAGTTAAATTAAAGAGCTTCTGCACAGCAAAAGAAACTATCATTGGAGTGAACAGGCAACCTAGAGAATGGGAGAAAATGTTTGCAATCTATCCATCTGACAAAGGGCTAATATCCAGAATCCACAAAGAACTTAAACAAATTTACAAGAAAAAAAACAACCCCATCAAAAAGTGGGCAAAGGATATGAACAGACACTTCTCAAAAGAAGACATTTATGCAGCCAAAAGACACATGAAAAAATGCTCATCATCACTGGTCATTAGAGAAATCCAAATCAAAACCAAAATGATACCATCTCATGCCAGTTAGAATGGCGATCATTAAAAAGTCAGGAAAGAACAGATGCTGAAGAGGATGTGGAGAAACAGGAATGCTTTTACACTGCTGGTGGGAGTGTAAATTAGTTCAGTCATTGTGAAAGACAGTGTGACCATTCCTCAAGGATCTAGAACTAGAAATACCATTTGACCCAGCAATCCCATTACTGGGTATATACCCGAAGAATTGTAAATCATTGTATTATAAAGACACATGCACACGTACATTTATTGTGGCACTGTTCACAATAGCAAAGATTTGGAACCAACCAAAATGCCCATCAGTGATAGACTGGATAAAGAAAATGTGGCAGATATACACCATGGAATACTATGCAGCCATAAAAAAGGATGAGTTCATGTCCTTTGCAGGGACATGGATGAAGCTGGAAACCATCATTCTCAGCAAACTAACACAAGAACAGAAAACCAAACACTGTGTGTTCTAACTCCTAAGTGGGAGTTGAACGATGAGAACACATAGACACAGGGAGGGGAACATGACACACCAGGGCCTGTTGGGGGGTAGGGGGGCTAGAGGAGGGATAGCATTAGGAGAAACACCTACTGTAGAGGACAGGTTGATAGGTGCAGCAAACTACCAAGGCACATGTATGTATACCCATGTAACAAACCTCCACGTTCTGCACATGTACCCCAGAACTTAAAGTGTAATAATAACAATTTTATTTATATATATATGCCAGGAACAAAGAAAGATAAATTGCTACAGATTACACAGATATTTAAGAGAGCATAAAGGATGTTATCAATAATGTTAGAATAATAAATTATAAACTTATATAAAATGGGCAATTTCTTAATAAAACACATTATTGAATGTATCCCATAAATATGTACAGTTATTATGTATTAACTGAAAAGGAAAAAAATTAAAAGTAAAAATTCTGAATAGCCACATTTTATTAAATTATTAAATAATCCTCATGAATTAATTATTAAATAATCCTCACAAAGAAAACTCCAGGCACAAATTACTTCACAAGTAAATTCTTCTAAAAGTTTAATTTTAAAAAATATCTATTTGATATAAATTTTTCTAGAGAATCAAAAAGTGAAGACTTCCCAACTTGTTTTGTGACTCTAATGTAAAGTTTGAGTTGAAAAACCTAATGAGACTCTTAATAAAGGAAAATTACAGGCCAATATAAGAAAAATGGATACATAAATCATAAATGAAAAATTAGCATAACACATCAAAATATACATAAAATAAAATGTATTATGGTCAAGTAGCTTTATGAGAATTAAAGGTTGGATTCATATTTAAGAATAGATCAGTGCCATTTTGCACACCATCAAATAAAGGATAAAAAAAATCACATGATCATTTCAATTGATATGGGGAAAGCAATTGATAAAATACAATGTCCAAACATTACTTATCAAAAAGAAAAAATAACCTCTTAGCGAACTAGAAATTGGAGACAGCTTTCTTAAATTTGTCAAGATTTTCTACAAAAAATAAAACTATGTGAAACATTGAATTTAATCAGAAAATGTTGAAAGACTTCCCTCTATGATAAAGAATAAAGGGACGTACTCTATAATCACTTCTATTCATCATTGAATTGAAAGTTCCAAGAGTGCAAACATGTCAGAAAAATGAACGAAAGTACATGTGTTTTTAAGGAAGAAATAAAACTGTAATTCTCATATATCATTGTCTATTCAGAAAGTTAAAAATAACAGGAAGACTAATCAAATTAATAATGGTATTGGCAAGGTTAATACAGAAATATCCATTGCATTTCTATATCCTAGCAAAATTGGAAAATAAAATGTTAAAAATGGTACCATTTATAATAGTATAAAGCACACATATCTTCCCAAAATAAAACTGAATCAAAAAACATATGTTAGAATGTTTGTGGCAGCTGTATTTGTGATTGCCAAAATGAGAAACAACCCCATGTCTGTTAGTAAATGGATAAATAAATATAGGACACATCATACAATGACAATAGCAATGGTTCTTAGAGTTTTTATCTAAGGACACTTTTACACTCTAACAAAAAATTGAAGACCTTAAAATGCTTTTGTTTATACGAGTTTTGTCTATCGATATTTACAGTATTAGCAACTGAAACTGAGATGTTTTAAATGTTCTGTCAAGAACTGTGAAGTGTCTGAGAATTTCCTGTGCTTGCAAGCTAACAAGTTAGCCTGCCAGAGTTTCATGTATGCTGGTAGAAGACACAAGACTATCAGGTCAAAGACAAAGGACATTATAGCTTACAGCAATAGCAGTACCCAGAGTATCAGCATTATCTTGTGTCAGTTTTCCAAGCCCAAGTTCCCCAGGACAACATGATTAGGGCCAAGTGACAGCAGCACATGCAATGAGTAATGTTACAGAAGAGAAAGCCTGAGCTTAGGAGCCTGATTATTTTATAATGAGCAATAAGCATACCTTCTCTTTGTTCAGGAGGGAGACACTACCTCTCTTTTCCAAAGCTATTCCTTATATATAAACATCCTTGAAAAAGCACTCTGGAACAAAGGTGGTGAGTGCTTCCATTCATAAGAAAGTACAGAAACAGAAGAGATTCAAAGAATTATCCTCTAGCCCATTCATTCCATGTTAAATAACATTTTATGAAAAATGGCTATTTTCCAAAACAAAATAAAATTATTGGAGAGAGTGGCATTGCTTTACAACTTTAAAAATCTATTCAATGTCTGGTTTAGTGAAAGAAGCGTATCCGCTTTTGCATTCATTCTGTTTTGATATCACATGTTATATAGCGTTTGGAAACTTCTGTATACTCACAAGAAAATGAAAAGTCAAATAACATATGATGATGATTATGATGATAGTTTTGATGTTACTGACCCTCTGAAAGGGTCTCGGGAATTCCCAAGGGTGCCCAGACTGTACTTTGAGAACTGATTCCATGTATCAATACAAATAAAACAGTGCAGAAACTAATTGCATGGATGAACCTCAAAGAACCAAATATATCAAAAACAAAATTGAATATACTATGTGATTCCATTTATATTAACTTCAGAAAGATAAAATTAATTGTGATTGATAGGAGTCGGAAAGTTTAGAGATTAGGAGGAGGTATTGGATAGGGACAGTGCTGAGTTCCTGGCTACATTTTGATTCTTACTAGTGTTTTCATAAATGCACTCACTGCATAAATTGGAAAAAATGTGTACAAGAACGGTTTTAGCAGCATTCTCTATTAGAGTTATGTGTTGTGTCCCACCAAAGGAAGTGAAGTCCTAACCCCCAGTAATCAGAATGTGACTTTATTTGGGCATGGGGTCATTGCAGATGTAGTTGGTTAAGATGAGGTCATACTGGAGTAGACTAGGTTCTTAATTCAATATGACTGCTATTCTTACAGGAAAAGGGAAGTTTGGGCAGAAATACATAGGGACAATGTCATGTGATAACAAAGACAAATATTGGAATTATGCAGCTGCACGCCAAGGAATGCCAAAGATTGCTGGCAAATAAACATAAGCTAGAAAGAGGAAAGGAAAGATTCCCCTACAGGTTCCAGAGGGAGTATTGCCCTGCAGACACCTTGAATTTGGACTTCCATCCTCCAGAACTGTGAGACAATACATTTCTAGTGTTTTAAGCCACTTGATTTGTAGTACTTTGTTATGGCAGCCCTCGGGAACTAGTACAGCAAGTAACTGGGAGCAACCTAGATGTCTGAAACAGATGGAAAATTAAGTAAAATACTGCAAGAAAATTTTTAAATAAATGAGGTAGATATGTAAGTACTAATATAAAAATGTTCGAAATATATTAAATCTAAAAGAGCAAGTTACAGAAAAAATATGTATTGTTACATTTGTGTAAAGGAAACTAATACACGTGTGTGTGTGTGTGTGTGTGTGTGTGTGTGTGTGTGTGTCTATTTGTAAGGAAACAATAGAAATATCAATAGTTTTATGTCTGTGGGATAAATAACCAGAAAAAGGGAATGTCTTAATTTTTTAGTTTAACTTTTAATTTTTAAACCATAATCATGTATAGCTTTTATAATGGAAAAAATGCAAATCTGTTCCTTTACTGTCCAAGTTATTTCAATGGATTCTTTTTGCCTGTAAGATAAAAGTTGAAATCCTTATCCGAGACCTACACTGTGGCTTCCCCAAACTCTCCATTCTTGGCTTTACCTCTTTCTGTCCCTACTCTTACCTCTAAAATGGTGCCTGGAACATAGAAGACACTCAAACATTTGTTTCATGAATAAATAAATTAATTAACTGCTCCAATGCACCATAAGTTTAACAGATCAAGGCCTTCTTTCTAAATATAACACTTTCAACTTTCTCAACCTATCCCCTTTGCATCTTATAAGGCTAAGCTTAAACATCACTTCTGCTAGGAAGACTGCCCGACATTGCAAACTTTGTTAGGTCTGTCTGGTTGTAGGCTCCCAGGACACCTTCTATTTCTCCCACTTAACACTCAGAATAGTAGTACTGAGGTTGAGTATCCCTTTCTGAAATGCTTAGGACTAGAAAGTAGTGTTTCAGATTTTAGATTTTTTTCAGATTTTGGAATATTTGCACATACATAATGAGATACCTTGGGACTCAAGGCTAAACATGAAATTCATTTATGTTTCATATACATCTTATACACATAGCTTGAAGGTATCTTTATACAATATTTTAAATAATTTTGTGCCTTAAACAAAGTTTATATTAAGTACTTATGTGTGGAATTTTCCATGGTGGTGTCATGTCACTGCTCCTAAAGTTACGGATTTTGGAGCTTTTCAGGTGTCAGATTTTCAGATTAAGGAGGCTCATCGTGTAATCTTGTACAGTCATGAGTTACTTAAAGATGGAAATACATTGTGAGAAATGCATCAATAAGGCGATTTAGTTGTGCGAAAATCATAGAGTGTACTTACATAAACCTAGATAGTATAGCCTACTACACACCTAGACTATATGGTGTAGCCTATGGGTCCTAGGCTACCAATTTTTATAGCATGCGACTACTGAATACTGTACGCACTTGTAACACAGTGACAAGTATTTGTTTATCTAAACATAAATAAACAGAAAAGATACCGTAGAAATATGATATAAAAGATTAAAAATGGTACCCTATATAGGGTACTTACTGTGGATGGAGCCTGAAGGACTGGAAGTTGCTCTGGGTGAGTGACTGGTGAATGAATATGAAGACCAGGACATTACTATACACTACTATAGACTTTATAAATACTGTACACTTAGGCTACCCTAAATTTATAAAAATATTTTTCTTTCTCTAAAACAAATTTAACTTTTGCTTACTTTAAACTTTCTACTTTTTAAACTTTTCAATTTTTTTAGCTTTTTGATTCTTTTGTAATAAAACTTAGCTTAAAACACACACATTGTTCAGCTGTACAAAAATATTTTTTCTATAAGCCTTGTTCTATTTATTTACTTTTTAAATGTTTTTGTTAAAAACAAGTGCACAAACACACACATTAGCCTAGGCCTAAACAGCGTCAGGATCAAGGTCAACGTCACTGTCTTCTGCCTCCACATATTGTCCCATTGGAAGGTCTTCGGAGGCAATAACACACATGGAGCTGCCATGTCCTACGATAACAATGCTTTCTTCTGGAATATCTCCTGAAGGGGCTCCCTGAGACTGTTTTACAGTTAAACTTAAAAAAGTCAGTAGGAGTACACACAAAAATAACCAAAAAAGTATAGTATAGTAAAATACATAAACCAGTAACATAGTATTTTATTATCAAGTATTATGTACTGTACATAGTTGTATATGTGATACTTTCATATGACTGGCAGGGCAGTAGGTTTGTTTACACCAGCATCATCACAAATACATGAGTAATGTGTTATGCTATGACTTTACAAATGGCTACAATATCTCTAGGCATAGGAATTTTTCAGCTCCTTTATAATCTTATAGGACTACCTTCATTAATGTGGTCTGTCGTTGACCCAAACATTGTTATGTTGTGCATGACTGTAATTACAACTGTGACCACCCCTGCCAGTCCGTCTAGCCTACTCCCTATCTTCACTCCGTTATTTCTCAATGACCCCTAAATCTCCAATCTACTTATATTACATTAATATTTCTATACCCACAATCCCACCCCCCATACACTCACTTCCTTTATTATTCAGCTTATATTCTGGAGTCCTTCAATTGTAGCAAGTCTCTGGCCATTACTAACTTACTTGCCCTTCATACTGCACTTACGTGGCAAAATGTTTTACCTTCCACATGATCTCTTTATCTCATTTACATTTTGTTTTCTAAGATATTCTTTTTGCAGTGAGTCCTCCTTTCTCCTGAATTATCAGCTATTTCTGCTGTATAAGATCATTCTATTATCATACAAAATATTCTCTGGTGTCTTTGTCATTAATATATCTAATCTGGACATAACTTGAGTATAAGTATCATTCATTAATATTACTTGAGGATGCATATTATACTTATGTACTCAATGTAAAGATGATTCAGAATTCTAAAATTACTAAGGTGAGAAATAACATGGAATTTATTTTAAATATTCACATAATGTTTCTAAGATGCTGAACTTTTGAGATCTGCTCTTTTTATACTTTATTCAGGTTCAGCTACATTTAAAATAACAGAGAACTATCCATTTTAGCAATTGACATAACAAACTCTGACTACTATTCAAAATTTTATGATATATCAGAATACTGGAGAGGGAAGTAAGCCTATGCAAAATATACAGAAAAGTTTTTTTCTTTGTTATTCTAGTAACCTCACAACTAAATAAATCCCTTTATGATTATGTAGTACTTGTCCTTGAAGCCATAATAAAAGTACAAAAAAGAAAAGAGAACAGAGGTTTTAGTCATATCTACCTGGAAAAATATCAGCCATATCTACATGGAGAGTCCGCATAGTATGAAAGTTTGCTTATAGAAACAAGCTTTCAAAGGTGTAGTTCACAGAATACCACTCTTTCACCAACTAGATAGTGGCTAATATGACAGGTCAATCTAAATAACAGAATAATATGTCAACATAGTTGGTGAAATAAAGAATACGAGCAAAACAATGTTGTTGCTTGACCAAATGCTAAACTAAAAGGTTCAGACAGATTTAAGGAAATCTGAGATGGTATCATTGAACTCTAGAAACTTAGAAAAATAGAATGAATTATTGCTTGGGTCAAATCAGCAAGTTGTAACTCAGCAAGTGTAACTCAACAAGAATCTCTTGAGTCCCTGCTACAAGCAAGGCATTGCCCTAAGCACAGGCTTTGGATCTGTGGAAAGGAGTGAGGTAGGTAATCTCTCTCATCCTTGATTTTGAAGACACCAGTTTACCCTCCACATTCTTTCATGTTCTACAAGTCTCTGTGTAAATGAAATTTTATCCAGGCCAGTTAAAAACTTACCCCTGAGTTGTTAACGTAACATTTATAACTGGTCTCCCCACCACCAGTGTATCTCCAGAGCAAACACCTCATGGCAGGCTCTGAGTTTGTACTAATTCAGTACAGCATCACCAGGAAACTAGTACACTCTTTTATGCTAGGACAAGGTCCTTCTGAACTGCATCTTTTGGTATTATCCCTTTTTTAGCCTGTGTCTTAGCTACATGGAATTGCTTGGAGTTTCCAGAATATCCCAAACTTTTCTACTTTAGTACTTTTGTACTTGGGTCCTGTGTCTGGAATGACTTTTCCTGCCTACTTTATCTCTTTCATTTTTGCTTTATTGTTTTGAATTGTTGATATTGTTACTATTTTTTTAACTTATTTTTTTCTATTGGCATGATTGTACTTTTTTCTGGTTTTAATTCTGGGAAATTTGGAATGTTTTGGAAAATAAAACAAAAATCTCACCATCCAAATCTATCTATAACCGTAGTTTTGGCCTGTATACGTCTAGTCATTTATTTGAACAACTTTATAATTTAAACTCTTATAGACTATCATGAATGCTATTTTATAATCTACCATTCCTTGTAATATTGTGAGCTTCTATTATTACTATTTGATAATCTAATAACTATTTTTAACTATCACAATTACATTCAACTGTAGGAGATCGGTCAGAATGGTGGGAGAAATTATAGGGAAAGGGCACAAACCTTCTGAAAGGTCAGAAGGCTCTGCATAGCATCAGGGGAGAAGCTGAAGGCAGTCATTCTCTTACCTTGAGGCAGAGGGCAAGGAGTAGGTACAAGGAAGTGTAAGGGAATTTAGCATAAACAGGCTTGTTTACTTATGTTAACCAGGAACCGACCTTCGATCATCCGCATGTGAGACTGCTCCCAGAAAGGGGGAACAATGTTAATTACCCACAGACTATGTTGGCTCCAGGCTTTCGGCATTACGTCTGTACTAAATAAAAGCAAGCGCTCCAGCTTATTAAAACTGCTCACTCTTTGGCAGTCCCCTAGCTGCTCTTACACTGCATACATGTGTCTGAGTACTCCTTTCATCCATTGCTCAGCCAGGGTCTGCGGGACAGACCTGGCAGCTGGTGCCCTGTGTGAGGATCACTGCAACGGATCATGACAGAACCCTCAAAAACGAAGGTGAAGAGACTGCGCAGTCAGTAAGTCATTGGTGCCCGCTTGGGATTTCCAAGTTTGAGGGAATTTTCAAGCTAGGGTTTAATCATGGGACAACAGTTATCAGATCAACAGCAACAGTATATAAAAGTATTGAAACAGCTGCTTAAAGCTAGCAGAGCCTCGGTTTCTCAAGCTCAATTAAGGGATCTAATGCAAACTGTTGTTTCCTGTAACCCATGGTTCCCGGAAGAAGGTACGCTAGACCTAGAGCTCTGGGAGCAAGTGGGGAGAAATCTTAACATCCTGCACAACGGCAATGGGTCCCAGTAAACATCTTTAACATTATGGGCCTTAGGACTGCTTTGGCCCTACTCTACACAGAAGAGCCTATAAAGGGAAGGGAGGAAGAACCATCACCTACCTTACCACCTCCTCCCTCAGCCCTGCTGTTACCGGGTAAAGATACAAAAGAGGAAAGAGATTTTCCCTGAACCCCCTCCCCTAATACATCGGAAAAAAGACAAGGGATACACTACAGTTATGGAACCTGTCTTAGGCAAGCAGCATGAGAAGGGGAGCTCTTGGCCTGCCCGGTGATGCAAGATCAACAAGGCAATACTTATAAAGAGATAAGGAAAAGCATTAGAGAAAACGAAGCCACTAGCCCATTTATGAAAGGATTAATTGAGACCACAGCAGGCTACTTCCATGTGACCCCATGGGACTGGTCAGTGCTAGCTAAAACAACTTTAGAGCCCAGTCAATACCTCTTTGGAAGGCAGAATATGATGAGTTGTGCAAACAACAAGCCAACCGGAATCAATTTGCCAGGCAAAACATAATGGCTGCTATGCTCCAGGGCAGTGGTCCCTATGTCAATGTGCAACAACAATTAAGTTTTGTTCCCCAGGCCTATGCACAAGTGTCTTTGTGTGCTCTCAGGGCTTCGGGCCGAATTCTCAAATGCAGAATTCAACAGGGATCTTTTGTAAATATTCGCCAAGGGCCTCAGGAGCCATTTGTTGAATTTATCAATCGGTTAACCCTGGCAATTAAAAAACAATCATGCACAGGCCACTGATATCTTATTGTTGCAGTTGGCTTGTGAAAATACTAATGTAGACTGCCAGCAGGCAACGCAGGCAATCAGAGGAAAGGCAGCTACATTTGGGAAACTTATATGAGCATGTCAGCTGGTGGGGACTGAAACACACAAAGCCAGAATATTGGCTATGGCATTAAAGCCTCCTAACATGAAAAGGGAGAAAAACCCAAATTGTTTTCTATGTGAAGAGCCAGGTCATATGAAGCAGGAATGCCCCAATAGTAAAGACCAAAGTAACTCAGGAAAAGTACCCGCCTCTATATGCCCCCGATGTAAAAAGGGGAAACATTGGGCAAATCAATGCAAGTCTAAATTTGATAACAATGGGAACCCCCTAAGTAATCAGGTGGGAAATTTAATGCAGGGCCAGCCATAAGCCCCACTCCAAACTGGGGCAATGCCAGCGGCTTTCCTTGGTCAGATGGGAGGCCCACAATTCTCTTAGAGCAGCCACCTCAGGGAGCACAGGACTGGACTTACTCTGCCCCAACGAATTAGTGCTAAAAGGAGAAGAAGACCCTAAAAGGGTTGCAATACGAATCTGGGGCCCATAGCCTCTGGGAACAGTGGGATTAGTCCTAGGGTGATCAAGCATATCCAGTAAAGGAATCAATGTGCTCACCGGGGTAATTGTGATTATCAAGGTGAGATATCAGTTATGTTGCAATGTAAAGATCTACATATTCTTCCCCCTAAATCTAAAATAGCTCAGTTACTAGTTGTACCATCCTGAGTCCCCAACGCCCAGGGAAAGGAAAGGGGACAAGGAGATTTTGGAAGCACAGGAGCCACAAGAGTATATTGGGACCAATTAATCACTGATCAGAGACCCATGATTACCTTAAAAATTGGAAATGAAAATTTTACTGGCTTATTAGACACAGGGGCAGACATTTCAATCATTAGCGATCAAAACTTGGCCGTGGGTCACTCAGAAACAAAAAAATTGTTGGCATTGGGGAAGCACATACAGCCAAGAAGAGTGCGCACTCCCTAACATGTAGCGATTCAGAGGGAAGGAAAGCAGTCATACACCTCTAATCATGCCCATCCCTGTTAATCTTTGGGGATAGGACCTATTAGCCCAATGAGGGGGTCACTCTGCTGACTCCTTTCTAATAACAGCCATTTATTCCTTCCCTGCCCCTGACATGGCTCTCTCATAATCCAATTTCAGTAGAACAGTGGCCTTTAAAGGGAGAGAAATTACAAAGAGCCCATGAATTAGTTCAGGAACAATTAAAAGCTGGCCATATAAAACCATCAAACAAAAGGATGAGTTCATGTCCTTTGTAGGGACATGGATGAAGCTAAAAACCATCATTCTGAGCAAACTATCACAAGGACAGAAAACTAAACACCACATGTTCTCACTCATAGGTGGGAGTTGAACAATGAGAACACTTGGACACAGGGTGGGGAACATCACACACCGGGGCCTGTCATAGGGTGGGGAGAGTGGGGAGGGATAGCATTAGGAGATATACCTAATGTAAATGATGAGTTAATGGGTGCAGCACACCAACATGGCACATGTATACATATGTAACAAACCTGCATGTTGTGCACATGTACCCTAGAACTTAAAGTATTAAAAAAAAAAAAAAAAAAACCTATCAAACAGTCCTTGGAATTCACCCATTTTTGTCATTCCCAAAAAGTCTGGTAAATGGAGAATTTTGCATGACTTACATGTTATCAATGCTAATTTGCAACCTATGGGGCCCCTTCAACAGGGGCTCCCTTCCCTCCGCAGGGATTCCTCGAGATTGGCCCATTGTCATTATTGACTTAAAAAACTGTTTTTATTCTATTCCCCTTGCAAAACAGAACAGAAAAAAATTTGTGTTTAAAATACCAGCTATCAATAATGAACGGCCAGCTCGCAGACTTCACTGGAAAGTACTTCCTCAAGGAATGCTAAACAGTCCTACCATGTGTCAGTATCATGTAAATCAGCCTTTGCTCCCCAGTAGAAAAGAATTTCCTAATTGCAAGATCATCCATTTTATGGATGATCTCTTACTGGCAGCCCCAACAGAGCCAATACTTTCAAATGTATATGCCTCTGTCAAAAAGAATACACAGTTAAAAGGTTTAATCATAGCACCTAAAAAAGACAAATGACCTCTCCTTGGAAATATCTTAAATACATACTAACTTCCTGGTCAGTAAGACCTCAAAAGGTTAAACTGAACACTGACAACTTACACACCTTAAATAATTATCAAAAATTACTGGGAAATATTAACTGGCTTCACCCCACCTTGGGCATAACTACTGATAAATTACAGAAACTGTTTTCTATGCTAAAGGGCAATGCAGCCCTGGACTCTCCCAGGTATTTAACCCCTGCTGCAAAAAGGGAAATTGAGGAAATAAAGCAAACTCTTTCTCAGAGGCAACTAGATCACATAAACCCATGATATTCAGTCCAATTATTTGTATTTCCTACTAAACATTCCCCAACAGGATTAATAGGACACATGGCCCCGGGGCTACATTTCCTAGAATGGGTTTTTTGCTCACATACCTGGACTAAAACACTATCTCCCTATGTCCAGCTAGTTAGTAAAGTCATCTATATGGGCCGCAGACGATGCAATCAATTGCTATGTTATGACCCTGATGTCATAAGAATACCCTTAAGTAAACGACAATTTGAAGCAGTCTTGCCCCATCTCTAAGCCTTCAGATAGCACTCTGAATATGTGGGTCATATAAAACATGCCCTTCCCGCTGACTATTCCAGTTCTTATCTCATGCTCCTATAGTTATACCTACAAAGGTAGTTCACTCCCCGATACCTAACACTTTAACACTTTTCACTGATGGCTCTGGTAAAAATGGAAAAGCAGCTATTTGGTAGGAACCGGATAACTCCCTCACTCAATCTGGATTTACTAGTACTCAGAGAGCTGAGGTTAAAGCCCTAATATTGTCCCTAGAAACCTCTTCCGCTCAGCATATCAATATTGTTAGTGACTCTGCTTACTCTGTTTATTTATTGCAGAACCTTGAGACAGCCCTCATTAAGTCCACTCTCAAGCCCACCCTGTGTGCACTTTTTCTTCAACTTCAGCAATTGCTGGATCAATGTACATATCCTATTTTTATTACACACATTCGGGCCCACAGCTTGCTGCCCGGTCCACTAATTCATGGCAATGATCAAGCAGACCTGCCAGTTATGACATCACTGCTTGACCAAGCCACCCAATCGCATCAATTGTTCCACTAAAATTGGAGAAACTTAACAATTTCAACTTACCCAAAGACTAAACAAATTATTTTACAGTGCCCATATTGCCAGCTCACAGGCACATCCCCTCCTTCAACAAGTGTTAACCCTAGAGGACTAGAAACTAATCAATTATGGCAAACAGATGTTACACACATCCCTAAATTTGGAAAACTAAGATATGTACATATATCCAGTGATACCTATTCCCACCTAATTAGTGCTCATGCTCTTCCTGGAGAGTCTGCCCAATATGTCATTAAACATCTTAACTTTTGCGTTTATGGGATGGCCCACAGAAATTAAAACTGATAATGGTCCGGCTTATGCCAGCTCACAATTTCACAAGTTTTGTCACACATGGAACATCCAACATTCCACAGGCATCCCATATAACCCCCAAGGACAGGCCATAGTAGAACATGTCCACTCCACCCTTAAAAATATACTCAGAAAACAAAAAAGGGGGAATATGAGTAAGGACCCTATAACACTATTGGCACAAGCCTTATTTACCCTTGACTTTTTAAATTTAGATAAATTTCAGTCAGCCATAGAAAAGCATTTTGCAAAAGCCCCTTAAGACATAAAACCCTTGGCTTTACGGAAAGATGGAAATAGTAATGTATGGTGTGGTCCAAATGATGTGTTAACGTGGGGAAGACAATATGCTTGTGTTCACACCCCCTCAGGTCCTCTTTAGACAACACATCAAACCATACTGTGGTGTGGCTAGGACTCAACCTGGTACCAGAAATGAAGAAAATGACCCTGCAGGACCCACAGCCCCAGACGATGCGGCTTCCTTGGATGACACAGACCCTGGATATTACCTGGGGGATGCTGAAGATGACAACTCAGAAGGCTGAGCGAATCCTGCTCTGGACACAGATGCCATTCACTCCAGATAATTTGTTCCTTGCTATGCTTTCTGTTGTACACTGCAACTCTCATAGGTTATTAACCTTTCTTATTCTCTCACTCTGCCTGTAACCCGTACCCGCTACCTCTATTGGGCCCATCTTCTGGATCTGCCCTTCTTTCACCCTGTTACTTGGGTGGACACCCCCTTCCCAGCCTCTAACAATGTGACTACTTGGCTAGGAGGGATTGACATACCCCCAGCAGGGTCCCTCATTAATGGCACACATTGGACTAAGATGCCAGGTAACACTACATATCACTCCACTATCCTCTCACTGTGTGTAAGTTATAAAAGTTCTAACCCCTACTGTGTACCTGCCCAAACATAATTATAGCTACATCATGGCAAAGGAAATGCCTTAACATTCTTGGTTGCAGGTAGCCTCAAACCAGGCAACGCAACCAATGCCACTTTCCCGACATTCCTCCCTGTGCTAAAGAACAAAGGCAGGAAAGTAATGGATTCGACTTTGGCTGGGAGATCTGTCACAGGGGACAAGCCCATAGCCTCCAGTTAGGCAATTATAACATCATAGACTGGAGCCACCACAGCCACTTGCAGGCTAACCATACTGATGTCCGCATCCATCGTGGCATCAATCACAGTTTCATAGGCACATCCCATTCCCCTATGATTTGGGCCGATGGGGGGATGGGATATCCCAGACCTCAAAGTCCATGCCTCTCCAAGACACGTTATGGTGCCTGGGACATCTTAGCACCACCCTTAAAACCTGGCATAGGAAATATCAAAATTCCAGTAACAATTATAGTATGACCTTTATTCGTAATTACACAGTTCAATGCCTGATTTGCACTTCCCATGCATCCATTTTCCTTATGGAAACCAGTATTTCCATAACACCCCAAAACTCCACATTTGTGACTTGAGTGCAGGGACAGACTTGCTTCGCCTCATGTATCACTAATTACAATATATCTAATTTAAATATTACTAGTGTCATGGTATTAAAAAGACAATCGGAGGCATTACTACCGGTCAATTTGACACATGATTGGCAAGGTTCCTCTGCTCTTGCCACCTTAGAGTGAGTCCTGTCCCAGGTCAGACACAAAAGATTCATAGGTACATTTATAGCCTTTATAAGTCTCAGCCATAGTCATCCTAGCCATTGCTAGTGTTGCTATTGCATCTATTACTGAATTGGTACAAACAGCTACCTTTGTGGATAGCTTAGCCAGAAACGTGTCTAATGAACTTCTCCTACAGCAGGGTATAGATAAAAAAAATTCTTGCACGTCTGCAAGCCCTCGAGGCTGCCTTGGAATATGTAGGGGAATGACAAGATGCACTGGCATTCCAACAGCAATTAAACTGCGACTGGGAACATAAGCATATTTGTGTCACCTCTCTACCACGGAATCAATCAATATATAGTTGGGATGAGGTGAAACAACACCTCTGGGGAAACTTACATGATAATTTAACAGCAGACATAAAGCAACTTAAAACTAAAATTCAAGAATCCCTAAATTCCATAGATCTACATGCCCAACAAACAGCCATATGGAAGGATCATCTAATAAATAGGGCTTGGTTAAATTATTATTTTTGGAAATATAAATTAAAATTGGAGCCCTATATCCAACTATACAAGAAAATCAATCCCAGGTAAATTAAATACAGACATGTAGTTAAAAATCACACATGTACACAAATTAGAATAATGTATGGTTAAATATTAAGGTCCAGCTTGTCAAATTTTGTTTTTATTGCAATTGCTTTTGAGGACTTAGCCAAAAATTCTTTGCCAAGACTGTGTCAAGAAGGATATTTCCTAGGTTTTCTCCTAGGATTTTTAGTTTGAGGTTTTACATTTAAATCTTTCATCAATCTTAAGCTAATTTTTTTTTTGCATTTCTACCACGTTATTTATTTTGGTAAGTACTGTCATCTTTTGTTATGAGCCATATTTCATTCAATAGTGTTTAATGACTTTTTTCCAAATCATTACTCCATAATATTTACTGAGAATCAAACAGAACTTACAGTAGAAAAAAGAGACACTTGACACATTTTTAGAATACTTCATTGCTAATTTTTATATGTAGTGAAAGGTAAGCATCCAGTTTCATTCTTCTGCATATAGCTAGCCAGTTATCCCAGCACTATTTATTGAATAGGGAGTCCTTTCACCATTGCTTTGGTTGACCTTGTTGAAGATCAAATGTATGGCTTTATTTCTAAGTTTTCTAGTCTGTTCCATTGGTCTATGTGTCTCTTTCTTTACCAGTACCATGCTGTTTTGGTTACCGTAGCCTTACAGTATAGTTTGAAGCCAGGTAGCCTGATGTCTCCAGCTTTGTTCTTTTTGCTTAGGATTGCTTTTGCTATTTCAGCTCTTTTTTGGTTCCATATGAATTTTATAATAGTTTTTCTAGTTCTGTGAAGAATGATGTTCATAGATTGATAGGAATAGTGTTGAAATTGTAAATTGCTTTGGGCAGTATGGCCATTTTAATGATATTGACTTTTCTAATCCATGAGCATGGAATGTTTTTCCATTAATTTGAGTCATCTCTGATTTGTTTCAGTAGTGTTTTGTAGTTCTTTTAGAGATCCCTCACCTTCTTAGTTAGCTGTATTCCTAGGTATTTAATTTTCTCTGTGGTCATTGTAAATGGGATTGGGTTCTTAATTTGACTCTCTGTCTGAACACTGTTGGTGTATTTAAATGCTACTTATTTTTGTGCATTGATTTTGTATTCTGAAATCTTACTGAAATTATCAGATCTAGAGGCTTATTGGCAGAGTCTTTAGGTTTTTGTAGGTGCAGAATCATATAATCAATGAAGAGAGATATAATGTTTTGACTTCTGCTTTTCCTATTTGGATGCCTTTTATTTCTTTCTCTTGCCTGATTCCTCCAGCTAGGCCTTCCTATTTATTTATTTACTTCTGTACTTAAGTAGGTCTTCCTTGACCAGGAATCAAATTAATATTTAACCATACGTTATTCTAATTTGTGTACATGTGTGATTTTTAACTACATTTCTGTATTTAATTTACCTGGTATTGATTTTGTTGTATAGTTGCATATAGGGCTCCAATTTTAACTTATATTTCCAAAAATAATAATTTAACCAAGCCCTATTTATTAGATTATCCTTCTTAATTAAACAGTAATTGTTTAGATAAAACTTGATCTGTTTCTGGATTTTATGTTTCAGAGATCTCTCTATTCCTGCACTTTTACACAGTATTGTAATAATTAGCATTTTAATATAGATTCTAATATACAGCACTGGAAGTTACCTTCTTCTAATTTTTTTGTTAATTCTTCCAAAAAGAAGTTTAGAATCATTTTGTCAAGTTAAAAGATAGCCATAATTTATCCAGAATATAATTTAAGTGAATGAGAATTTGTCTTTATATGAGTCTTTTTCACATAGAAATTGATTACCTCTTTCCATTTATGCATATTTTTTATATACCTTAGTAATTATATTTTTGATATAAAATCCCATATCATTTATAACATTGTATTAAGTTTATTATTACCAGATATTTTACATTTTTGATCACCAGCAGTAAGATCTTTTTTTCCACATTTTAAAATTAATGTATTAGAAAAGATTGCTGTTGCTAGTCAGGGAAACTGCATTACTTGCGTTAGACTATACATACAAAATGTGGGGGTGATATTTAATATCAGGATTCAGAGGTATCTCAATGAACTTTGAGTCAGGGATTTTTCCAGAACACAGAAGTGAACTATAAGCAGTTTTCCCTGGTATTCCTTTTGCACATCTTGTTTGTCACTCTGTGCTTGTTTGCTTATTTTGTTTTTCCCTTTGAGATAGGCTTCCCCTGATTTTCCTAAAGAAAAGAATGTGGTAGATGATTTGTCGAAAACTACTCATAGATGTTGACTTTATGTTTAGCAGGGTTAGCCATTCTTTCTCTCAGTCTGACTTTAAAATTCCCATGGAAAAGAGCATGGTTGACCCAAGTTGGATCAGGGTCTGATCCAGCACTGATCATCTCATTCCAGAGTACGCTAGAAACCAAGTTTGTGTCAGATTCCTTTTTCCCCCGTACTTACCTTCATGCAGCAGTTATCTGGAATAAAGTGAAAAGGTGAAAGTGTTAGTCTGGAGATTTGAAATAATAGTTGGCTTTCTTGTTATAAACCAGCTTATTCCTTGTATATATTTTTACTATTTCCAAAGACAGAATATTGCACCTTGAGGTTTATATTTTCTAGAGAAGTATCAATTATTTGTTTATGGAGGTTGTCTGTTCAGCTTCAGAAAAGGTTGCGTGAGGGAAAATAATGTCTGTCAAAGTCAAAATATAACTGAATAAGGTACAGTCACAAGAGAACTGACTTTCAACTTAAACAACAAATAGTATGGATTCCTTGGCATCAGTAAAGAACTGCAGCTTTAGATATTTATACCTGCTGTGAAATCATCTTTCATAGAATTACTATTTTCATTTAAAAGAAAAAGACAATGCATACAAGAGCTCTACTAGTCTGAGTGCATGTTGCAACAGGAGGGTGTATCCCTCAGTAAATAGTGAGCCAATTAGCAATACTAAACTCTCACTCTAAAGCCACTCTGGTCTCAGGGATATGATGTCCTCTCTAGTCCCAGATCCATGGTGTGCACTCCTGCTGATCAAAGCTGTTTTGGAGTTGGTTGTCTTTTTCCATGGTGATAATGATCTTGGGTATCTGACAAACATAATCACAAAGTGACCTAGCCTTTCCAACTTAGAAGCAATATAACAGATTTTTCCTTCTTTTCCTCATTTGGCAGCAAGATCTGAATCCCAAGCACCTAATTACCAACTGAATCTTTGTATTTCACTATTTGGCTACTAAAGTCTCTACAGGCTTGATTCGTATCTCAAGCCATCTCAGAAGAAAGCCCGTAAGGGGTACAAGCTTTACTGTCTCGAGCCAAAGAAGATTTAAGACAATAATGCCAAAGAAAGTTATATTCCTTCAACTCTGATTACTTGGTGCTAGGTTTTGACACTTCTTATCTCAGTAATATCTTTCAACTGGGGAGATCAAAATGACCACAAAGAAATAAAATCACTTTAGGTTCTGCTTTCAAAAATAAACTGTTTACTGCACATGAACAAATTAAGCCTTGTGTTTACTCTCACTTTTAGAGAGATGATGGTTGCTTTCCTGTGGTTGTTTGTAATGGGTTTTCTGGACAGATATGAAAGAATCACTGAAACTAAAATTCTCGCATCTAAAATAATATAACTGGGAGGTGAGAAGTGAATTGCTTATCAATTTTTGAATGATAGAAAAATGCCATAATTACTTTCTTTAGATGTTTCAGAGATTTTTCATAGTAGGAAATTCTTTTGAATAACAGACTTAAATGTGTAATGGTCCATAGGGTATAAATAAAATCTTATGTGTCAAGGTAACCTATATTTGCAGGGGCAAGAGAAAGGTAAAAGTGCTGAAAAGGCTCCCCCCTTCCTGGGATTGCAGTAATTCTCAACCCTCCACAATTTTGCAATACAAAGCAGAACTCTTTTTATTTACATTTTATGATTCAAGGGAGTAGGTGGACCAGAATAAAAGAATTGCTTTATGTTTCTTAAGGATTAATATTCTTAATAACACTTTGCCCAGAGGTTTATTTTGATTGGCCCAATAGCTACATCCACTTGACACTTTCACCACTACTGCCCATTGCCCTGTACCCCTTTCAGATTCAGCCTGATTCTGAGTTTTAGGACTGGTAGCTCATATGAATGACCAGTGCAGTTTTAAAATGTACAAAACATAGGAGATTCTCATTATATGCTTCTTGGATTTCTGGATCTCTATACAAATAACAAAATAATAATAACAAAATAATAATAACAAAGATGCTCTGAGGATAATTCTGATAAGCAGCCCCAGGCTCAACCTAACACAGGAGAGATTTAGGAGGCTCCAGCCCATCGAGTCACCCTTTCTTCCAGTAGGTTCTAAGATATGTCCCTATATCATATGCCAAAGAGGGGTTCCCTGTTTGTAAGTTCTTGACTTGGTAACGTCTATAAGAAATGAAGTTTAAGAAAAAAAAATTCACTCCAATTGGGTGGAATTCTGCCCTTATAGTAAAGACCAATACTTGGAACTCTGTTACCTACTTCTAAGATTGCGTGATCCCAAAATCTGTCAATCCTGATTTTCCAATATTGACTGTTGTTTCTTCCATTGCCATTGCCAGCAATTAAGAAATCAGCACAGTTTTATTTTGAATCCTCCAATAAAGAGTCTCTGGAGTACCATCCCTACATTTAACACTTTGATCCTTCACCCACACCCTAGGGCTTGGATTTCCTATCTAAGCTAATAATTGAGTTTGCCCTCTAGAATATACCTGTTCAAATGGGTATGTCTACTTTGAGATAGTGGCTCTCCTTATTCTTTTCTGTCTCATTAGGGCTAATCAGACCATAATCAGCAGTATCTTGAAATACTGTATCATTTTCCATCCCAGACCATAGAGAAATAACTGTTAGAAGCTGATACTGTGCTAGTGGAGGCCATAGCAATCACTGAGATTTAGCATCAGGACTAAACAGAGGGGTTATTAACAACCAAAATATGTGATAGTCTGGGAGAGTGACTTTAATACTAGGCAAGGACCGAAACTGGTCAACAGGACCAGGAGGAATTTGTGTCAAGTGGGGGATATGATACCTGCAGGCCTTAGAACATCAGTATCCAAATGCTGGTACGCAGTCTGGTATTAGGCTGGTAGCATAAAACTCCTGCTTAGTATACAACTCCCTGACTTTAGGAAGTACTATATTTGAAAGTTACCAGAGCAGTGGTTTTCAACTTTGGTATTTGGATAACACAGACAAATGGATTTTTTTTTTCTTTTTATTATTATTATTATTATTATTATACTTTAGGCTCTATGGTACATGTGTGCAACGTGCAGGTAAGTTACATACGTATACATGTGCCATGCTGGTGCGCTGCACCCACCAACTCGTCATCTAGCATTAGGTATATCTCCCAATGCTATCCCTCTCCCCTCCCCCCACCCCACAGCAGTCCCCGAAGTGTGATGTTCCCCTTCCTGTGACCATGTGTTCTCATTGTTCAATTCCCACCTATGAGTGAGAATATGCGGTGTTTGGTTTTTTGTTCTTGCGAAAGTTTACTGAGAATGATGATTTCCAATTTCATCCATGTCCCTACAAAGGACATGAACTCATCATTTTTTATGGCTGCATAGTATTCCATGGTGTATATGTGCCACATTTTCTTAATCCAGTCTATCATTGTTGGACATTTGGGTTGGTTCCAAGTCTTTGCTATTGTGAATAATGCCGCAATAAACATACGTGTGTGTGTGTCTTTATAGCAGCATGATTTATAGTCCTTTGGGTATATACCCAGTAATGGGATGGCTGGGTCAAATGGTATTTCTAGTTGTAGATCCCTGAGGAATCGCCACACTGACTTCCACAAGGGTTGAACTAGTTTACAGTCCCACCAATAGAAAAGTGTTCCAATAGAAATAGAAATAGTCCCACCAATAGAAATAGAAAAGTGTTCCTATTTCTCCACATCCTCTCCAGCACCTGTTGTTTCCTGACTTTTTAATGATTGCCATTCTAACTGGTGTGAGATGGTATCTCATTGTGGTTTTGATTTGCATTTCTCTGATGGCCAGTGATGGTGAGCATTTTTTCATGTGTTTTTTGGCTGCATAAATGTCTTCTTTTGAGAAGTGTCTGTTCATGTCCTTCGCCCACTTTTTGATGGGGTTGTTTGTTTTTTTCTTGTAAATTTGTTGGAGTTCATTGTAGATTCTGGATATTAGCCCTTTGTCAGATGAGTAGGTTGCAAAAATTTTCTCCCATTTTGTAGGTTGCCTGTTCACTCTGATGGTAGTTTCCTTTGCTGTGCAGAAGCTCTTTAGTTTAATTAGATCCCATTTGTCAATTTTGGCTTTTGTTGCCATTGCTTTTGGTGTTTTAGATATGAAGTCCTTGCCCATGCCTATGTCCTGAATGGTAATGCCTAGGTTTTCTTCTAGGGTTTTTATGGTTTTAGGTCTAACATGTAAGTCTTTAATCCATCTTGAATTGATTTTTGTATAAGGTGTAAGGAAGGGATCCAGTTTCAGCTTTCTACATATGGCTAGCCAGTTTTCCCAATACCATTTATTAAATAGGGAATCCTTTCCCCATTTCTTGTTTTTGTCAGGTTTGTCAAAGATCAGATAGTTGTAGATATGTGGCATTATTTCTGACGGCTCTGTTCTGTTCCATTGATCTATATCTCTGTTTTGGTACCAGTACCATGCTGTTTTGGTTACTGCAGCCTTGTAGTATAGTTTGAAGTCAGGTAGTGTGATGCCTCCAGCTTTGTTCTTTTGGCTTAGGATTGCCTTGGCGATGCGGGCTCTTTTTTGGTTCCATATGAACTTTAAAGTAGTTTTTTCCAATTCTGTGAAGAAAGTCATTGGTAACTTGATGGGGATGGCATTGAATCTGTAAATTACCTTGGGAAGGATGGCCATTTTCATGATATTGATTCTTCCTACCCATGAGCATGGAATGTTCTTCCATTTGTTTGTATCCTCTTTTATTTCCTTGAGCAGTGGTTTGTAGTTCTCCTTGAAGAGGTCCTTCACATCCCTTGTAAGTTGGATTCCTAGGTATTTTATTCTCTTTGAAGCAATTGTGAATGGGAGTTCACTCATGATTTGGCTCTCTGTTTGTCTGTTATTGATGTATAAGAATGCTTGTGATTTTTGTACATTGATTCTGTATCCTGAGACTTTGCTGAAGTTGCTTATCAGCTTAAGGAGATTTTGGGCTGAGACAATGGGTTTTTCTAGATATACTATCATGTCATCTGCAAACAGGGACAATTTGACTTCCTCTTTTCCTACTTGAATACCCTTGATTTCCTTCTCCTGCCTAATTGCCCTGGCCAGAACTTCCAACACTATGTTGAATAGAAGTGGTGAGAGAGGGCATCCCTGTCTTGTGCCAGTTTTTAAAGGGAATGCTTCCAGTTTTTGCCCATTCAGTATGATATTGGCTGTGGGTTTGTCATAAATAGCTCTTATTATTTTGAGATACGTCCCATCAATACCTAATTTATTGAGAGTTTTTAGCATGAAGGGTTGTTGAATTTTGTCAAAGGCCTTTTCTGCATCTATTGAGATAATCGTGTGGTTTTTGTCTTTGGTTCTGTTTATATACTGGATTACATTTATTGATTTGCATATATTGAACCAGCCTTGCATCCCAGGGATGAAGCCCACTTGATCATGGTGGATAAGCTTTTTGATGTGCTGCTGGATTCTGTTTGCCACTATTTTATTGAGGATTTTTGCATCAATGTTCATCAAGGATATTGGTCTAAAATTCTCTTTTTTTGTTGTGTCTCTCCCAGGCTTTGGTATCAGGATGATGCTGGCCTCATAAAATGAGTTAGGGAGGATTCCCTCTTTTTCTATTGATTGGAATAGTTTCAGAAGGAATGGTACCAGCTCCTCCTTGTACCTCTGGTAGAATTCGGCTGTGAACCCATCTGGTCCTGGACTTTTTTTGGTTGGTAAGCTATTGATTATTGCCACAATTTCAGCTCCTGTTATTGGTCTATTCAGAGATTCAACTTCTTCCTGGTTTAGTCTTGGGAGGGTGTATGTGTTGAGGAATTTATCCATTTCTTCTAGATTTTCTAGTTTATTTACATAGAGGTGTTTGTAATATTCTCTGATGGTAGTTTGTATTTCTGTGGGATCGGTGGTGATATCCCCTTTATCATTTTTTATTGCATCTATTTGATTCTTCTCTCTTTTTTTCTTTATTAATCTTGCTAGCGGTCTATCAATTTTGTTGATCCTTTCAAAAAACCAGCTCCTGGATTCATTTATTTTTTGAAGGGTTTTTTGTGTCTCTATTTCCTTCAGTTCTGCTCTGATTTTAGTTATTTCTTGCCTTCTGCTAGCTTTTGAATGTGTTTGCTCTTGCTTTTCTAGTTCTTTTAATTGTGATGTTAGGGTGTCAATTTTGGATCTTTCCTGCTTTCTCTTGTGGGCATTTAGTGCTATAAATTTCCCTCTACACACTGCTTTGAATGCATCCCAGAGATTCTGGTATGTTGTGTCTTGGTTCTCGTTGGTTTCAAAGAACATCTTTATTTCTGCCTTCATTTCGTTATGTACCCAGTAGTCATTCAGGAGCAGGTTGTTCAGTTTCCATGTAGATGAGTGGTTTTGAGTGAGATTCTTAATCCTGAGTTCTAGCTTGATTGCACTGGATCTGAGAGATAGTTTGTTATAATTTCTGTTCTTTTACATTTATTGAGGAGAGCTTTACTTCCAAGTATATGGTCAATTTTGGAATAGGTGTGGTGTGGTGCTGAAAAAAATGTATATTCTGTTGATTTGGGGTGGAGAGTTCTGTAGATGTCTATTAGGTCTGCTTGGTGCAGAGCTGAGTTCAATTCCTGGGTATCCTTGTTGACTTTCTGTCTCGTTGATCTGTCTAATGTTGACAGTGGGGTGTTAAAGTCTCCCATTATTAATGTGTGGGAGTCTAAGTCTCTTTGTAGGTCACTCAGAACTTGCTTTATGAATCTGGGTGCTCCTGTATTGGGTGCATATATATTTAGGATAGTTCGCTCTTCTTGTTGAATTAATCCCTTTACCATTATGTAATGGCCTTCTTTGTCTCTTTTGATCTTTGTTGGTTTAAAGTCTGTTTTATCAGAGACTAGGATTGCAACCCCTGCCTTTTTTTGTTTTCCATTTGCTTGGTAGATCTTCCTCCATCCTTTTATTTTGAGCCTATGTGTGTCTCTGCACGTGAGATGGGTTTTCTGAATACAGCACACTGATGGGTCTTGAGTCTTTATCCAATTTGCCAGTCTGTGTCTTTTAATTGGAGCATTTAGTCCATTTACATTTAAAGTTAATATTGTTATGTGTGAATCTGATCCTGTCATTATGATGTTAGCTGGTTATTTTGCTCGTTAGTTGATGCAGTCTCTTCCTAGTCTCGATGGTCTTTACATTTCGGTATGATTTTGCAGTGGCTGGTACCGGTTGTGCCTTTCCATGTTTAGCGCTTCCTTCAGGAGCTCTTTTAGGGCAGGCCTGGTGGTGACAAAATCTCTCAGCATTTGCTTGTCTGTAAAGGATTTTATTTCTCCTTCACTTATGAAGCTTAGTTTGGCAGGATATGAAATTCTGGGTTGAAAATTCTTTTCTTTAAGAATGTTGAATATTGGCCCCCACTCTCTTCTGGCTTGTAGGGTTTCTGCCGAGAGATCCGCTGTTAGTCTGATGGGCTTCCCTTTGATGGTAACCTGACCTTTCTCTCTGGCTGCCCTTAACATTTTTTCCTTCATTTCAACTTTGGTGAATCTGACAATTATGTGTCTTGGAGTTGCTCTTCTCGAGGAGTATCTTTGTGGCGTTCTCTGTATTTCCTGAATCTGAATGTTGGCCTGCCTTGCTAGATTGGGGAAGTTCTCCTGGATAATATCCTGCAGAGTGTTTTCCAACTTGGTTCCATTCTCCCCGTCACTTTCAGGTACACCAATCAGACGTAGATTTGGTCTTTTCACATAGTCCCACATTTCTTGGAGGCTTTCCTCGTTTCTTTTTATTCTTTTTTCTCTAAACTTCCCTTCTCGCTTCATTTCATTCATTTCATCTTCCAGGGCTGATACCCTTTCTTCCATTTGATCGCATCGGCTCCTGAGGCTTCTGCATTCTTCACATAGTTCTCGAGCCTTGGTTTTCAGCTCCATCAGCTCCTTTAAGCACTTCTCTGTATTGGTTATTCTAGTTATACATTCTTCTAAATTTTTTTCAAAGTTTTCAACTTCTTTGCCTTTGGTTTGAATATCCTCCCGTAGCTCGGAGTAATTTGATCGTCTGAAGCCTTCTTCTCTCAGCTCGTCGAAGTCATTCTCCGTCCAGCTTTGTTCCGTTGCTGGTGAGGAACTGTGTTCCTTTGGAGGGGGAGAGGTACTCTGCTTTCTAGAGTTTCCAGTTTTTCTGCTCTGTTTTTTCCCCATCTTTGTGGTTTTATCTACTTTTGGTCTTTGATGATGGTGATGTACAGATGGGTTTTTGGTGTGGGTGTCCTTTCTGTTAGTTTTCCTTCTAACAGACAGGACCCTCAGCTGCAGGTCTGTTGGAGTACCTGGCGGGCCGTGTGAGGTGTCAGTCTGCCCCTGCTGGGGGGTGCCTCCCAGTTAGGCTGCTCGGGGGTCAGGGGTCAGGGACCCACTTGTGGAGGGAGTCAGCCCGTTCTCAGATCTCCAGCTGCGTGCTGGGAGAAACACTGCTCTCCTCAAAGCTGTCAGACAGGGACATTTAAGTCTGCAGAGGTTACTGCTGTCTTTTTGTCTGTCTGTGCCCTGCCCCCAGAGGTGGAGCCTACAGAGGCAGGCAGGCCTCCTTGAGCTGTGGTGGGCTCCACCCAGTTCAAGCTTCCAGGCTGCTCTGTTTACCTAAGCGAGCCTGGGCAATGGCGGGCGCCCCTCCCCCAGCCTCGCTGCCGACTTGCTGTTTGATCTCAGACTGCTGTGCTAGGAATCAGCGAGACTCCGTGGGTGTAGGACCCTCTGAGCCAGGTGTGGGCTATATTCTCCTGGGGCACCGTTTCCTAAGCCCGTCGGAAAAGCACAGTATTTGGGTGGGAGTGGCCCGATTTTCCAGGTGCCGTCTGTCACCCCTGGAAAGGGAACTCCCTGACCCCTTGCGCTTCCCGAGTGAGGCAATGCCTCGCCCCTGCTTCGGCTGGCACACGGTGCACTCACCCACTGACCTGCGCCCACTGTCTGGCACTCCCTAGTGAGATGAACACGGTACCTCAGATGGAAATGCAGAAATCACCCGTCTTCTGTGTCGCTCGCGCTGGGAGCTGTCGACAAATGGATATTAATGGTCTCTATCCACCAGATGTTCTGACTGAAGAGGTCTCTGATAGGACCAAGGAGTCACATTTTTGGAGAAAGCAGCTCGGGGATTTTAATACAGCTGGTCAAGGATTATACCTTAAGGAACTCTGACCACATAAGGTCATAATGTGTCTTAAAATTTGAAGCATCAGGTAGAAGGCAAATTGTCTCATATGTTGGGAAAGGGGAATATAAGCCTTGGAAACCTGGCAGTCTGACAATAACTGGGCCAAATTTGTTACAATTAATTATATAAGTGCTAAGTTTAGCCATTTAATACATCTTTCATACGATTCTACCAAAATATTTTTTTTGGGTTCTCCTCAAATCCTTGTTTTGTAAGTCCCAAATTAAAGACTTTTAAATTTGATATATTTGGATTAGAAGCACCACACCTAAACCAAATGACCTCAACTAATCATCCAGTCACTGATTAGTTCTTCAATAGAGCATCCCCTTATCTGAATCTACTCAGCTCCATTGACAAACGTCGTTAACATACCCAATGGTTCAACAGAACACATTCCTGATTTGGTTGTTGCCAGGCACAGTTGGTAGTCTTCAGGCCCGCTGCTGTCCCAAGAACAAAGTAAAAATTAGAACAAGAAAGTATGTTACTGTGGTCCTGCAACAATGTCCTTTTATATTGAAGGGGATCTTTGAATGCTGATGTACAAAAAAAAAAAATCTTAAGCAGAATAATTTTAAAAGTACTGAGTCCATGGTTCTTGGCTCTTCTCACATGATAGAGTCCTCACTTCCTGCTTACTCTGGCAATCTAACTTCAAGCATAATTGCTTCCCAAGGAACAACTCAGGTTTCATGGCGTCATGTGCAGGTGCATGGATCCTTTGTCCTGCTTGTTTGCAACAAAGTCAAATTAACTCGAAATCTTCATTTTCATCAATCTTTAAACATATACTAACAATTGTAATCTGGCCTAACTCAACAGACATCATAAAATTGCATTGTTAAATATTAGATAATTTAATGATCCTACACAATTTCCTTGTGGATATATTTATTTCATTGTTGTAGCTTAAAATGCCTTTTAGGGAGAAACAAGGAAATGCAGCTCCCTGGAAGTGGTTTTTTAAAAACATACATTGGATTGACTACCTTGCTATGCTATTAGTGATGTTTTCTTCTTTTTTCTTTTTATTTATTTATTTATTTTTTGACAGAGTCTCACTCTGTCACCCAGGCTGGAGTGCACTGGCACAATGCGGCTCACTGCGACCTCCACCTTCTGGATTCAAGCAATTCTCCTGACTCAGCCTCCTGAGTAGCTGGGATTACAGGCGCGCACCACCACGTCCACCTAATTTTTGTATTTTTGTTAGAGATGGGATTTTGCCATGTGGGCCAGGCTGGTCTCGAACTCCTGACCTCAAGTGATACGCCTGCCTCAGCCTCCCAAAGTACTGGAATTACAGGCATGAGCCACCGCACCCGGCCAACGTTTTCATTTTTAAACATGGTTTTCATCATGCCACTGCCATTTGCAGACTCCTGTGATGGCTCTTAATTGGCCGTCAATTTGAATTTTATTTCCTGATTCTGGGTAGTAAGGTTCTCAATCCCTTTATTCACTTTTATCTAAACCTCCCTATTTTCCACCCAGTCATGTTCACAAGCCTCTGTATTCCAAACCTAATTACTTTTGACAGTTCATGTCTTAGGCTTGCCTCTGAGTTTTCATATTCACCATTATTTCTCCTAGAAAAACCTCCCCAGTTTCTTTTGCCATACTGATGAACACTTTCTTCATATTTCTCCTCAGAAGAGAAATGGCCTTTAAAACACCTTTGTAAATGTTTTCAGTAATCAATATCATATTCCTGTCACAGTGGTTCTCAACTTTCACTGCATATTAGAATCACCTATGGAACACAAAGACTCTATGCCAGACCAGTTACATCAGAGATTTGGGGCTGGGATCCAGAATACAGTGTTTGTTAATCTTTTTCCCTAGATGCTTCTACTATACTGCAAGGGTTGGTAACAACTGCCTCAAATTGTTTCTCAAATCTTAATGAGTGTAAATGTTAAGGATGCAGATCCTTGGGCAAGTGCTCCTTTGTGGATGGATCCTTGCTGGTTCTTCATTTTACTCTTGACTGCTTTTGTATTCTAGAATGCATAGGCATTTAAAAATATCATTTCAGGCCTTAATTTTCTTAACAGGAGAAACAACCTCCTTCTTTTTCTTTAAGCTTTTACTTTTATCACGAAGGTAAGCTGAGGAGCTTTCTGAATATGGTGACTTTTAGAGGTGGTCAGGGCAGAGCTAATGACATACTGATTCAACGTTGTATTAAATATACGGAGAAAATACTCTCATGTTTGTTTCCACGCAAACTTAGAGCATCTCTAACATACAATTTTTTAAAAATCTCTGGCTAGAGTATCGGGCCGGTTATGGGGAGTTTGAGCCATTGCATTGGCAGTATCCCCAAAACAACACTGAACTCATGGCCGGCCAATTCATTGCTAATACATGGCTGTCAGTTACTTTTTTGCAAGTTGGCGTGAACAAAGAGCCAAATATCTGGTTGAATGGGAGCTTAAACACAGCAGAGAAGACAACATTTATCAGATGCTTCATCTTTTGCAGTATACTAATAACAGTGAACAAGCACATGCCACAGTAGGCAGGTAGACCCAGAGATTCTGATTTAAGGGTTCACTGTACTACTTCACTGCACCAGTCTTGAACAGCTTTGCCAACAGAAGTGTGTCAAGGCTTCATTTGTAGTGCTCAGTGACAATTCTAGATGTCTGACCTAACAGAAATAGGACATGGCACCCAGAGGATGACTAGGAGAGACTTTGTCTCTGGATGTCTGGAGGAATAACAGAGTGTCCCGCAGTGCCTGAAAATAGTTTTCAATAGTATGCCCACTGCCTGTGACTATGAAGGTACCCAGCAACTTTAGGCACTTATATGAACATACATAGGTTCACACCTGCAGACTCTCAGATATAACTGCGTGAGATTTTTGCAGGTAAGTGGAGGTCCTTTATAAGCACTGGGGGTAAGAGCCACGGAAATATAGGTTTTTACTTTTAATATGATGCCATTTGATCTTGTAGTGTGCTGGAGCCTGAGGGAATTCTTTTAATAAATTAGACAACATATGTGAAATTACTCAACATATTCATAGTGAGCCCTCATTAAGTACTATATGCTTATTGTTAACATTATCATCTAGTAAATTGTGAATAAATTATATTAGACTATTAAAGAACACAGCTTAACTTTCAGTCATCTGCAGTTTTTAGGAATGATGTTTTATATACTGATACTTTTGTATATATACACTTCATTTTACCTAATTTACAGAAATGCCTGACCGGAATATATCACATAACCCTGTAATGTTTACTTGTATTATATCAAGTTTGATTTTAAGTCTCTAGTACATTTGTGGGTCATCAATATTTTCTATTAACCAATAAGAGAAATATTTTATTGCTATATATATATGATACTGCTTTTTAAAAAAATTTTGATGTTTTTTATGTGAATATCTAATGCTACATAATATCTCCACTAATGAGACTGTCCTTAAGAGAAATTGTCCCATTTTCTACTATTTTTAAAAAATATATAATCACTGTTTTGCTGTTAAATATGTTATTCATTTTTTTAAAAAATTGTTGTGGTAAGACATTTAACATGAGATCTGCCCTCTTAACAGATTTTAAAGTATACAATGCCATATTGTTAATAGGAATAATGTTGTGTAGCAGATCTCTAGAACGTATTCATCTTGCATAGCTGATTAGCAACTCCCCATTTCCCCAAATCTCTGATACCCCAAATTCTATTATTTGCTTCCATAAATTTTATAATTTTAGTTATTTCATAAAAGTGGAATCATGTAGTATTTGCCCTTCTTTGATTAGCTTATTTCACTTAGCATAGTGTCCTCAGAGCTCATCCATGTTACTGCATATAGCAGGGTTTCCTTCTGTATATTTAGAGTAATATTCGATTGTATGCATATGCTGTATTTTTTATTCATTCATCCCTTGATGAACATTTAGGTTGTTTCCACATTTTGGCTGTTGTGAATAGTACTGCAGTGAATATGGGAGTGCTAATAACTTCTTGAGATCCTAATTTCAGTTCTTTTGGCTAAATACTCAGAAGTGGGTTTGCTGGATCATAAGATAGTTCTATTTTTAATTTTTGGAGGAAACTTCATATCGTTTTCCATAGCAGTTGCACCATTTTGCATTCCTGCTAACAGTGTACAAGTGTTGCAATTTCTCTATAATCATGCCAACATTTGTCTTTTGTTTTAGAGGACTTTTCTGTTAATAGTTATCCTGGCAGATGTGAAGTGACATTCTAATTTTGATTTGCATTTCCCTGATGATTAGTCATGATGAGCATCTTTTAATATACTTATTGAACATTTGTTTGTCTTCTTTGGAGAAATGTTTATTTAAGTCCTCAGCCCATTTAACTGGGTTATTAGGCTTTTGTTGTTGTTGTTATTGAGTCCTTTATATATTTTGGTAGTTAACCCCTTATCTGCTATATGGTTTGAAAATATTTTCTCCCATTCCGCAGGTTGCCTTTTCATTCTGTTGTTTGCTTTGCTGTGAAGAAGCTTTTTAACTTGACTTAGTTCCACTGTCTATTTTTGCTTTTGTTGCCTGTGCTTTTAGTGTCATATCTATGAAATCATTGCCAAGACCAATGTCATGAAGAATTTTCCTATGTTTTCTTCAAGGAGTGTTATAGTTGCAGGTCTTAACTTTAAGTCTTTAATCCATTTTGACTTGAATAAAGTGTATGGTGTAAGACAAGTATCCAAATTAATTCTTTTCCAGGTGGATATTCAATTTTCCTTGCGCCCTTTGTTGTAGAGCCTATTATTTCTCCATTGGGTGTTCTTGGAAGCTTCATTAAAGATCAGTTGACCATAGATATGTGTTTATTTATGGATTCTCTATTCCATTCCATTGGTCTGTATGTCTGTCTTTATGCCAGTACTTTACTGTTTTCACTGTTGTAACTTTGTAATATATATTGAAATCAAGAAGTGTGATGTCTCCAGCTTTGTTCTTCTTTATCAAGATTGTTTGGCTGTTTGGGGGTCTTTTGTGGTACTACATGAATTTTAATAGTTTTTTATATTTCTGGAAAAAATGTCATTGGGATGTTGATAGGGATTGCGTTGAGGCTGTAGATAGTTTTGGGCAATAATAATTCTTCCTATCATGAACAGGAGATACTTTCATGTCTTTTAAAATTTGTATTATTATGGTTTCAGAGATTCAGTGTACAAGTCCTTCACTTCCTTATTTTATTTTATTTTTTGATGCTATTGTTAATGAGATTGCTTTACTAATTTTCTTTTTAGATAGTGTATTATTAGTGAATAGAGAAACAACTGATTTTTGTATGTTGATTTTGTATCCTACAACTTTACTGGATTCATTAAGTGTTTATTTCATTTGAATGGCAAACATTAAAAAAATCTTTTAGCTCTACTGGCCTTTTATTTTTCTTATCCAATAATTTTGGGAAACAAATAATATCTTTTATATTTTCCTAGTAATGTAAACTAGCAAAGCCTGCCCCATAGTAGTCCCTTCCCAAATACCAGCCATGTTCCTCCTTCATCTCCACACTGCTCACACTGGATCCATGAGAATTTTTTTTAACACAATCAGGAAGTTTTCTTAAATGTCAATTTCATCTTCGCTCTGGTCTCTGGCTGCTTCTGCCTCTGTCTCTGGGATAACCCCAGATTTTTCCATCCCCATTGGATTTCTGGTTCCTGAAAGAAGCCAAGTCCTATGTCTTGGGCAACAGACTGGATATGTCTTGTGTGCCAAAGGTTTGCCAATCTTTTCCAGGAACTAATCTTGTTGCAATTCATCTTTGCTTTACAATAGACTGTTCATATCTGCCAGGGGACATTCCTAAGTGTCTATTCTCAATAAATGGTTTACCTGACCCTCTCTCCAACCTCAGTCCTAGTCCTTCTCAGACCACCTCTTTCAGCCATTGATACATGTATGGAATTGATCTACATTGGCAAATACTTGCTAGAATTATTTGTTATGGATTTTGCTCTTTCTCTTTAAGCAGGCTCTTTCCATGTGCATCTCCCCATCCAATTCATGCCCTGTATTAGTCAAGAATCCTATAGACTACATTTAACAGACATCAAATTCAAACTGAATTGAAAATAAAAAGGGAATTTATTGACTTACATTTTTGAAAATTCCAGAGAGTTCAGATTTTACCTTCTTTTCATCTTTTGTAATTGATTTTCTCTGTGTCTCCTTTATTCCCAGGTAGGCTTTATCCATTTGGTATTTGTGGTCATTGACACTCTCCCAGGAAGTGCTCCTGTGACAAACTAATGGCTGAAAAACATTTTTTCTTTCATAATGTCTCTGGAAAAATCCAAGTTAATACTCATTGGCCTAGCTTAAGTCGTATGTCAGTCCTGAATTAACCACAGGTGCAGATGTTTGTGATGCAAGTCCTGCCATTAGATAGAAGAGTGGGTCAACCCATCAGAACTACATGGGATTGAAGAAAGAATGAACCTCACAAAGAAAAACTGCAATAGTATATTCTTACCAGAATAAAGAGGAAGTGGATACTGATCAGACAAAAAAAGCAACTCCTACTATTTTGAACATACAGTTACTGTCTCAATACTCAATGGATAATTTAAATTCTTCCAGTCTTCACTTTTATGTGTTATTATCAGTACCCTTCATTAGCCGTGAGAGTACACACTAACTCACCTAAAATATTACCTGTTTTGCTAATTGGAACAATAACAGGCAACATTTTTAGAACACTTTCTACATTCTTGACTGTGAATCAAGGATTATCATCAGGATTGGGCTGATGCAGACCTTACAGAGAATGATCTGGGGATCTGCACCGTTGTTTCCTTGCAAACAGTAAAGATAAATGGGAAAAGCTATGTCTTCCCCCTTTGTTGTGGGAAACTGCCTATGTTGACAGAGCTCTGCCTTGGCATGCAGGACTCTGGCCTATGTGACTGGGACAGTATAAAAGATTAATAAGGAGATGGGCTTGTGGCTTTTATATTTCAAGGTGACCCACAGGCACCTTGGTGCTCATGCTGTAGAAGAGTAACAGGGAAAAAGAATCTGTGAACTTGGACAGATGCTGGGCCTGCCAATGAGATGCTGATGATCTACCTGTTGTATTTCCTGCCTTGAATTGTTCTATGAAACTAAGTAAATGTAGCATCACAGTAAAGTCTAATTTTGTCTTATGAGTCTTATTAACATCTCAAACCCGTAACTACTGCTCTGCTGCATTATAGGCACTGTCCCAAGAGCTTCACATACAAAATCTTGTTTATTCCTTATAAGAAGTCTATTACTTCGGTATTATATAAAGAGAAGCAAGATGAGACCTGAAAGGTCGCATAATTTACTCATGGTCATGCAGACAAATATAGGAGAACCAGGATCAAATACAGCTAGTTCTACCTTAAGACTCTGTACCGTCAGTCAGTAAACTATGTTGTTATATTTGCCCCAGATCACCTTTAATTGCTTTCATCATAATGACCTCAATGGTGTTGCAAAGTATTTTCCCACTCACATCTGAAAAAAAAAAAAGGATGTCTCCTCCTTAGGTCTGAATTTTACTGACCTAGGTCATATCACATGGGAGGTGTTAAAAAGGTGTTTTCTTATTGACTCTGATAGATGCATATAGCCTGTTTGCCCTATAATCTGGTGACACAGACAAATATGTCAAATTTTGGAAAGTTACTATATTTCTCCTTCCTACAGCATTAAAAAAAGTTAATTTTTTTCTATTCAATGTCTTTTTTATGAGGTTTCTTTTCTCTTGACTGAAATTTCCACTCACATAGGATTAGCTAAAATCCTTTGTTAGGCACTTTCCTTACTACCTATGAAAGTGTTATGTTCTCCTTCTTCCTAATTAGAAACCATCGCTCTGGAAGTTTTAAAGCTTAGGTGTTTTGGTGGAAGTTCGTTCTTAAAGTATACATGTATCTTTGCTGATATATGTGATTGCTTATTTGCGGACACAGGCTATTTAAAAAGCAAGCAGTGGAAGTAACATTTGACCTTTTAATATTGTACCTTTACCTAATATTGAAATTATATTTAATGAATTCTAACTGTATATTGTAATTAAGGTGAAAGTAGCCTTTTGTTGTAATTTTACAGCTTATCAAAATGAAATAATAGATTTACCAAATATCAGGGGTCTGAATGGAAGTGCTACTAGCAAAATAAAAAATACATGTCTTTTAGACTGATGGGGAATAAACCACATTCTTATTTTTCACCTCAGAACTTTATTGGCTGAGTTAATCTGAATCGAATTCCAGATAAGTCTGTCAGTCCTAAAGTTAAAAGAAGTAGTAAAGGTCCTATGGAGTTCACTGAAAGTTCTGGGTTGTATTAAAATTGCCCCATATAAAATCAGAAGATTCACTGGATTGAATTTATCCTTTTGGATATCAATATAATCAATTAGAAAAGTAGTCATGGATTATAATGTTTGAAAGCTAGAAAATCAGCATGTAAAGTGGTTGGGGTTTAGAGATTTTTGTTTATGTGATACTATTCATTACGCACAAATATTTATTTAGTAGTTCTAAGTACTCAATCATAGGAAAGGAGTGACAGAGAAGAGGACAAAACATATTTGAGAGGAGGAACAAATGGGAAATAGGCAGCCCCAATTTTCATTAGAATGAGCACTGGAAAATATGAATTTATTAACACACATAGAAAAGTCCAGAAACATACCTACTTCCAGATATAAAGGGAACACAGTGATCAGGCCTTTCCTAAGTAATTGACAAGATATAGCCTGTATTCATTCTTGGGGTGCTTGTCTTTACCTATCCAAACGATACAAAACCACAATAGATAATGATGTTTCCAGATAAATTGTAGATAGAAGCAATTTGTTACGTGAAATGTTAATGATAAAGCTGAGAAAGACTATCACAACACTTAGATTTTTATTTGGACTTCAGTACAGTTACAGTTACAATAAAGACTGCTTTTGTTTTTTACTCATAAAACATTTATTGATCAATTGTTGGTACCGAAGAATTATCTATTTTCTTATAAGCTGCTTTTACAATGTAGAATTGATTGATTTTGCTGATTTGTGCATTATTTCCTCATATAGTGTTAGATTCAGAAATGCTTCCAAAGGTTTTTCCTTTTTAAAATTATTATTTCATGGCCAAGTACATTGCTTTGGGAATATATTTCTTAAAATGAGAGTTGATATTCACAATCTAATTCATACAAATAAGAATTCTCACTCCCAACAGGGCAAAAAGGGGAAACATTTGTAGACAGAAGTTTTTAGTGTCATATACCTATACTAGGTACTATAACAAAAAGATTCTATATACAGACTGGAGCCAGCCTGCCTGGGTTCAAATTCCAGCAATAACATTAGTGTTGTGACATTAGGCAAATTACTTAACTTTACATGATAGTTTTTTCATCTATAAAATGAAGATAAGAATAGTACCTGCCTCAAAGGATTGTTTTAAGAAGTCAAAAACTGTTAGCATTATAAAATATTGTAGTATTTTCTTTTAGTTCTATATTTTTTCAAGTCAATCCTTACAATTAAATGATTCAAATAAGATTTGCTTTTCATCAGATTAGATCTCCTATGTGTCATAGCTGTTATAGAACACTGCTTTTTCCTCTGTTGTTTTTAACATAATTTGTCTGACTCTATTTTCAGTTAGCATAATATAAAACCATAGTATCTATATTCCCAAGTGTTCAGGTATCTGTTTACATTTAATGTTTTTTAATTAATTTATTTAGTTGTTCATTCACAAGATTATGCAGTGAAATATTCTAATGCTCTGAGCGATGCAAAGAGAGCAAGACGTCTAAACTCTAGTATAGGAGATAAGAAACTTAGGCAAATAACTACTGGAAATCATTTTACAGATGGTAAACAGTAAAGCTATGATTCATATAGTAGCAGTATGTGATAAATATTAACTCATTATAAAATTTAATACATCTTATTTCTATGTGATAGATTGGATACTTCATAATTCATTTGAGAGTTGGAGGTTTTATTTTCATTTCAGGGGACTGAAATTAATTTTTCATGAGACTTAGATTTTAACATCAGTGTACACAATATCATTTGAAGTCAAAATTACCTTTGATCATCCTTAGAATTGTGGGGGTTGATTTTGTCTGGACATCTCATCTCACAGATAGCTTTTTCTCTAGCTCTTCCTTTAGGAGAGCTCTCTTTCTTCAGTTTGGCAACAGATGAACTATTTTGCTTATATTTAAAGGTTATACTATATGAAAATATGTATTTTTTACTTTTTATATTTTATTGATACATAGTATTTTACATATTAACGGAGTACATATGAATGTATGATACTTGCATAGAATACATTATGATCAAGTCAGGGAATTTGGGGCATTCATCACCTTGAGTATTCATAACGTTAGGAACATTTCAAGTCTTTTCAGAATATTCTGAAGTATACAATATACTGTTGCAAACTATAGTCACCCTATCCTGCTATTGAACAATAGAACTTATTTCTTCTGTCTAACGGTATGTTTGGTTGAATGGAATAACTACCGAATCACTGCCACTATTTTAATTGTTTTTCTTCTCTCTCTTATTCCTCCATCTTCTGAGTGTATGTAGTTAAATTAGTATGAGTTAAATGCACACTTGGTGTGCTTCAACAGTACAACAAAAAACACAAATGCACATAGCATGAGAGAGATGTATAGCGTATGAGATTATTTATTTCATTGGTTATTGTAAATGGCATCTCAACTTTTATGTTAGGTTTGTAAATATAAGTGGTGGGTATATGGGTGTTCTCTGTACTATTCTTTCAGCTTTTCTGAGTATCAATGTTGATAATAAATACTGACAACAGTAAAAGATCTCTACAAGGAGAATTACAAAACACTACTGAAAGAAATCATAGATGACACAAACAAATAAAAAAAAATTCCACACTCAGGGATGGGAAGAATCAATATTGTAAAAATGGCCATATGGCCCAAAGCAATCTATAAATTCAGTGCTATTTCTATCAAGTTACCAATGTCACTTTTCACAGAATTAGAAAATCTATTCTAAAATTCATATGGAACAAAAATAATAGCCCAAATAGCAAAAGCGATCCTAAGCAAAAAGGACAAAGCCAGAGGCATCACATTAGCTGACTTCAAACTATACTACAAGGCTACAGTAAACAAAACAGCATGGAACCAGTACAAAAACAGACACATAAACCAATGGAACAGAATAGAGAACCCAGAAATAAAGCTGCACACCTACAACCAACTGCTCTTCAACAAAGCTGGCAAAGTAAACAACAGAGAAAGGATTCCCTATTCAATAAATGGTGCTGGGATAGCTGGCTAGCCATATGCAGAAGAATGAAACCAGACCACTACCTTTCAACATATACAAAAATTAACTCAGGATTGATTAAAGATTTTAATGTAAGACCTCAAACTATAAACATCCTAGAAGAAAACCTAGAAAACACCATTCTGAATATCAACCTTGGGAAAGAATTTATGAGTAACTCCCCAGAAACAATTGCAACAAAAATTGACAAGTGAGACATAATTAAACTAAAGAGCTTCTGCACAGCAAAAGAAACTAGCAATAGAGTAAACAGACAACCTACAGAATGGGAGAAAATATTCACCAACTGTGCATCTGACAAAGGCCTAATATCCAGAACCTATAAGAATTTTAAACAATTCAGCAAGCAAAGAACAACCCCATTAAAAGTGGGCAAAACATCAAAAGACATTTCTCAGAAGACATAAAAGCAGCCAACAAACATATGAAAAAATGCTCCATATCACTAATCATCAGAGAAATGCAAATCCAAACCACAATGAGATACCATCTCGTATCAGTCAGAATGGGACTAAAAAGTCCCAAAACAACAGATGTTTGTGAGGCTGCAGAGAAAAGAGAACGCTTATAAACTGTTGGTGGGAATGCAAATTATTCAGGCACTGTAGAAAGCAGTTTGAAGATTTCTCAAAGAGCTTAAAACAGGACTACCATTTGACCCAGCAATCCAGTTACTAGGTATATATCAAAAAATAAATAAACACATTATTATACCAAAAAGATGCATTCCTATGTTCATCACAGCACTATTCACAATAGCAAAGACCTGGAATGGACCGAGGTGCCCGTCAATGGTGTACTATATAAATACAACATAATACATATATACCACAGAATACTACGCAGCCATGGAAAGAATAAAATTATGTCCTTTGCAGCAATATGGATGCATTTGGAGGCCATTATCCTAAGCAAATTAATGGAAGAACAGAAAACCAAATACTGCATGTTCTTTCATAAGTAGGAGCTAAATATTGGGTACTCATGGTCATAAAGATGGCAACGATACTGGAGACTAATAGATGTGGGAGGCAGGGAAGGGGTGGGGGTTGAGAAACTAACTATTGGGTACTATGTTCAGTCCCTAGGTGATGGGATCAATCATACCCCAAACCTCAGCATCACGCAATATACCCATGTAACAAGCCTGCACATGCTATCCCCTGAATCTAAAATAAAAGTTGAAATTATAAAAAATAAAATAATAAAATAACAGCAAATAAATAAATAAAATACTGAGAAGAAAATGAAGTCCTCAAAGCTTGGGCTTTTGAAAATAATTCTTCTCATATATTTCATATCATAATCTTTTTTTGATCACCCACTACATGCATTTAGATAAAAGCTATGGACAAACTCAAATTCAACAAAGTGTCTGCCTTTAAGAATTACATCAGTGAGGCTGGGCATGGTGGCTCATACCTGTAATTCCGCACTTTGGGAGGCCAAGGCGGGTGGATCACCTGAGGTCAGGAGTTTGAGACCAGCCTGGCCAAAATAGTGAAACTCTGTCTCTACTAAAAATACAAAAATTAGCTGGGCATGGTGGTGGGCACCTGTAATCCTAGCTACTCAGGAGGCTGAGGCAGGAGAATCATTTGAACCCAGGAGGTAGAGGTTGCTGTGAGCTGAGATTGAGCCATTGCACTCCAGCCTGGGTGACAAGATCGAAACTCCATCTCAAAAAAAAAAAAAAAAAAAAAAAAGAATTATAACACTGACTTACAGCAAAAACAATGCTATATAACCAACTTAGTGGCATGCAACCATAAAGATTTACTTTTACACATACCACATACATGGGTATAGAGGTTAACTGTGGATTGGGTAATCACTCCTTTAATCATCTGAGTGGCTGCTTCAAATGTCAAGTTCTGCTGGGCATGATTCCTGGCTATATACTGGGCTCCATTTTATTCAACATAAGTTCATTTTGAGACCCATTGTCTTCTCATAGTGATGGCACAATTTCAAGAGCATAGCCCTACTAGCCAAGTAGGTTTCATGATTTTGTTTGCATCACTTCTGCTAAAACATATTAGCCAAAGCAAGTCATATGGTTGAGCCCAAATCAAGAAGAAAGTTAACTCTGCCTCTAGTGAAACTACAAAGTCACATGAGAAAGGGCATGCTACAGAGAGGAAAGCATTAGGATCAAGCTTACACTGCTCCAACAGGGTTAGAGTTTAATTCTTGACAAAGCAGATAAAACATTGTACAGCTGGCAATAAGACAGTCATCTTAAACAGAGTGATAATGGATTTTTCCAGTTGTTTAAAGGGTAAATGAATGTTATTGAGTTCTAACCTGTGGGTTCATTTTCTATATTCAGTGCCTCTAACCTTAGATCATTTGAAAAATTGTACAGATTAATCCACCTTATTATCAGACTATGTTATACTAAGAAATAAAATGAATGAAAGAAACATTTATGAAGCCTCGTTACTATTTTTTAGATTATTTTATAGACCAACAAAACAGTGATAATTGATGACCAGCTCCCTCTCTCAAGAAGGTCTGGAGGTAGTGAGCTATAAGGACATTTTAGTTTTTGTATCAACTATTTCTTTAGCAGGAAATCTACGATTCTTAAATTGCAGGCTATTTAATTTCTGAACAATTCATCACACTCCGGGGACTGTTGTGGGGAAGGGGGAGGGGGGAGGGATAGCATTTGGAGATATACTTAATGCTAAATGACGAGTTAATGGATGCAGCACACCAACATGGCACATGTATACATATGTAACAAACCTGCACATTGTGCACATGTACCCTAAAACTTAAAGTATAATAATAATAAAATAAAATAAAATAAAATAAAAAAAGAACAAACTAAATTTTCCAGGTGTCTTAGTGAAAGGTTTACATCCATTTAAAATTGTACCTTTGTTGAATAGATCAACATTGAAGGAAATCAGCCATAACATTTTATAATTAAGAATAATGTAGGAGTGTAAGATCTTTGTTGCTTGCAGAACTTAAAAAATCTATTAATTTCTCATTATTGCAGCATAATGACTCAACTCCTTAAACAGAAAGGAACATAAACTCCTCGAACCAAATTTTGTGATAGAAACTCAGCATGTGCTATTAATTTAAAGTGATTCTTTCAATAATTTGATTATATTTTATGATATAACCGATTCAGTCAAATGGAAATGTAGAAAATGTTTCATTTGATTCCTAAATAAAGGATAATGAAGGTCTTAAAATTTCCACTAAAATAAATTGCTATTAAGATAACGTGTCAATAATTCACAAACTGAAATCTCTCTATACATATATATTCATATATAGTGCAGAATGCTTGACGTTTGCAATGATTTATTATATTTAGTGATATTATGTAATTTTACTGCCCCTAAATCATATATGAATTAACCTATTCTTATATGCTTAAACACAAATTTACATATGAATTTTAAAACAAAAGAAGTTGTAATCACATGCCAATCAGAATGCCTAAAACTAAAGGGCCTGACAATTTTAAGGATTGTTTAGGATAGGGAGTAACTGGAACCTTCATATATTGCTGGTGGGAGTTTATTTTGGTACAATTGCTTTGGAAATATCTTTGTCAATATCTCCTAAATCTGAACATATGTACACTCTATGACAAATAAATTCAACTCCTAAGTATACATAACCCAAAATAATGTGTGTACCTGCATCTATCTAATCTAGCTATCTACAGACACAAAAGTGTTCATAGCAGTATTATTCATATGTGGTCAAAACTGGAAGCAATCTAAATGCATATCATCTCTAGAAAGAATAAACTGTGAAATATTCATACAATTGAACACTACATAACAAAAGGAAATAAATTATTGTTACACACCATTAACATCAATAAGTATCAACATAACATTTAGTGAAAGATGCCAAACAAAGACTATATATTGTATAATTTCATTCATATAAAGTTCAAGACCAGGCAACATTTGTTGAAGGTGTTAGAAAGCAGGATGGTGGTTACTTTTACTGTGGCACTTAGAGCCTGGAAGTAGGTACCAGGAGGACCTCAAAGGTGATGGTAATATTCTACTTCTGGATCTTGGTAGTGGTTATATGGATGTGTTTACTTAGTGAAAATTTAACAAGTTGCATAGTTAAGATTTGTGTACTTCTCTGAATCTATGATACATTTTTGTAAAATATTTTTTAAAAAATAAGCACATATCTGGTTTCTCACTACGATGACTTCACGTCCCGTATTTTTCACAATTTCTGAAATATCTGCTTAATGACTCTAACACATTCTTTTGAATTCTCATTATTTTTAATTCTCCAGATCATTAAGGAATTATTTTTTTAAGTTCCTCAAACTGTTCACTTACTATTAATTCCTTATGTAGGAATAAGACACAAGATCTTAGGGAATTTATAGAGCCTCTCTTCATTCTTGTATCTGCCAAAAGAAACTTCATGTTACAAACCTTGATTATCGATTCTCTCCATGACATTTAAAATAATATCTTTCATAAGAACTCTGCTACCACCTTTCTGCCCAAAGTAATTTACACTAACCATGGAAATTTTGAAATTAGATTTGAGACCTTCTGTCCCAAACCACATGCTACTTGTAACAGAGGGAGTTTTGAATAGTATAAGGTTATTCCTAATCCTAGCAATAATACTTAATAATAATGAAAGGCTTAATGGGTTGATATATTAAGTCCATTTTTCAAATTAAAGGTAAGATTGTTTTTCGTTGGAAAATCAAGATTAGGTTTGTCTCCAGACATGCACTAAGCAATGAACATGGGTTCCTAGGAAAGGAAGGCCTCCTACGGTATGCACCGGGCATACTCATTCAATTGGAAAGCCCTTTAACAAAGAAATTGCTTCTTCATGAGCAGTATTAAAGCAACCTCCCATTACTACGGCATGTTAAACTACCTCTTGGGCATTTTGCCAAATCTGTAAGTTGCATTACAAGCTTTTCATATAAAATGTGTTTTTCTCTGAAATAGCTCAGACATTCTCTCCTCACTCTCTCCTTTTTTTTTGTTTCCCTCACAGATGCCATCAAAGTTAACCAATTTCAAACATTAATTTCTTCCATAGTGCTCATGAAGTTTTACACAGTGCCATATTGAGAAGCAAGACATCTGATGATGGAGCAGAGTTCCTTTGTGACTAGAAGAGATAAAATCCTTATAAAATGGAGAAGACTTGTCAAAATTATTTTTTTATCTGATACGATATTATAGTCTGTAAAGAAAATCCACACACAGTAAAAGATAAACGGTATGACTTAGGCACAAAGTCCATTACATCATGAATACAAAGAAATTCATTAATATTATTACTGAATTCCATAGTAAATACGAAGTGGTCAGGTATGCTGCATAGGGGGATGCAACTGACTGGTAGTTTTCTCCTCTAAATTTGTTGTACTTTTCTCCCTGGTCATACAGGCTAACCCAATTGAAGACAATATTCCCAGCCTCCTTTGTAGGTAGCCATGTTTGGACACTCAACTAAATTCTTGCTAATAAAATATAAGCGTAAACAATTTTTTCTGAATCTGAACTTTCCCTATTTCCTAGTCCCTTTTGGTTAAAGCCAAATGAGGCAGTGAACAACTATGACCATGCAGAAGAAGTCTAAATGCTAGGGAATGATGCTACACCAGTGTCGAAAGTATCTACACCACTGTATACCATGATTGAGATGAGCCACACCTTTAGCCTATTGAGCTCATCTGAAAAATAAATATGCTTTTGTCTACTTTTATCCATGTGTGTTTTCGTTTTTGTCATATAAACTAATCTTTATCCTAAAAATTCCAGATGGGTTTGTTTGCTCTTCTTAATAATTTTTGATTCTCAAAGAATATGGAACAAATATTTGATTATTTTCGTGATAAAATGCTTTATATTTCTGTAGGATGTTTCTTTTATTTAGACCTTTCTCTATAATCTGTCACATTATAGTCACAACAATCGTGTCCCAGCAGTTAAGATAATTCATTATCCTATTTTGCAAATAAGGAAGCAAGTTCATTGGCAAGTGGACCTCAATATTTCCAAATTATTTCAGAAACCCATACTACAAGTTCAGAGAAAAAGTAGATGGATGACTGTTTATTAAAGTTAATAAAAATGTTTTATTGAATTAAAATCTACAATTTTAATAAGGTATTTAATATGTATTTTTTGGAAAAAATACATATGACATTTTACTGCATTTATTTAACAACTAATTTATCTCTTTAAAAAAATTAAAAATATCAATTTTTAAAATTAAGTCCATCTATTGGGTGTATACACAAATGAAATGAAATCAGCACTCCACAGAGATAGCTGTACTCCCATATTCTTTATGGCATTATTCACAATAGTCAAGATATGGAAACAACCTAAGTGTTCAATGACAGATGAATGCATAAAGAAATTGTGATTCATACATACAGTGGAATATTGTTTGGTCTTAAAAGAGGAGATACTGCCATTTGTGACAACATGGATGGACTTGGAGGATACACTAAGTGAACTAAGCCAGACACAGAAATACAAATAGTATATGATCTCAGTTGTATGTGGAATCTAAAAAGAGAAAGGTAGAATAAATAGAAATAGAGAGTAGAACTGTGGTTATGAGGGGTGGGGATGGGGGAGAAAATGGAGAGACGTAGGTCGAGGATACAAATTAGCAGTTAGGTAGGATGAATAAGTCTAGAGATCTAATGTACCGCATGAAGACTATTATTAATAACATTATATGCTGAAAATTTGCTGAGAGAATAAATTTTAGGTGCTCTTAACCACAAAAAAATTCCTATGAAAGATGGATATGTAAATTTCTTTGACTGTAGTAATAAATTCAATATGTATATCTCAAAATGTCATATTGTACATCTTAAACAATTTTAAAAAGAAACTTCCAAACCTTTTTCAAAATGGCTGTACTATTTTACATTCCAATCATCAGTGACTAAAAGTTCCCACTGTTTCATATACTTGCCAACATTTAGTATGGTCAGACGTTTTAGTTTTAGATAGTCTAGTACATGTGTATTTGTATCTTATTGTGGTTTTAATTTTTCATTTCCCTAATGACTAATGATGATAAGCATCCTCACATCTTTGGCATCCATTTTTCCTCTCTGGATAAGTGTCCGTATGCTCTTTTGTCCATTTTCAGTTTTTACTGGATTGTTTTCTTAGCGTTTGAGAATGTATGTGTATATATATGTATACGTACATATATAGAGAGTGAATATATATTCACATATTTTTTAATTTACATATACCATGAACACAAATAATTTATCAGAATTGTGGTTTGGCTTTTCATTCTCCTAATCGTTTTTTGAATTTTGATGAAGTCCAATTTTTTTTTTCTTCTATGGAATGTGCTTTTGGGTTGTATCTAAGAAATCTTTACTAATCCTAGGCCATAACAATTTTCTCCTATATTTTCTTCTATAAGTTTTATAATTTGAGGTTTAAATTAATATCTAGGGTCCATGTTGAAATGATTTTTGTATGTGGTGCTAGGTATGTGTGGGAGCTCTCTCTCTCTCTCTTACTTTTTTTGTTTTTTGCACATGGATATCTAATTATTCAACCATCACTACTGCGTATCAATTGATCATATTTGTTGTCTGAACAATGTTTTTCTAAATGATTCTTCTAAGTTTCAGCTGCATTTTGTTCAAAATCAGTATGAAGGCTTTAATCACAGTTGTCACAAAAGGGAGCAACAAAGAACTTTGTTTGCAAACTGCAATTATTTTTAAAAAGCTTATAAACAAATAAGTAAAATTTATTTTTACAAAAGCAAAGAAGAAACAGTAAACTATAAGAGCTTACATGTAATATGATATCTGATTTTGAAATTTTATAATTGTGCCTGGAAATCTAGACATGTAGGAAGAATATTTTAATGGAGCTCATATTTTTAATTGAAAAAGATGTATTCTGTCCTGAAAAGGAGATAAATAGAAAGAATATGACTATATGGTCTCTAAATCCAATGAAATAATTAAAAAGCATCATGAATAGAAGCAACTTATTTTGTAAGTTTTCCTGGTAAAATATTTGTCAAAGAAAGTCACTTAGTATGAATAAAAAATAAAATATTTTGAATTAAATATTTATACTTTGCAATATGAATAAATATCCTTGAGAATATCTCCCATTTAGCAAATTTAGCTTGAGCTTACCAGGCAACTAAGCACCTATACAGAGATACTTTTCTCAATTAAAATTATTAACGTTTACAGAGACAAGGCATTTGAAATTGTCATCAATTCAAAATTTATTAGCCACTAAATGCAACTTTGAGGAAGTTGCAAATATTATCTTAGAAAAAGTTTAAAACAAGACAACATTGGAAAAATGTTTTATAGAAAAATACTAATGATATACTTAGCAACATATATTTAAAAATTGATAGAAGTATGTGGATATTTAATAGGAATAATTATTTCACTTATATTTTAATGTTAAGAATATGAATAAAATTGTTTTAATGTATGCAGATATATGATTTTTGAGAAGTCATTATAGAAAATAATTTTTGAACAGAACTAATTTTGAAGTTCACTGACATAAATATTTTTAATTTATAATTTTGTTATCATCCCCTTATATCTTAAATTTTCCAAGTTATAAAAATAAATTATATGGTCACCTTGCCCATAAATAACTCTATTCATCTCTGGAAAATATATGCTCGTTTATTAGCTTAGTCACTATCACTTTATAATATTTTTTATTTTAACATTTCAAGTTAAATAACCAAATAGATAGTTTATATACAAAATAGTGAGAGAATAAAAGTTGGTTTATATTAATAAAATTTGTAATGGCCATAGTTTTCCTTTCTGCAACTAGCCATGTGATTGAATATATTGTCTATAAGCACCTTCTGCTACACTTTTTTTTTTTTTTTTTTTTTTTGAGACGGAGTTTCGCTCTTGTTGCCCAGGCTGGAGAGCAATGGCATGATCTCTAGGCTCACCGCAACCTCTGCCTCCCGGGTTCAAGAGATTTTCCTGCCTCAGCCTCCCAAGTAGCTGGGATTACAGGCATGCACCACCATGCCCAGCTAATTTTGTATTTTTAGTAGAGATGGGGTTTCTCCATGTTGGTCAGGGTGGTCTCAAACTCCCGACCTCAGGTGGTCCACCCGCCTTGGCCTCCCAAAGTGCTGGGATTACAGGCATGAGCCACCGCACCCGGCCTACACATCTTCAATATCCCTTTAGCCTTGGCACTGTAAATTTCTTGGCACTATCAGCTCCCTCCACTTCACCAAATGTCTGTGCCAAAGTTGTTTTTAGCCTGGGACAGGGTTAAAGCCTCTTAGACTAGGAGAGTTAAGAGCAATTTTTCTTCCTTAAAATAACAGAGCTGGGCATGATGGATCACACCTGTAATCCAAGCTACTGGGGAGGCTGAGGTGGGAGGATTGCTTGAAGCCAGGCATTCAAGACAAGCCTGAGCAACATAGCAAGATGCAGTCTCTAAAATTTATTTATTTTTTTAACTAGCTAGGCATGGTGGCACCCATGGAGAGTCCTAAATATTAAGAACACCCACAGGTAGGAAACTGGGAGACAAATGAGATCAGGGTGCTTAGTCTTTCTGCCTCCTCCTTGCAGATCTGCTTAAGCTGGTTGCAAATCCCCAACTTTGTTTGCTCCTGTCAGTTGCCCTTCTCCACACAGCTCTTTGTCTCCGGGTTCTGGAAATTTCTTTCTACTCTCATTCTTTAGGCATAGGATTAGTAACATTGTGCCCTATAGTGCTTGTACTTTCCTAGCAGACTCTCCACACCTTTATAAATTGTCCTCCCATTAAATACCCCTGAAATTTAGCAGTTTGAACATTTTATTGTTCCATATTTGATAGATCTAAAAATCAAGACAACATTGGAAATATATTTGATAAAAATCAAGACAATATTGGAAATATATTTGATAGATCTAAAAATCAAGACAACATTGGAAAAATATGTTTTATAGAAAAATACTAATGACACAGTATTAGTAACAACTGAGTTATACTATTATTGCAATTATATGCAATAGTTATACACTATTGCAATTGAGTTAATAAGGAACAGGTTCTGCATTTAATAGACTAGCCAATGAGCAGTAGTTCACTGTTTTTAATGTACAATCTTGCAGAAGGTAAAACACTGAAGGGTAGACCCAAATTGTTACAACAGAAATGAGGGGGAAAGACAATATAAGAGAACCCAGGACATCTATATAGTTACAAAATGGCTAGAGATCCAACTTTGAGATATACTGACAATTGGAAGAAAACAGAAAAATCCAAGCCATAGTATAAGAAGAGTCACTTCCATCACATCCATTGCTAGCCATATCCATAATAAGGTAAATTTCTTTGATCATAAGTGAATTTACTTGGAACCATAAGTACAGCATTAGGAAGAAGTTTATATTCCATTCCTAGGTTTAATTCTGTCCCATGGCTTTGATTTCTTTATATATGCCAACGTTTCTCAAATTTAGATTCTTATGAACTCTACTGAACTTGAGACTACTAAATCCAAATACTTACTCATCTCTCCATTTGAATGTTTAATAGCTATCTCATATATCATATGTCCAGGTTGAATTATTCACTCTTCTGAAGACCCTCGCCCCTACATGCCTCAGTTAAAATCTAATTGCTCACACCAATATTACAAATGTCATCATTAGTCTTTTATTTCATCTTCCACATTCATTTTATCACTACGTCCTGTTGCTTCTACATTCAAGTCATATTCTAAAGCTGAGCACTTTACATTATCTCCAGAGTTAATGCTCTAGATCTTATGATCATCGAATACCTACTTCTTCTATTATATCTGGTCTCTCTTTTTCTGCTCTTGTGCTTATAGAGTTGACTTTCCACTCATCAACCAGAGAAATCCTTTTAAAAATAAGCTACATCATTATTTAATACTTTCTCCTAAATTGCTCTACATTCTAAATCGAGAGACTGCATCAATAGTTTATAAGCTATAAAACTAATATGAAGACAATGTATAACTTGAGAGAATAGCTTTTTCTCAATTAATACTAGTGATTTGAAATTTTGTAAAATGGCCAAAGCAAAAACTCATTTAGGCAAAAATGTATATTATTATAAAAACTATGATAAAAATCTCAAAAATAATCTTGATTATGCATATAAAGATGGTGATGGGGATGCAAAATGGTATAGCTTCTTTGGAAGACAGTTTGGCAGTTTATTGCAAAGCTAAACATGATCTTACCATAAAAATAATTAATTGTACTCTGGTATTTACCCAAGTGAGTTGAAAATGTATATCCACACAAAAACCTACACACAAGTGTTCATAACAGCTTTAGGTATAAATGCCAAAACTTGAAAGCAATAAAGATGTCACAATAAAGGTGAACGGATAAACAAAGTGGTACATCTGTACAATGAGATATTATTTAGTGATAAAAATAAATGAGCTATCAATCTATGAAAAGACATGGAGGAAGCTTGAGTAAGTACTTCTAGGTAAATAACAAGTCTGAAAAGGCTACAATTTAAACTATATGACATTCTGGAAATAGCAAAACTATAGAGACAATAAAGAGACCAGTGATTACCGTGGTACAGCAGGAGGGAGGAAGGGAGAGGTGAATAGACAGGGTATGGAAGACATTTAGGAAAGTAAAATTATTCTGTATGGTATTGTAATGGCAGATACATGGCATTATGTATTTGTTAAAACCCATAAATGTACAGTACAAAGATTGAGCTCTAATGTAAACTATGGCCTTTAGTAAATAAAAGTGTATTAATATTTGTTCATCAATTATAATAAATGAACCATATTAATGTAAGATGCTAATAATAGTAGAAAAATATAAATTTATTTTGTGTATCCTGGGAAATGATCAGTTGTATCCTTAAGCAAAGTTATTATTAAACTGGAATATTTGGTTTATGGACAGTAAGCAAGGGGCATATGAGGAATGAAGAATTTTGTACACTGTAATTTAGGCACTCACCACTTCATACATGATATATTGTAACGTTCTCTTAATTCGTTTCCCTGCGTTAGACTTTTTCATTTATTGGCCATTGCCAACATCAAGGATAATTAACTTTTCCAAATCACTGTTTTTCACTTGTCACACAATACCCAAAAATCTTTAATGTCTTTCTATTGCTTATAAAATAAGGAATTTTTAGCATGCCACTCAACCTTTCCTTTAACTATTTCTTAACTATGCTCTAAAATGGATGGCTTCTATTGCCCTTAAAAGAACTATGTTCTGGGGAAACTGTTGTATTCATTCTCACTTCCATACCTACTTTCTTTCTGCTAACCTGGAAGTAAGAAAATGTTTGAAGCAATGGCTTTAACAATTACAACCTGGGATATTGATCAAGGTTTATTTTGGAAGCTTTTTGAACATCAATTTCCTCATCTGAAAAAATATAAATGACAACATATACTCTTGGGGTTGCTGTGATATTTGTGTAAACACTGTTTGTCCTCTCCAGTTCTACACCCATAAAACAAACTTGTGATCCAACTTCTACACAAATTTCCTACTTCTTTTGCTAGCATAGAGACATTTGAGCTTCTGTGGCATTGCAATCTGTACCACAATTGATATTTGAGTAGTCTTAGTTGTCTTTGCATTAATAAACTTATTCTACAAACAAAGCATGATGCTAAGTGATCTGCAAATGAACCTACAGAAATAAATATGACATGGGTACTGTCCTATAGTATTTACTATCTAGTTGGAAATAGTTTGGCAGTTTACCCTACTATAGTGTAAACTCCTTGATAGTAGGGTATTTATCTGGCTACTATAAGAAGTTAGTACTTCTAACGCTTTCCATAATGCTTTGCACATACCCAACACTAAATATAGATTTGCTTATGATGCTATACAGAGAAATGTGAAATAGGGAGTTTGTAAAACAGCCAAGATCATCCTTAATGAAAGAAAACATTCGAATTAACATTTAAAAAGAGACAAAAACTTTTTTTGAAAATTATTTTTCTCTTTGCCCGACAGTATAATTTAGGTTTCTGTTTGTTTCATTTGTAAAACAACAAAACAAAAACAAATCTATAATACCTACAACAACAAACAACAAAAGATGGAAGTTGAAAGGACAATCCATTTTCTATATGTTTACTAGTGTATCTTGTCACTGTAATAATCTCTTAAATTTATTTAGTGATTGATGGTTTATAAAGTAATTTTGCATGCTGTAATTTTACCTTTAATCCTCAAATCCTCAAATAACTCTGTGACATCCACTGTGGGTAATTTTTCCTGAAGCAGAAATGTACTAGCTTATACATATTTTTCCTGCTTTCCTTAAGAACAATGATATATATAGCTAAAATTATTGACCATGTCCCAAAATCGACCCAGGGAAGTATTAAATCTATAATCTCAATCTCATCCACATCATGCTTGGTCACCAACAAATATTCCCCAATTTGTTTAGTGTTGCTTTTCTAAACACAGTAAATAAAAAAGGCATTGAGATGAGTGAATTTGTACTTTAACAGTTGAGGGGTGGTGTTTATTTGTTTTCAGTTATTAAAATCCTTAGTGAGATTTGAAAAATACTTCCAAATGACTCACTACTCTGTTTGCATCTGTTTCCCTCTCTTCAACTTAAAATTATAAGTTATTTCCTTAATTATAACCTTAGAAGACAATTTACCATTTTATTTTTAATATCTTAAAAGTATTAGTGTACAACACCCCATTCTTCTTTATCTATAGTTGAAACTTCTGTAGCTAAAATATGTTGTCTTTGTCTGAACACACATGCCTCACATTTTGGTTTCAGAATTTGATTTCCCTTAGATAAGCCACCCTTCTCTCACTTTTTGCCTGTGTGGTTCAGAGGAGAATTTCCAACCTCAATTTCAGAACAGTCTCTGTAGTCCTGAATAAATTAAAACACTGCCTCTCCCAGGCACTATTAACTGGTCCAAAGCTACCCTAATCGGACCTCTACTTGAAACTTTTGCTGCAACTATAATAAGAAAGAAAATGAGAATTTGAAGCTAATACCAGAAGAGAATTGCTTGCAGTTGAAGCCAATGTAGAAGAAAACAGAGTTGAATAAGAGATGGATTCCTGAATATAATCTTTTAGCACCTTATATAAGTTACCAGGGCTGCGTAACAAATTGCCTCAAAACTTACTGGCATCTATATTTACAGCAGCTTTATTCACAATGCTCAAATTTGGAAGCAACCAAGCTGTCCTTTGATAGGTGAGTGGATAAACTGTGGTACATCCAGACAGTGGAGTATTATTCAGTGATAAAAAGGAATGAGCTATCAAGCCACAGAAAGACATGGAGGAAACGTAAATATATTTTACTAAGTGAAAGAAGCCAATCTGAAAAGTCCACATACTGTAGGTTTAACTATATGACATGGAAAGCAAAACTATGGGGACAGTGAAAAGATCAGTGGTTGTCAGTGGTTGGTGGGAGGGAGGAATGAATAGAGGGAGCACAAAGGATTTTGGAGGCAGTGGAAATGCTCTGTATGATACTGTAATGATAGATGCAGGTCATTATACAATATTTGTATGAACTTATACAATATAAAACACCAAGAGTGAATCCTAATGTAATCTATGGGCTTTGAGTAATGATGATTTATCGTAGGTTCATCAAATGTAAAAAAATGTACCACTTTGGTGGGGGATGTTAATAATAAGGGAAGCGATACATCTATGGGGGACAGGAAGTAGATGGGAAATCCCTGTACCTTCCTCTTAATTTTGCTGTGAACTGTTCTAAAAAATGAAGTCATTTAAAAAATAATTAGCCCTGGGAATTTTGTCTGTTGTTAGTTTTGAGGTAGCATGGGACATTTTATTTTTTCACTTGTAATGATATTTTTCTACCTTTTAAAATTAACATTTTCAATTTACAGATCATAATTGTATACATTTATAGGATACAAATGTGATGTTTTGATATATGTATGCAATGTGGAATGATTAAATTGAGCTAATTAACATCTCCATCACCTTGCTTACCTATAATTTTTATGAGAAATTTGAAATCTAATCTCTTATTTGAAAATACACAATACATTATCATTGACTACAGTCACTCTGCTGTGCAGTAGATCTCAGAACTTATGCCTTCTGTCTATCTGGGCTCCTATGTAATCCTTAAGTTTTTATAGATATATGTATATTATAGAAGTTTTTCACGGTGTTTTACACTACCATTTTCCTTTCATTATTATAATTAATTGTCAGCCAGTTATTCCAGGTTTTTCCTGTCATGTGCAACATAACAGTATCAGCTGAAATAATTTAAGCATCTGACAACTGCAAATATAAACATGCTCTGCACATTTCCATTTTTATGAAGTGTTAATATTTCTATATATTGGGATAAACTACATAATTTTGTATAAGATGAAAAGACTGAATAGTAGTTTCATATGGTTTAAACTAATATATATGCATATAACATATGACTTGGAAATATATACACTTAGGTGTTGACAATGGATACCTCTGGAAAGAATAGATGATAATAATTTTTAGTTTTCTTTTATACATGCGTATATTGTATTTTTGAGGAATGAGCAGCTTTGAATTGTAATCAAAAACAAACATGTTGGACAACACTATACAATAAAAAATGAATTTAGAAAACAATGGGACTTAAGGTGTATATTTTTAAATCTCCGACCTGAATTAATGACTCCAATAATTTATGGCTTATTCCTCCAAGAAATATGGGACTATGTGAAAAGACCAAATCTACGTCTGATTGGTGTCGGGGAGAATGGAACCAAGTTGGAAAACACTCTGCAGGATATCATCCAGGAGAACTTCCCCAACCTAAGCAAAGTAGGCCAACATTCAAATTCAGGAAATATAGAGAACGCCACAAAGATACTCCTCGAGAAGAGCAACTCCAAGGCACATAATTGTCAGATTCACCAAAGTTGAAATGAAGGAAAAAATGTTAAGAGCAGCCAGAGAGAAAGGTCGGGTTACCCACGAAGGGAAGCCCATCAGACTAACAGCTGATCTCTCAGCAGAAACTCTACAAGCAAAAAGAGAGTGGGGGCCAATATTCAACATTCTTAAAGAAAAGAATTTTCAATCCAGAATTTCATAACCAGCCAAACTAAGCTTCATAAGTGAAGGAGAAATAAAATACTTTACAGACAAGCAAATGCTGAGAGATTTTGTCACCACCAGGCCTGCCCTACAAGAGCTCCTGAAGGAAGCGCTAAACATGGAAAGGAACAAACGGTAACAGCCACTGCAAAAACATGACAAATTGTAAAGACCATCGAGGCTAGGAAGAAACTGCATGAACTAACGAGCAAAATAACCAGCTAACATCATAATGACAGGATCAAATTCACACATAACAACATTAACCTTAAATGTAAATGGGCTAAATGCCCCAATTAAAAGACACAGACTGGCAAATTGGATAAAGAGTCAAGACCCATCAGTGTGCTGTATACAGGACACCCATCAGTGTGCTGTATACAGGACACCCATCAGTGTGCTGTATTCAGGACACCCATCTCACATGCAGAGACACACATAGGCTCAAAATGAAGAGATGGAGGAAGATCTACCAAGCAAATGGAAAACAAAAAAAGGCAGGGGTTGCAATCCTAGTCTCTGATAAAACAGACTTTAAACCAACAAAGATCAAAAGAAACGAAGAAGGCCATTACATAATGGTAAAGGGATCAATTCAACAAGAAGAGCTAACTATCCTAAATATATATGCATCCAATACAGGAGTACCCAGATTCATAAAGCAAGTCCTTAGAGACCTAGGAAGAGACTTAGACTCCCACACAATACTAATGGGAGACTTTAACACCCCACTGTCAATATTAGACAGATCAACGAGACAGAAAATTAACAAGGATATCCAGGAATTGCACTCAGCTCTGCACCAAGTGGACCTAATAGACATCTACAGAACTCTCCACCCCAAATCAACAGAATAGACATTCTTCTCAGCACCACACTGCACCTATTCCAAAATTGACCACATAGTTGGAAGAAAAGCACTCCTCAGCAAATATAAAAGAACAGAAATTATAACAAACTGTCTCTCAGACCACAGTGCAATCAAACTAGAACTCAGGACTAAGAAACTCACTCAAAACCGCTCAACTACATGGAAACTGAACAACCTGCTCCTGAATGACTACTGGGTACATAACGAAATGAACGCAGAAATAAAGATGTTCTTTGAAACCAATGAGAACAAAGACACAACATACCAGAATCTCTGGGACACATTCAAAGCAGTGTGTAGAGGGAAATTTACAGCACTAAATGCCCACAAGAGAAAGCAGGAAAGATCTCAAACTGACACCCTAACATCACAATTAAAAGAACTAGAGAAGCAAGAGCAAACAGATTCAAAAGCTAGCAGAAGGCAAGAAATAACTAAGATCAGAGCAGAACTGGAGGAGATAGAGACACAAAAAACCCTTCAAAAAAATCAATGAATCCAGGAGCTGTTTTTTTCAAAAGATCAACAAAATTGATAGACCACTGGCAAGACTAATAAAGAAGAAAAGAGAGAAGAATCAAATAGACACAATAAAAAATGATAAAGAGGATATCACCACCGATCCCACAGAAATACAAACTACCATCAGAGAATACTATAAACACCTCTACGCAAATAAACTAGAAAACCTAGAAGAAATGGATAAATTCCTGGACATGTACGCTCTCCCAAGACTAAACAAGGAAGAAGTCAAATCCCTGAGTAGACCAATAATAAGTTCTGAAATTAAGGCAGTAATTAATATCCTACCCACCAAAAAAATTCCAGGACCAGACGGGTTCACAACGAAATTCTACCAGAGGTACAAGGAGGAGCTGGTACCATTTCTTCTGAAACTATTCCAATCAATAGAAAAAGAGGGAATCTTCCCTAACTCATTTTATGAGGCCAGCATCATCCTGATACCAAAGCCTGGCAGAAACACAACAAAAAAAGAGAATTTTAGACCATTATCCCTGATGAACATTGATGCAAAAATCCTCAATAAAATACTGCCAAACTGAATCCAGCAGCACATCAAAAGCTTATCCACCATGATCAAGTGGGCTTCATCCCTGAGATGCAAGCCTGGTTCAACATATGCAAATCAGTAAACGTAATCCAGCATATAAACAGAGCCAATGACAAAAACCACATGATTATCTCAATAGATGCAGAAAAGGCCTTTGACAAAATTCAACAGCCCTTCATGCTAAAAACTCTCAATAAATTAGGTATTGATGGGATATATCTCAAAATAATAAGAGCTATCTATGACAAACCCACAGCCAATATCATACTGAATGGGCAAAAACTGGAAGCATTCCCTTTGAAAACTGGCACAAGACAGGGATGCCCTCTCTCACCACTCCTATTCAACATAGTGTTGAAAGTTCTGGCCAGGGCAATCAGGCAGGAGAAAGAAATAAAGGGTATTCAACTAGGAAAAGAGGAAGTCAAATTATCCCTGTTTGCAGATGACATGATTGTATATCTAGAAAACCCCATCGTCTCAGCCCAAAATCTCCTTAAGCTGATAAGCAACTTCAGCAAAGTCTCAGGATACAAAATCAATGTGCAAAAATCATAAGCATTCTTATACACCAATAACAGACAAACAGAGAGCCAAATCATGAGTGAACTCCCATTCACAATTGCTTCAAAGAGAATAAAATACCTAGGAATCCAACTTATAAGGGATGTGAAGGACCTCTTCAAGGAGAACTACAAACCACTGCTCAACGAAATAAAAGAGGACACAAACAAATGGAAGAACATTCCATGCTCGTGGATAGGAAGAATCAATATCATGAAAATGGCCATACTGCCCAAGGTAATTTATAGATTCAATGCCATCCCCATCAAGCTACCAATGACTTTCTTCCCAGAATTGGAAAAAACTACTTTAAAGTTCATATGGAACCAAAAAAGAGCCCGCACCGCCAAGTCAATCCTAAGCCAAAAGAACAAAGCTGGAGGCATCATGCTACCTGACTTCAAACTATACTACAAGGCTACAGTAACCAAAACAGCATGGTACTGGTACCAAAACAGAGATATAGACCAATGGAACAGAACAGAGCCCTCAGAAATAATACCACACATCTACAACTATCTGATCTTTGACAAACCTGACAAAAACAAGAAATGGGGAAAGGATTCCCTATTTAATAAATGGTATTGGGAAAACTGGCTAGCCATATGTAGAAAGCTGAAACTGGATCCCTTCCTTACACCTTATACAAAAATTAATTCAAGATGGATTAAAGACTTACTTACATGTTAGACCTAAAACCATAAAAACCCTAGAAGAAAACCTAGGCGTTACCATTCAGGACACAGACATGGGCAAGGACTTCATGTCTAAAACACCAAAAGCAATGGCAACAAAAGCCAAAATTGACAAATGGGATCTAATTAAACTAAAGAGCTTCTGCACAGCAAAAGAAACTACCATCAGAGTGAACAGGCAACCTACAGGATGGGAGAAAATTTTTGCAACCTACTCATCTGACAAAGGGCTAATATCCAGAATCTACAATGAACTCAAACAGATTTACAAGAAAGAAACAAACAATCCCATCAAAAAGTGGGCAAAGGATATGAGCAGACACTTCTCAAAAGAAGACATTTATGCAGCCAAAAGACACATGAAAAAATGTTCATCATCACTGGCCATCAGAGAAATGCCGATCAAAACCACAATGAGATACCATCTCACACCAGTTAGAATGGCGATCATTAAAAAGTCAGGAAACAACAGGTGCTGGAGAGGATGTGGAGAAATAGGAACACTTTTACACTGTTGGTGGGACTGTAGTCTACTTCAACCACTGTGGAAGTCAGTGTGGCGATTCTTCAGGGATCTAGAACTAGAAATACCATTTGACCCAGCCATCCCATTACTGGGTATATACCCAAAGGAATATAAATCAGGCTGCTATAAAGATACATGCACACGTATGTTTATTGCAGCACTATTCATGATAGCAGAGACTTGGAACCAATCCAAATGTCCATCAGTGATAGACTGGATTAAGAAAATGTGGCACATGTACACCATGGAATACTATGCAGCCATAAAAAATGATGAGTTCATGTCCATTTGGGGATATGTAGCTGGAAACCACCATTCTCAGCAAACTATCACAAGGACAAAAAACCAAACACCACATTTTCTCACTCATAGGTGGGAACTGAACAGTGAGAACACTTGGACACAGGAGGGTGAACATCACACACCGGGGCCTGTCGTGGGGTTGGGGGAGGAGGGAGGGATAGCATTAGGAGATATACCTAATGTAAATGATGAGTTAATGGATGCAGCACACCAACATGGCACATGTATACATATGTAACAAAACTGCACGTTGTGCACATATGTAACAAAACTGCACGTTGTGCACATGTACCCTAGAACTTAAAGTATAATATATATATGTATATATATATAATAAAACACATTTGAAATTTAAAAAAAATAATTTATGGCTTATTTTAATTTGATTTCCAGTAGGTATCCCAAAGAATGCACTCAATGCTAAAATCTTGTTTCCTCAACCACATCCCCTTTCTCCTCTCCCCAGCAAATTTTCTCCTTCTAAGCCCTTCCCTGTCTCAGCACATGGCAATTCCACCTTCAGTTTGCTCAGGCCTAAAATTTTTGTGTTTATCCTTGACTCCTGCCAGTCCCTCACTACTCACCACGTTAAATCCAATAGGAAATAACATCACTTCTACCCATACCGCCCTCGTTCATGCCATCATCAAATCTTATAAGTTTTATTGTAAACAGTCTCTTAACTGGTCTCCTTGCTTCAACTCCTGCTTGCCTATAGTCTCTGCCTCACAGTTATCACTGTCATCCTTTAAAAATATCAACCACATTGTATCATCTCTCTTCTCAAAACCTTAAAAGTTTCTCATCTCATTTAAATTAAAACCTAAATCCTGTACTATAATCTACATGGTCCCTGGTGATCCGTTTCCTACCTCTGACCTCTTCTTCCGCCCTGCCCCTTCCTTATCTCTCTTTATTCATATCACTCTCCTTTCTTTCCCCCAGGCTCCTCAATTGCTATACTGGAACACTTTTTCCACATATAGCCAGATGGCATCCTCATCACTTCATTCAGGTCTCTGTTCAAATGTCACCACATCAGAAGACCTCCTTCACCATTGTATCAAAAATAACAAAATAGACAGATAGCTAGATATTAATATACCTGTAGATGTGGGTATATAAGTAGATATAGCTATAGCTATAGATATAGATATAACAGTATGTCTTTATCCACTCATTACTATCATTACATTATGAATTCTATAAGCAGAGTGTTTCTGATGTTTGTCTTTGTTGACTACTGTTATCTTTATGTTTAAAACAGCTCCTGACACATAAGAAAAAATTTTTGACTAAATGAATTAGTGCAATCATCATTAATATAGTATATTGTGAGGGGAGCAGGGGAGATTTTTAAAGGAACAAAACCATCACAATCCACCTAGTTGGTTTTCCTATTCAGTTCACTTATTGTAACAGCAGCAATAAAGAAGTACCTGAGCTCACTTTAGAAGCTAGAATGGCAATTAGACACGTGAAATAGTTGGGATTTTATAGATACAGTTATCCTTTCTGTGACTCTGGATTTAGAGTCAACCAGTTGAGAGATGACTAGCAATTGAATCACAGCAGTGGCAAAGGAGATGAAATGCAGAAGGTGGATGGAGAAGGCTGAGAAAAAAGTCACAGGACCTGACAACAGATCACTTGTGGTGAGTGAGAGAGGAGGAAATGAACAGGGCTGAATTTTCTAGTATGACAAATTGAATTCATAGGGTAAGAATAAAATTCTGCCTTTACCTTCATTCAGGGAACTCCTACTTTCTCTTCAACAACAATATTGCCTTGGCATCAAAATTAGCAATACTACTAATTAGCATTATTTAGAAGAAATAACACTAACATGGTAAAACCACAATGGTAAATGAACTGATTGAGATCACTATGATATAAGACAGGGACAAAGAAAAAATAATAATTCTTGAAGGTTATGCAAAATATCAAGAATGAATATGATGGCATTTAAAACCCTAACTACTGAGCGCAGTTTTAGTTGGGAGCCTTTGTTCAAACAAGCGTTGCCACTCTCCAGCTGGCATTTCCTTCTTTTGCATTTGCTAAGACAATTAGTTCTTTCTGTGCCAACAGACCTACATGCTGTGTAATGAAATACAATAATGATGGCGCCCCATGGACTTGAACTAGTCTGTTTTACATTCTAAGGCAGTGGTTTACAATATAAATTACTAACCAACAATTCAACCTAAGCCTTCTTGTATCACCAAATAATATATTCACATGCAACATAGTAATTGCACAGACCAGTGGTTCTCAAACTTTATCGTGCATGAGAATCACTGGAGGAACTTGTTAAAACACAGATTACTGGGCCCCAGCTCCAGATATTCTGACTCACTAGGTCTGGAATAGGGCTCGATAATTTGCATTTCTGACACTTTCCTGAGTAATGGTGATGCAGCTAGTCTAAGGATCACATTTTGAGAATCATTGCCATAGAATCATATTTTTCTGTCACCAGATAAGTAGTCTTTAAAATATTAAATATTAAGTCTAGTTGTAGAGTAACAGCTATAAGACTAATATTTTCCTTCATCTTTGTCATTACCAGTAGGACAATTTCACACTCTCCTGAGCCTCTAAGAGATATAATACTTGGATAAAGTGTTAATTAACAAAATCACTAGTGAGACAGAGAAAAATAGGGGAAGGAGAAACAAAGAAATATGGTTTCTAGGTCTGTGTCCTGGAAATCTAGTTCTGACTTTTATGAAGTGAATATTTTTAGACACCCAACTAGACTCTTATTCTCTACATCTATTGTCAATCTCAAAAGTGGTCAGGTCAGGCTTGATGATTTAGACTTAGGGAGTCAAGCTAAGAGGAGAGAATAACTATCTACAGGCAGTTACTCCAAATGTTTATGCTAATTATGAGCTGCTTTCCCTCACATTTAAATATAATTTCAAGTTTAATTTAGTTTTTTCTGATATTAAGGGCTTTTAAAGAATATTTTTAACAGAGAAGCAAATCTCAAAATCTACATCTTTCTGTGGCTCACCAGTCCATTGTGTAACATGAGTGATCTTTGCTGCCTGAGGTACTTGTTCCATACTGAATGCTTTGGATTGCAGTAATTTTTACATCAACCTATTAAGATTATTTTTCACTAAAACACTTCCTGTAATATATTTGCAAACACCATCTCTGCAAACAAAACAAAGTAAAATCAAAACAGTCCTCTTCTCCAAATAAATCTTTTGATAATGAAACTTTCATGAATCCTGTGTCAATGCCAAGAACAGTGTCTGGAACACAGTAAGTCCTTCATATCCATGCTCAGTGATAGGCTGCGTGATTCAAATGAGCTGATAACGCATTAACAAGTATTGATATTACTCTTACACATTTTGGCTTTTCAGAAGAACTGGGTAAATTAAGACAAAGTTTATATTTGGAAAATGGCTGCAAGAAGTAGTCAAATAATTGGGAGCGTAACAGCAAAGCATGAATTTCAGTGGTACAGGTAATGTTCATTTGAGTAGAAAAAGTGTATGAGGTTAGTTCCTAATCATAAAAATATATTGATCAAGAACCTTGATTATAGTTTTTCTATGAAATATATTTCTATAGTTTTACTTTAGCAGGTTACAGATTACTAGAATTCAACTTTAAAAATGCCAAGTAGACCTTTCTCTATACTGTCTTTAAACTTAACCTATCCCTTATAGCATTTTTGCCTTAGCAATATTTCATTATCATGCTTGTGGAGTGGGGTAGGGGTATCACAGACTGAAGCCAAACTTCATAAGTATTGTTAGACATGGACTATGTGAAGGAGAAAAGAAAGAGATGCAAAGTATTCTACGCAGTCCTGCGCTCCTACTGAGTGATCATTAAGCTACTTCAAAATTACCATTAACAAATTGGCAGTGGTAAGTCCTTACATATCAATAACTACCTTCAATGTAAATAAATTAAATTCACCAAGTAAAAGATATAAAAGGGACTGAGTGAATTTTTTTAAAAAATGACATATGTGCTGCCACAAGAAACTCACTTCACCTGTAAGGACACACATAGACTGACAGTGAAGGGATGGTAAATGATATTGCAGCAAATGGAAACCAAAAGAGAGTAAGAGTAGCAATATTTAAATGAGATAAAATATATATTAAGTCAACAACTGTAAAATGAGACAAAGAAGAGCATTATATAATGACAAAGTGGTCAATTCACCAAGAGGATATAAAATTATAAATACATGCACCCAACATTGGAATGCCTAAATGTATAAAGCAAATAGTAATAGATATGAAGAAAGAGATAGACTGTAAATAATAACAGGAGGAGAATTCAAGACCCCACTTTCAACAAAGGACAGATCATCCAGACAGAAAATCAATAAAAAGCCATTGGACTCAAACTACACTTTAGGCCAAACGGGCCTAACAGACATATATAGAACATTCGATCCAACAGCTAAAGAAAATATTCTTCTCAAGGGCACACAAGACAGTTTCCAGGAGATATCATACATTAGGACACAAAATAAGTTCTAACAGATATTAAAAGATTGAAATAATATCAAGTATCTTTTCTGACCACAATGGTATCAAACTAGAAATCAATACCAGGAGGAATTTTTTTTTAAAAATCACAAATACCTGAAAATAAAACAACGTACTTTTGAACAACCAATGGGTCAATGAATAAATTAAAAAGGAAAATTTTTAAAAATCTTGTAACAAATGAAAACGAAGACACAACATACCCAAACTGATGGAACACAGCAGAAACAGTTATAAAAAGGAAGTTTACAGCAATAAATGTCTACATAAAAAATGAAGATCCCAAATAAACAGCTTAATGTTACACCTTAATAAACTAGAAAAATAAGAACAAACTAAGCACAAAGTTAGCAAAAGGAAGGAAATAATGAAGAGCAGAGAAGAAATAAATGAAATAGAGACTATGAAAACAACAGAAAAGATTGACAAAATTAACGGTTGCTTTTTTCAAAGATAAAGAAAATTGACTAACTCGACTAAGAAAAAAAGGCTCAAATGAATAAAATCGGAAATTAGAGACATAACTGATGACAGAAATATAAAGACTCATAAGAGTCTAATATAAACAATTTTATGCCAACAAATTGGATAAACTAGAAGAAATGAATAAATTCCTAGACATATACAACCTACCAAGATTGAATCGGGAAGAAACAGCAAAAAAGAGCAGTGGTTTGTAGTTCTCCTTGAAGAGGTCCTTCACGTCCCTTGTAAGTTGGATTCCTAAGTATTTTATTCTCTTTGAAGCAATTGTGAATGGGCGTTCACTCATGATTTGGCTCTCTGTTTGTCTGTTATTGGTGTATAAGAATGCTTGTGATTTTTGTACATTGATTTTGTATCCTGAGACTTTGCTGAAGTTGCTTATCAGCTTAAGGAGATTTTGGGCTGAGACAATGGGGTTTTCTAGATATACAATCATGTCGTCTGCAAACAGGGACAATTTGACTTCCTCTTTTCCTAATTGAATACCCTTTACTTCCTTCTCCTGCCTAATTGCCCTGGCCAGAACTTCCAACACTATGTTGAATAGGAGTGGTGAGAGAGGGCATCCCTGTCTTGTGCCAGTTTTCAAAGGGAATTCTTCCAGTTTTTGCCCATTCAGTATGATATTGGCTGTGGGTTTGTCATAGATAGCTCCTATTATTTTGAGATACATCCCATCAATACCTAATTTATTGAGAGTTTTTAGCATGAAGGGCTGTTGAATTCTGTCAAAGGCCTTTTCTGCATCTATTGAGATAATCATGTGGTTTTTGTCTTTGGTTCTGTTTATATGCTGGATTACATTTATTGATTTGCATATGTTGAACCAGCCTTGCATCCCAGGGATGAAGCCCACTTGATCACGGTGGATAAGCTTTTTGATGTGCTGCTGGATTCAGTTTGCCAGTATTTTATTGAGGATTTTTGCAACAATGTTCATCAAGGATATTGGTCTAAAATTCTCTTTTTTGGTTGTGTCTCTGCCAGGCTTTGGTATCAGGATGATGCTGGCCTCATAAAATGAGTTAGGGAGGATTCCCTCTTTTTCTATTGATTGGAATAGTTTCAGAAGGAATGGTACCAATTCCTCCTTGTACCTCTGGTAGAATTTGGCTGTGAATCCATCTGGTCCTGGGCTCTTTTTGGTTGGTAAGATATTGATTATTGCCACAATTTCAGATCCTGTTATTGGTCTATTCAGAGATTCAACTTCTTCCTGGTTTAGTCTTGGGAGGGTGTATGTGTTGAGGAATTTATCCATTTCTTCTAGATTTTCTAGTTTATTTGCGTAGAGGTGTTTGTAGTATTCTCTGATGGTAGTTTGTATTTCTGTGGGATCGGTGGTGATATCCCCTTTAACATTTTTTATTGCGTCTATTTGATTCTTCTCTCTTTTTTTCTTTATTAGTCTTGCTAGTGGTCTATCAATTTTGTTAATCCTTTCAAAAAACCAGCTCCTGGATTCATTAATTTTTTGAAGGGTTTTTTGTGTCTCTATTTCCTTCAGTTCTGCTCTGATCTTAGTTGTTTCTTGCCTTCTGCTAGCTTTTGAATCTGTTTGCTCTTGCTTCTCTAGTTCTTTTAATTGTGATGTTAGGATGTCAGTTTGAGATTTTCCTGCTTTCTCTTGTGGGCATTTAGTGCTATAAATTTCCCTCTACACACTGCTTTGAATGTGTCCCAGAGATTCTGGTATGTTGTGTCTTTGTTCTCATTGGTTTCAAAGAACATCTTTATTTCTGCCTTCATTTCGTTATGTACCCAGCAGTCATTCAGGAGCAGGTTGTTCAGTTTCCATGTAGTTGAGCGGTTTTGAGTGAGTTTCTTAGTCCTGAGTTCTAGTTTGATTGCACTGTGGTCTGAGAGACAGTTTGTTATCATTTCTGTTCTTTTACATTTGCTGAGGAGAGCTTTACTTCCAACTATGTGGTCAATTTTCGAATAGGTGTGGTGTGGTGCTGAGAAGAATGTCTATTCTGTTGATTTGGGGTGGAGAGTTCTGTAGATGTCTATTAGGTCCACTTGGTGCAGAGCTGAGTTCAATTCCTGGGTATCCTTGTTAACTTTCTGTCTCGTTGATCTGTCTAATGTTGACAGTGGGGTGTTAAAGTCTCCCATTAGTATTGTGTGGGAGTCTAAGTCTCTTTGTAGGTCACTCAGCACTTGCTTTATGAATCTGGGTGCTCCTGTATTGGGTGCATATATATTTAGGATAGTTAGCTCTTCTTGTTGAATTGATTCCTTTACCATTATGTAATGGCCTTCTTTGTCTCTTTTGATCTTTGTTGCTCAATGAAATAAAAGGGGATACAAACAAATGGAAGAACATTCCATACTCATGGGTAGGAATAATCAATATCATGAAAATGGCCATACTGCCCAAGGTAATTTATAGATTCAATGCCATCCCCATCAAGCTACCAATGACTTTCTTCACAGAATTGGAAAAAACTACTTTAAAGTTCATATGGAACCAAAAAAGAGCCCACATCGCCAAGTCAATCCTAAGCCAAAAGAACAAAGCTGGTGGCATCATGCTACCTGACTTCAAACTATACTACAAGGCTACAGTAACTAAAACGGCATGGTACTGGTACCAAAACAGAGATATAGACCAATGGAACAGAACAGAGCCGTCAGAAATAATGCCACATATCTACAACTATCTGATCTTTGACAAAACTGAGAAAAACAAGCAATGAGGAAAGGATACCCTATTTAATAAATGGTGCTGGGAAAACTGACTAGCCATATGTAGAAAGCTGAAACTGGATCCCTTCCTTACACCTTATACAAAAATTAATTCAAGATGGATTAAAGACTTAAACGTTAGACCTAAAACCATAAAAACCCTACAAGAAAACCTAGGCATTACCATTCAGGACATAGGCATGGGCAAGGACTTCATGTCTGAAACACCAAAAGCAATGGCAACAAAAGCCAAAATTGACAAATGGGATCTAATTAAACTAAAGAGCTTCTGCACAGCAAAAGAAACTACCATCAGAGTGAACAGGCAACCTACAAAATGGGAGAAAATTTTCGCAACCTACTCATCTGACAAAGGGCTAATATCCAGAATCTACAATGAACTCAAACAAATTTACAAGAAAAAAAAACAAACAACCCCATCAAAAAGTGGGTGAAGGATATGAACAGACACTTCTCAAAAGAAGACATTTATGCAGCCAAAAGACACATGAAAGAATGCTCATCATCACTGGCCATCAGAGAAATGCCAATCAAAACCACAATGAGATACCATCTCACACCAGTTAGAATGGCGATCATTAAAAAGTCAGGAAACAACAGGTGCTGGAGAGGATGTGGAGAAATAGGAACACTTTTACACTGTTGGTGGGACTGTAAACTAGTTCAACCATTGTGGAAGTCAGTGTGGCAATTCCTCAGGGATCTAGAACTAGAAATACTATTTGACCCAGCCATCCCATTACTGGGTATATACCCAAAGGACTATAAATCATGCTTCTATAAAGACACATGCACACGTATGTTTATTGCGGCACTATTCACAATAGCAAAGACTTGGAACCAACCCAAATGTCCAACAATGATAGACTGGATTAAGAAAATGTGGCACATATATACCATGGAATACTATGCAGCCATAAAAAATGATGAGTTCATGTCCTTTGTAGGGACATGGATGAAATTGGAAATCAACATTCTCAGTAAACTATCACAAGATCAAAAAACCAAACACCACATGTTCTCGCTCATAGATGGGAATTGAACAATGAGAACACATGGATACAGGAAGGGGAACATCACACTCTGGGTACTGTTGTGGGGTGGGGGGAGGGGGGAGGGATACCATTAGGAGACATACCTAATGCTAAATGACGAGTTAATGGGTGCAGCACACCAGCATGGCACATGTATACATATGTAACTAACCTGCACATTGTGCACATGTACCCTAAAACTTAAAGTATAATAATAATAATAATAAAAAGAAATGTGGTGTGTAATTTAAGCTTATAGCACATCTCAATTTGGACTATCACATTTCAAGGCTCAGTAGTCACCTGTCATTAATGGCTACTGTATTGGGCATTAGAAGTCTAAGAACTTGTCTTCTGTAGTTTTCCTACATAGGGAGATAATTTCTGGGCAGTCTGCTGTCAGTATATGGCCCTTTGAAAATGATGCCTAGTTGTTATTGAAACAAAATAAATTGGCCATTGGGCATTTGGTAAAAAAAATTTAAAAAAAAAAAGAAACAGCAAAAAAGAAATTGAGTGAGTGATCAAAATGAAAAGCACAGTAGCTGATGCCTTCACTGCTAAGTCCTACCAAACATTTAAGGAAGAATAAGAATCCTTCTCAAACTCTTCCCAAAAATTGAAGAAAAAAATACTTCCAAGGTCATTTTATGAGGCCAGTATTACCCTGATACCAAAGCCAAACAAAGGACACTTATGAAAAAATAAAATTACAAGCCAATATCCCTGATGAACGTAGATGAAAAATTACTTGACAAAATGCTATTATATCAAATTCAACATCGCATTAAAAGGCTTATGCACCATGATAAAGTTAAATTTATCTCAGGGATGCAAGATGCAAGGATGGTTCAACATACACAAATTTATAAATGTGATACAACACACTAACAGAATGAAGGACAAAAACCGTATGATCATCTTAAGCAATGCAGAAAATAGCAATTTTAAACATTGAACATCCTTTCATGATAAAAATTATCAACAATTTAGGCATAGAAGAAATGTACCTCAACACAATAAAGTTATATATGACAAGCCCACTGCTAACATCATACTCAATGGTAAAATATTGAAAGCTTTACCTTTAAGATAAGAAACAAGACAAGGATGCCGACTTTCACCACTTCTGTTCAACATAGCACTAGAAGTCTTAGCCTAGAGCAATAAGGCAAGAGAAATAAATAAGAGGTATCCAAATTGGAAAGCAAGAAGTTAAATTGTCCCTGTTTGCCAATGACATAATCTTATGCGTAAAAAAAACTTAATGATTCCACAAAAAGACTGTAAGGACTAATAAATGAATTCAGCAAAGTTGCAGGATACAAAATTAACATACAAGATCAGTAGCATTTCTATACACTAGAAATGAACTACCTGAAGAATAATCAAGAAAACAAGCCTATTTTCAATAGCTGTAAAAAAATTAGGAATAAATCTAACCCAAAAAGGGAAAGACCCATATACTGTGAACTATGAAACAGTAATTTTAAAGAATTGAAAAGGACACAAATAAAGGAAAATACATTCTGTGCTCATGGATTGGACCATTAATAGTGCTAAAATGTCCATACCACCCAAAGAAATCTACAGATTCAATTCAATCCCCATTAAAATACCAGTAACATTTCCCACAGAAATAGAAAAAAAAAATCCTAAAATGTGTATGGAACCACAAAAGACCCTGAATAGCCAAAACAATCTTAAACAAAAAGAACAAAGCTAAAAGCGTCACACTATCTGACTTCAAAATATACTACAAAGGTACATCAAGCCAAACAGCATGGTACTGCCACATGAACAGACACATAGATGAATGGAACAGAATAGAGAGCCCATAAATAAATCCACATATTTATAGTCAGTTGATTTTCAACAAGGGTACCAAGAGCACACAACGGGGAAGACAGTCTCCTCAATAAATGGTTTTAAGAATATTTGATATACACATTCAGAAGAATGAAATTAGACCCTTGTCTCATACCATATCCAAAAGTCAATTTAAAATGAACTAAAGACTGAAATGTAAGATGTGAAATGATACACTTAGTAGAAGAAAACATAGGAGAAAAGCTCCACGATACTGATCTGGGCAGTGATTTTTTTGATATGAGTCCAAAAGCCTGATAACAAAAACAAAACTAGACAAATGGAATTATGTCAAATTTAATTTTCTGCACAGCCAAGGAAACAAACTGAGACAATCTATGGGATGAGAGAAAATACTTGCAAACTATACATCTGACAAGCAGTTAATATCCAAAATATGTAAGGAACTCAACTCAATAGTAAGAAAACAGCCCATTTAAAATATTGGTAAGAGATCTGAATAGAAATTTCTCAAAGGAGACATACGAATAGCCATTAGGTATATGAAAAAAATGCTCAAAATTACTAATCATCAGAGAAATGCAAATTTAAACCACAGTGAGATATCACCTCACACCTGTTAGAATGCCTATTATCCACAAAGATGAAAGGTAAGTTTTGGAGAGAGTATGGAGAAAAGGGAACCCCTGCACACTGTTGGTGGAAATGTAAGTTAATGTAGCCATTATTGAAAACAATATGGAGGATCTACAAAAAAAATAAAAATAGAACTACCCTGTGATCCAGCAATCCGACTACTGGTTATATATACAAAGAAAATGAAATCAGTATTTCGAAGGTATATCTGCACTCTCATGTTCATGGTAGCCTTATTTACAATAGCCAAGATATGTAATCAATCTAAGTGTCCACCAACAGATGAATGGATAATGAAAATGTGATATATATCCATAATATAATACTTTTTAATCTTAAAGAATGAAATCTCATCATTTGCAATAACATGAATGAACCTGGAGGACATTATGCTAAGTGAAATAAGCCAGACATAGAAAGACAAATACTACATGATCTCACTCACATGTGGAATCCAGAAAAGATGAACTCATAGAAGTAGATGGTAGAATGTTGATTACCAGAGGCTAGGGTTGGGGAGATGTTGGTCCAAAGGATAGAAAATCAGATAGAAGAAAAAAGTTCAAGAGATCTATTGTTCAACATTGTGACTATACTTAATAACTGTATCATACTCTTAAAAATTGCTGAGAGTAGATTTTAAGTGTTCTTGCCACAAAAAATAATTTCATTTATCTTAATTTAGCTATTCCACAATGTAAATATATTTCAAAACATGTTGTACATGAAAAATATGTATAACTTTGTTCAACAAAAATAAATAATTATTAAAATTATGATTATTTTAAGAGTCCAGAGGCAGGTTCCCAGTGTAATTTTCTGGCATAAAAAAGGGCTTATGTTCAAGACCACAGGGAAAATCTAATTTTTGAAATATAGTGCAAAGCACATAACTGGATTTTTTGGTGATATAAGTATAGATCGGGCTAATTGAGTATAAATATTAAAAAGAACTTGAAAGTTTGAGAAATAGTTAAGTCAATGGTCATAATTACATTCTAACTAAGGAAAACATGAAACATTTGTGATATAGATAAGATTTAGAAGGATGTGATTGACTAAGACATATCATTAATATAATATATAATTCAGCTTATTGAGAAAACCTATGAAAAGTAACCCAACTAATTAAAACGGACTTCCTTAGTCACAGTGAAATTTTAATATTATATTTAATCTGGATAATTAGTAAGATAACTGGTTTTGATACTGTTGTTCAACTGTTTATGTAACATTATGGAATTTAATTATATTTGTCAAAAAGATTGCTTAATTTTTAATGGGTTTTGTTTTGAATGAATTTTACTTTTTCCCCATTTACTTGGCACCATCATAAAGTATACTCTTAGAGTATCACAGTTCAAGTTGTTCACCCCCTCATAATTGAAAAAAACATGACTAGCAATGATCATTAATATAAGCTACCTTATATTTCGGAAGAGTTCCAGGAAACCTGCATATAGCTAGGCACACAGTTTACTACCCTGTGGACATTTTCTCCAAAGATATTTGTGAAAACAAAAAGGAGAAACCCTTTATCAACTGATCAAACCAGAATTTATTTCTTGTTAAACTATGCTTCTAGGAGGATACAAAGAACCAAGGGACCAATGAAAACAAAATTTATTATGTATCAGCATGAAGCCAATGAATCCAAATGACAGATATGTAGAAACCTAGATAATTATTTCTTCCTGTACTGAATGAATGATATGACTTAAGGACACACTGTCCAGTGAGTGTCCTGCCTACTAAGGTCATATTAAAATGTGATTTGCAGAGTCCTCAATACCTTAAAGTAACTGTGCTGGTACCATTTCACTCTTTTTAACCACTGATATTTAAAGATAGTCTCTTTCCTTTCCTAACTCTCCCAATATTGAGCAACTGTATTTGTGCTCTATCTATCTGTCTGTCTGTCTGTCTGTCTATGTGACTTTCTCTAGCTCTAAATTGTGAACTTCCCAAAGACAGTGACCATGCCTCAGTACATGGCACATCATGAACCTAAATAAATGTTAATTGAGCAGAGATATCTTGGGTAGTCTGAGCCTAAACATAATTATTCTAATAATCTAACCAGTCTTTATTGAGTACAAGCTGTATACAAGATGTGTTATTAGGCATTAAGATACAAAGATAAATGTAATATATTCCCATCCTTATATATTTTACAATCTGGTTTGGGAGGCAGATAATTGAAGTGGCACCTATGATATAGCAGAGTAAGTGATGGATAAAGCTACTCATAGGGTAGTATGGGAACCCAGATTGTAATACTCATAGTTTTGTTTTAGCACTATCTTTTTGACAGTAGGTGTGGGATGGATTCAGGGAAGAGGCAGGAAGGTGCATGCATGAGAAGGAGTCATAATTTTCTCCAGAACCTTTCATTCAGCATTTTCCAAGAGGCTTCTATTTTAACTATCAATGTCTCATACCGTTGCCAAATTAATTCCATGTCTATGATTTTTAGAACGCTCCTTTTCGGTCTCTACACTGCCTTCCCCAATTTCCCTTTCAAGGCAATAGTTTCAGAGCGTCTGCTCTATGGTCACAAGAAAAAGTGCATGATTCCTTAGTCTGTCACTTACTACTTGTGAGCAACTGGACAAGTTAAAAATAATCTCCTTGCATATTAAATGTGTTGATTCATATGAAATGATATATATGCCTTCCATTCACTATACAAAGAGACAACTTGCTTTTTAATAATAGGAAAATGAATTTTGCATATAGAGAAATAAAATTAGAATTTATAGTCTTATTTGATGCTTTGCTTTTGTGAAAAAGAAATTCAGTATTTTATTCATTTTAACAAAAATCACCTTTTTATAATTTTGCCAAAGTAATACATGCATGTTTTTAAATAAAATAGTACAGAAAGGTGTTTAATACAATCAATAATCTGTCCCCAATCATCCCTTGTTTGGTTCACTCTCCAGAAATAATCAATTTGAACATTTTCTGCTTGAAGGTCCTTTCATGGCTGCTGTCCTATTTCTAAATAATATTATATAATAATGCTTATATTTATTGACTTTAATATTTGCCTATGGCTTTCTCTATTGATGATAAGCAACTGTCTTATTTACACCATCCCACACCCTCTATTTCTTATCTTGCCAAGTCAGTTTTGTTATTTTTTACAGTGTTATGTTTGACACAAAATTTTACATATTTATAGGGTATAATTTACTTTTTGCATACATGTATATATTGTGTAATGATCAAATCAGGGTAATTAGCATATCCGTCACATCAAATATTTATCATTTCTTTGTAGTTATAACATACAAAATCCCCTTTCCTAGCTTTTTTGAAATACATTATTGCTAACTACAGTCACTTTTACTGTGCAATGGAACACCAAAACTATTTCCTCCTATCTACTTTTAACTTTATATCTGTTGACCAACCTTGCGCCTTCCTCGCTTCTCTCCTACCCTCCTCAGCCTCTAGTAGCCGCTCTTCTGCCTTCTACTTCTGAGATCAGCATTTTATATTCGACACATGAGTAATATCATGTAGTATTTGTCTATGTCTGTCTTATTTCACTTAACATAATGTCCTCCAAGTTCATTCATGTTAATACAAATGACAGGATTTTATTGCTTTTTAGGGCTGAATAGTATTCCATTGTGTATATATACCACATTTTTAATCCATTCATCCCTTGATGGACACAGGTTGATTTCATATTTTTGCTATTGGGAACAGTGCTGCATTAAACATGAAAGTACAGTTATCTCTTTGACATACTGATTTCATTTCCTTTGTACATATATACAGTAGTGGGATTGCTGGACCATATGGTAATTCTATTGTTAATTTTTTTAGGAACCTCAATTTTGTTTTTCATAATGGTTATACTAATTTACATTCCCACCAACAGTGTATAAAGTTCTGTTTTCTCCACATCCTTGCCAACACCTATCTCTTTTATTAAAATAGTCATTCTAACTAGAGAGAGGTGATATCCCATTGTGGTTTTGATTTGCATTTGCCTGATAATTGGTGCTTCTGAGAAGTTTCCATATACCTGCTTGCCACTTTTATATCTTCTTTTGAGAAATGTCTATTCAGATATTTTGCTGATTTTAATTGAATTATATTATTTGCTATTGAGTTGCTCGAGTTCCTTATAAAATTTTGGATATTAACCCCTTGTCAGATGTATAGTACGCAAATATTTTCTCCCATTCTGTAGACTGTCTCTTCATATTGTTGATTATTTTCTTTGCTGTGCAAAAGTTTTTAGTTTCAGGTAATGCTATTTGATTCTTTTTTTGTTGCCTGTGCTTTTGAGGTCTTATCCAAAATTCCTTGCCAAGACCAACATCATGAAGCATTTCTCCTATGTTTTCTTCTAGTAATTTCATAGTTAGTGGGTCTTACCTTTAAATCTTTAATCCATCTTTATTTGATTTGTGTTTATGTGGGACATGGGGATCTAGTTTTATTCTTCTGCATATGGATACCCAATTTTCTTAACATAATTTTTTGAGGATACTGTCCTTTACCCAATGAGTGCTCTTGGCGTCTTTGTTGAAAGTCAGTTAGCTGTAGATGTACGTTTTTATTTATGGGCTATCTATTCTGTTTCATTAGTCTATATGTTCATTTTTATGCCAGTACCATGCTGTTTTGATTATCATATTTTGAAGTCAGGTAGTGTGATGTCTCCAGCTTTGTTCTTTTTGCTCAATATTGCTTTGGCTGTTCAGTCTTCTGCAGTTTTATATTAATTTTAGGATTTTTTTCTATGTCTGTGAATGTCATTGGTATTTTGATAGGAATTGCATTGAATTTGTAGATTCCTTTGGGCAATATGAACATTTCAACAATATTAATTCTACTAACCATGATAGGGTTATATTTCCACTTATTTGTGTCCTATTAAATTTCCTTCATCAATGTTTTATAGTTTTCATTGTAGAGGTCTTTTATCACTTTGGTTGAATTTATTACTGGGTATCTATTTTGTAGCTATTGCAAATGGGATTGCTTTCTTGCTTTCCTTTTCATATAGTTCACTGTTAGTGTGTAGAAACACTACACAATTTTGTGTGTTGGTTCTTCATCCTGCATCTTTTAGTGGTGACTCTGGATCCTTAGATGATGGGACACGGCAGTATCTCAAACTCTCTGAGTCCAGACGTAGCGGTGGGAAGGATCTCGGAATGGTAGAGTGTAGCTTGTGCCGTTGGGGGGCAGGAAGCAGCACAATCCTGACTCCACTTCCCAGGTAGAAGGGTGTCTCAAAAGCTCAAGTTTCTAGGGTCCTAGTCTAGTTCCAGGGAAGCAGGGTACTAGAGTTGTTTTGCCTGTAGGGCAGGGTTTCTCAGCTCAGTCAAAGCTCTGTTTCCCTGGGACATGGGGTACTATGTCAGTTCTGCTCTGGGATGTGGGTCTGTTTGGCTTGGCCAAGGCACTGGTTTCCCAGGAGGTGATGTACCTCTTCAGCTCAGACCTGGAAGGCATTACTGCTTTGGGCAGCCAAGACACCATTTCCCTGGGATGCAGGGTGCTGCTTAGGAACAGGGGAGCATGAGTGCTCTGTGCATCTAAGGTACTACTGCCCTGGAGGTAGGGCACAGCTTCTACTCAGGCACTGAGAGGGCATGACTGCTCTGGGTGGCCAAGACATCATTTCCCCAGGATGCAGGGTACCGCATCAGCTCAGGCACAGGGGATGGGGGGCAGCAGCAGTAGAGGGGGTAGATAGAACAGCTCTGCCAATGCACTGTTTCATTGGAAGGCAGTGTACAGCTTTAGGTCAGGCCCTGAGAGGCAAGGCTCAGTAGTGACTGGGAGAAGTAGATGGACCAACTCCACAGCAGCTTGGCCCCATGGGGTAGGGTGTAGCAGTAGCTTGGCTCAGGTACGGCAGACTACCAGGCAGGGGTGGCTCAGTGGCAGCTAAGCTTCACGGGTGGAAGGGTGCTGTGGCCACTCACCCCTGGAGCAGGACACACTCCAGCAGTAGTTCCAGTTCCAAGATGGTGTAGCCCAATGGGCCACAGCGAGTGGGGCACTGCTGGCTGTTTCTCTGTGGGGAGCATGGCTGTGTGGACTCCAGGAAGTTCCCTCAGCTGGGCTTAGCGTATGTGAGGACTGTAAGGGTCCCTAGTGGTAAGGACCATAGGTGTCTAAGGTATTGATTGGAGCTGCTGAAGTACTCTTGCTTAACTTTTCTCCACAGGGAGAAGTCCCTCCTGGTCCTGAGCTGATTTGGGCTGGTGGATGGGGTGATGAAAGCCAGGTGTTTTCTTTCTTTCTCCATGTAATCATCCTGGGTTTTTGTGCTCCGCCGGGTTTCTGCTACTCCTCTGATGCACACTGGTGCTTTCCTTTAGTTATTTTCATCAAAATGTAGTTGTTTGTCTTTTGGGCTATCTTTCTGGGGAGGAACAAACACAAAAGGCTTCTGGTTGGCTATCTTGCTGGTGTCACTCCCCAGTCAGTTTCATATCAGTAATGTCAACTCCTCCACTCATCTTATCCTCCCTGTCAAATATTTTAAACCTCTGTTTCTTGTTCCATTACTCTAAATGAATTTCTAAATCACCTTCTGCTTTCTGTATTAGTCAGGGTTCTCCAGAGATATGGAACTAACAGGATGTATATGTCTACACATATACACCACACACACACACCTTATTGGTTCCATATATATGATTTATAAGAAACCAGCTCACACAGTTATGGAAGCTGGCAAGTCCAAGGTCTTTGAAGTGAGTTAGCAAACTGGAGACACAGTAGAGTCAATAGTTTAATTCCAGTTTGAGTTCAAAGGCTTAAGAATCCGAAGAGCTGATGGTATACTTCCAGTTCAAAGGTTGGATGACTCAAGACCAAGGAAGAAACTAAAGTTCAGCTCAAGTAAGAGGGCAGGAAAAATTCCTGTATCCTAGTTCAAAGGCTATCATTGAGGAAAAATTCTCTTTACTTGGGAGAGGGTCAGCCTTTTTGTACTATTCAGCCCTTTAAGTGATTGGATAAAGCCTGCCAACATTATGGAAGGCAATATGCTGTCCATTTCACAGATATTTGTTTCATTGCTCATCTGTTGATGGCTCTTCCCATGCTCTTCACTATTGTGGCCTTACACATTGCTATTTTATGTACTATTATTTTAATGAGGTGTCAGGGGGACTAAGAAAGACATGTCTGTGTTTAATGTGTCAAAAGCCCAGCTTATTCTATTTTGAAATGTCTATTTTATGTTATCTCAGGAACCATTTGATTGAAAAAATATTTCTAGATTTAAACCAAAAAGCCTACTTTAATTTGGGCAGTGCTAACAAATTTGAGTGGAAATAATATGATATTATGAGGCAAAGTCAGTTTAAAAAGTAGTGAGTCATAGAACTTTAATATGAAATATGCTTTGGAGAATATTGACGATATGATTTATAATTTCACTCACTCTCTTGGCTAATTCAAACAGTGACTACAATAGGTAATGTCCTTTGTTAAATGGCAATAGAATGAAAAAACCAAACTGTGCTTCCTGGCCTCAAGGAGTTGATGAAACCAAAATTGATTATGTGAACAAATAATTCCAATTAAATACAGAATGTGACAACTAGCATGTGAAATAAAACAAGAAGATATAGAAGAGTGAGAGAGACAATGTCCAAGACAGAAAATTGTTCTTATTCATCTACAATTCTCTAATACTTAATCCAAGGTTTGGCATAGAGATGATGCCCAAAAAGTGCTTATTGCATGGATGAATATGCAATTAAAGTGTGGTGAAAAGGACCTAGGAGAGCTTGATGAGAGCAGAATTTGGTCTGAGTCATGAAGAATTGGCAGAATTTTCATAGAAAATTTTCGTGGGTCAAGGTTGGAGAAAATCAAATAATATTGCCAGCATATTTCTAGCAGACTTGGAAGAGCTAGGAAAATATGAGGTACACTTTAGAAACTGAGTTGAATCCTTTGACTCTTGAAAAGTAGCCTGACATTGGAACATGAAACCAATTGAATGCACAGGTTAGAAATATATACTCTATTTGGTAGAGATTTGGCAGAGACTGCTAGTTCTCCTCCATATCTATTATAACTTTTTGCTTTTAGTAATAGAATCTCCTAAATTTATGCTGGGATGGGGTCATATGGTTAAGTTCAGGTCAGCGGGATATGAATGGAAGTGTAGAAGTTGAGGTTAATTTTGGACATGCTTAGTTTATAATGCTCATGGTGCAATAATCACACTGTCATTTGTCTAAGTTTTGAAATGATTTAATACAATTTATTTACAGATGTTTGAATACCTAAAGTGAGAATTTAAGCCTTAACTTCCCTTTATACTTTTTGGTGGCATATGATAATTACAGATATGTGAAATTAGCTTACCCTTTAAATCTCTTAGGTAAAATTTTTTCTATCAATATTTGTGTAAAATTTGAACCCACAGTCCTTTGTCATTTATGTTATCCTTTGTTTTGCTTTTTATTGATACCTAACAATTGTACATGTTGTGGGATACATGTGATATTTTGATATCTGTGCACAATGTGCAAGAATCATAACAAGGTAATTAGGATAGCCATCACCTCAAACATTTATCATTTTCTTGTGTTGGGAACATTCAATAACCTTTCTTCTAGCTATTTTGAAATAGGCAATAAATTGTTAACTATAGTCACTCTACTGTGCTATCAAACACTAGAACTTATACTTCCTATGTGTATTTTGTACCCATTCACCCATTCTCCTCATCCTGCTCCACACACTCTTCCCAGCCTTCAGAGTGAGATTCTTAGCAGGAGACTGCTCTAAGCACTGCTGACAAATAAATCTCCCTAAAACTCAGCAACATTCAGCATTTAACACGATTTCTTTCACAGTTTGGTTTTCCTAAAAAATGTTGAGCTGTGTTAATCATGGTATTGCTCTGCCAAAAATAACTTTGCTCTTTTTATTTGTTAAGGCACAGATTAAACTAACAAAGAGTCCTCTTCAAAACCAATTAGATGGTATTTTATTCGAATAATTTAGAAGTCTTTTATTCTTTTATATAAAGAAGTCCAAGACAAGTAAACGAATGCTGCTGCATGAGAATATCCAGGAACCCAGGATTGTAGTGTAGCTCAGCCATCCTTAATCAATACCTACCAAAGTACCTGGGGTCACTGCCATTTCCATCCAGTGGGAAAGAAGGAAATCCAAAGCAAGTGGCTTAATCATAGTTGAGATAACACTTAAGCTGCACACATCACTTCTAATCCATGGCATTTAAAGAAAATAGACTAGACACATAGGAAATATGAAATAACTATTATTTAGAGAAGTAATGTTTTATGAGGTGAAAAGGGCAGTAAGATTTTCAGATAAGCAGACAAATATAAATGTCCATGAGACAGATAATTATAGCCTGATTTGGTGCAGTAGCAGTACACATAAGAAAAAAGGGACCAATTAAAGAAATATCTCATTAGAAGATTTGTTTGTGAAGGAAAAGTGACAGGTCTCTCTGGAATTTTGAAATTGAATGACTGGAATGATAATGATATTAAAAACTGAGAGACAAAAGTCAGAAATAAGACTTGATTTATGAAGGAAATTAATTAGTACCCTATGATGTTCAATTGAGAGCTCATGAGACATCGAAGTTTATGTTGAGGACAGATCTGACTTTTATAAAGTTCTATATTTTCTGGCAATAAAAATGAATCAAGGAGAGGCTTCTCCTGCCTCCCCCATTCTGGCCTCTCTATAAATTAACACATGTAATTATTGAATATTTGCATTATGTGCCACATCTAGTCTCTATAACCATAAAAGAATTATACTATGAATTGCATTTTTGTACAAATGTTTTTAAGATTTTTCTTTTCCTTCTTCTCTCTAAATAAGAAAATGAAAATTTGTTATCTGATCCTGAGTGAAAATTCTTGTGTCTCAGTCCCCCAGTCTTTGTCTCTGAGAAGAGACAGGAATCAGATCAGGCCCCTTAGGTAGAATGGGCACTGTAGAACCCAGGCTGCCCACTTAAACAGGCAGAATGAAAAAGAACACAGAGAAAACAGTGTCTGCATTATGAGTTAATTTGATTCCTCTTGCTGACGTTGCTGACTATTAGAATCTCAAGATTCTGGACGTTGGTGACCAGGCTGATTATTCTGCATTTATCTGCCTGAGTGGGGCAATCTCTGAAATCAACCTCTATTCTGTCTGGTTAGTGTCTGACAGAACTACTCCCTGCCTACTGGACTGCTTATTGATCCTTTTTATGTAAAATCAAAACATTTTATTATTGAAAATTTCAAATACATACATAGAAATAATATAATGAGCCCTGTGTATCCATTAGTCAGCATGAACATTTATCAGTATTAGACCAATCTTTCTCCATTGCTTCATTTATCTGCCCCCTTCTAAAGCACATCCCAGACATCATAACATTTTACCCATGAATACTTTAGTATGTGTCTCTGATCAAAACATATACACATACATACATGAATGAGTGTGAATGTATACATACATGTATATATATACTTGTATATATATACACATATGCATATTACACCTAATACATGTAGCAATAGTCCCTTAAAACTTACTTAATATTGTATTTGTATTACATTTTCATGATTATCTCAACGATATCTTTTTACAGTTGGTTGGCTTGAATCCAAACAATGTCCTCATATTAAATTTGGAAGTTAAGTCTCTAGTCTCTTCTATTCTCCAACAGTCTTTTGCTCCCTAACCTTACTTTATGCTTTTGTGTCTTTAAGTAAGAAGGCCATACCCTTACTCAAAGTATATAAGTATATACTGCCAAGCATTTATTTGCTTTTCGGGAATCAAACTCCTTCTTACTCATCTATCTAGTGGCTGAAGAAATATTCCTGCTTGGCTGGATTCTACACAGTGTCTCTTTCCAGTAAGGCCTGTCTGACTCTCAGCCAGTCTTGTGTGACAAGTGCTTTCCAGTCTAGAAGTCCTCATTAACCTCTAGGTATTTTTTTTCTTTGTTTTAACCCAAATGCCAATGGTATTTCTTATAAATACTGTCTTATACAAGGATAAGTGTTATTTGAATACCTTGGTATTTTACTTAATTATTGTAAGACCTTGAACTAACTATTTTGGAAATAAAGTGTAACCATTATATCATTGAAAGAATGTCAATATTAACAAAAAGGAGTTTTCATGAACAGAGACGTCACATCAAATAATAATATAAAAGCATCACATATTTATTGGCATTGGAAACCAGACCATCAGATCTAATTTATTCCTTAAAGTTTTGTTTCTCCTACCAAAATGCAGTATAATAAATTCAAACGGGTTACATATTAGTATTCCAAATTATATCACTGCAGAAGTTGCTGAGCTTTCAAGATATATATCTGTTTAATAGATACAGCCCTCAACTTTTTCCCCCCCCCAGAGAAAAGGTCTTGCTCTGTTGCCCAGGCTGGAGTGCAGTGGCACTATCACAGCTCACTGTAACCTTGAGCTCATGGGCTGTAGCTAGTACTACATGCCACTTTTAATTGAGGATCTTTATTTTATACAAGTCACTGCTTCATTTCTTTTCATTTCTGCAAGAAAAGTATACTTTCATTTGTTTCTCATCACCCTTACAACCTCTGGTGATGACATAAACAGGATGTTAGCAAGGTGTTTAAAATACTTTCAAAGATTGCAGCTATGCAGTTATAACTAAAGCAATCTTAGCTTGAAAAAATGACATATTTAATTCCAAATATAATTAATGTAGTGATTAAGCAAAAATAATAAAATGTCTAGATTCTACGAAATTTAAAAATCCTGATGTGGTTTGGCTGTGTCCCCACCCAAATCTCCTCTTGAATTTTAGCCCCACATAATTCCCATGTGTCATGGGAGGGACCTGGTGGGAGGTAATTGAATCACGGCGTCAAGTTTTTCCCATGCTATTCTCGTGATAGTGAATAAGTCTCACAAGACCTGATGGTTGTACAAAGGGGAGCTCCCCTGCACAAGCTCTTTTGCCTGCTGCCATATAAGACGCGACTTTGCTCCTCATTTGCCTTCAGCTGGGATTGTGAGGCCTCCCCAGCCATGTGGAACTGTGAGTCAATTAAACCTTTTTCCTTATTTTTATAAATGACCCAGTCTCGGGTATGTCTTTATGAAAAGTGTGAGAACAAACATCCCTGGTCCAGTGATGATACAGTTAGTTTCAAGAGCACTGACAGGGCAGTGTTGTAACTTCTGTGTGTCTAGGTGTGTGTCTAACAATAAGCATTGTTATTTCTAGGTGAAATAGGAACTGCTAAATCAAATAATACCATGAGCAGCAGAGCTTGAGTTAAAAGAGAAAAAAAACTGTTTTTCGATGGAAAGCTTTAAATTAGCACTGAGAGATTATTTATACCTTTAAAACATAACTCTTATGAGACAAATTTTCAGTGTCACTTGAATTCATTATCTTGTATAGAATACTAACAAAATGACAACTTAAATCAGAGAGAAAAGCTTATAAATTCAAGAAGGCCTAATTGAAATAATAGAGGGATTGACATATTTCAGAAACATTAACTAAGGAAGAACTACAGTGACTCCTAAAGCTAGAAAAAGAATATTAGTTTAGAAATTACATTTTTAAACTTTTATTTTAGGTTCAGGGGTATATGTGCAGGTTTGTTATATAGGTAAACTTGTGTCATGAGGGTTTGTTGTACAGATTATTTCATCACCTAGGCACTAAGCCTAGTACCCAATTGTTATTTTTTCTGCTCCTCTCTCTTCTCCTACCCTCCACCTTCAAGTAGGCCCCAGTGTCTGTTGTTATCCTCCTTGTGTCCATGAGTTCTCATCATTTAGCTCCCACTTTTAAGTGAGAACATGTGGAATTTGGTTTTCTGTTCCTATACTAGTTTGCTAAGGATAATAGCCTCCAGCTCCATCCATGCCCCGCAAAAGAAATGGTCTCATTCTTTTTTTTACGGCTGCATAGTATTCTATTTTTTTGTGTCCTCTTCAACTTATTATATAAATGTTTTATAGCTTTCATTGTAGAGATTTTTACTTCTTTGGTTAAATTTATTCCTAGGTATTTTATGTTATTTGTAGCTATTGTAAATTAGATTACTGTCTTGATTTTTCAGATTGTTCACTGTTGGCATATAGAAATGCTACTGATTTTGTACGTTGATTTTGCATCCTGCAACTTTACTGAATTTGCTTATCAGTTCTAATTGTTATTTTGGTGGGGTCTTTAGGTTTTTCCAAATATAAGATCACATTATCTACAAATGAGAATAATTTGACTTTTTGTTTTCCAATTTGGATGCCCTAAAGGTATTCTATTTTTAATTTCAAGTTCTACTTGTTCATTGCTGGTACATAGGAAAGTAATTAACTTTTGTATATTAAACTTATATTATGCAAACTTGCTATAATTGCTTATTAGTTCCAGGATTTTTTTCCAATAAATATTTAAGTTACACTAATGCATAGATTGGAAGATGTCATGTATATGTGTGTAGTGAATACACAGGGAAAGCTGCTTATTCTATGTCAGGTGGACTTTAATTGAAAGTCTTCAAGCTTCTGCTTCTCTTCATTTAATTTGTGGCTATTTCCATATTATCCTCTTGCTCAAGGTTATTAAACATTTTTAATTGTACAATTTATGTAATTGCTAAGCATTGCACAATAAAAGGTAAAACTAGATTCCACCTACCCAGTGGTTGAAACTGTTAGAATTTTATGTTTTTCCATTCAATGTTGTCATCCTTATTGTATATACATTTATTGAATTAGCACTACCTTTTGATCTCAACGATACATCAAAGTACTTCTCTGAATTATTATATCAATTTCCAAACAATTGTTTCCATGGGTTGGATAACATTCTGTTGCGTTTCATTAAGTATACTTCTATTGTTAGACAGTTAAGTAGTTTCCATTTTCCCATTCTTTAAATAAACTTATGAAGGTTATCTTAATGCATAAAAGTTTTACACATATCAAATTTTGCCTTAAGATAGAATATAGTATGTATTGAATATGTTAGAGAAAAAACAAAATACCCAAGTGTTCCCTCTGGATAGGGCCCTTCGTTTCAGTGTTTTTTTTTTTTCTCCATCCCCATTGTCATTATTTCCAGCCATAACAATTGTTATTTTACTGTCCTCACCTGAGGGAAGAAACTCTTCCAAATTGAGCTCTGGCTAGGGTGTAGTTTTCTCTCATGTTCACTCTTAAGGATTGTCTTTGAGTACATTTCACTTTTTGAGGCAGTATGTTTTGGTAAGAAGAGCATGAATCAGCTTGTCATTTACTTTTGTGTTGTGCACAGTCTCTGTTTTCTCATCTCTAAAATGAGAACAGCACCTATCAATAAGGATTGCTGTGGCACTTAACAAATAATAACATCTATGCCTTCACCCAGCATACATAATGCTAGATATATCCACAGCTCTCATCAGATGTAACTTGAATTGCATTCAAGGGCTAATTTATTAAACACATGCTTTCTAGACCTTTTAGAGTAGTGCTGTCTGAGAGAACTTTCTATTGTGATGGAAATGATCTTCACTGTTCAATATGGTAGCCACCAACCACATGTGAATATTGAACACTTGAAATGTGATCGCTATGGCTGAAGAACTGAATTTTTAATTATATTTAATTAAAGTTAACTAGCCATACCTGGCTAGTAGCTATTTCAATTGGCCAACACAATTCTAGAGATTATGTCATTGATTTTGTTGTCTAAACAATGAATACCGGTATAATGATGGGAATTTCTGCATAGGAAAATCCACAGCTATCCCATGAAAGCTGATGAAGAAAATGCTCTGGGACTGAGAGGACTATGTGAAACATGTCAGTCATGGCTTTTTAGGCAGATATTTACTTTTTCTCCACATAAAGCTGGCGCTGGCCTTATGAGTACAGCTACCAGGCAAACTTGATCGTGTTAGAGTCACACACAATGTATTCCTCCAACCAGGGTAATTGTCTGGAAAAAAGTTAAATAATGCATGAATGGTTTATTAAAAAAATCAAAACTAAATATCTGAATGAACCAATTTTGTCCTGTTGAATATAAAACCACATTTTCAGAAAATGAAAAAGACAACAAATCTTAGCAATAATAAGCTATGATAAACCATTTGAATGCTCAGTGATAAACCATCTTGCTTGCTCAGTGAGGCATTCTCTTGAAGCAAAATCGATGGATGAGATTTAATTTACATCATGCAAAATATAATAATAGGAGCAATGTTTGAACTTAATTGCTAAGAAAGTGAATAAATAATGGATTAAAATGTTAACATGTGATTCTACTGTATTTAATGTTTGCCTGCCTAAAATAAGTCAATTTTAAATTCACCTTTAGTAATATTATTTACCGCATTGCATTTATAAATGTTGAAAATATTCCACCGAATTTCAGTGGTATAGTTATTACAGTATTATCAAAATATACTTGCAATTTATAGAGGTATAGGAAAAACCAGCCACTACATTTTACATGATTAATATATAGGGATTATTGACTTAGTTTTGTAGAATTTGTGTATATAACAAAACTTTGTTAAACACATGTGAACCTCTGATAATATGTTTTAAGTGATTAATTCTAAACCTATCTAAGATATTATAATATGGGTTATCAATGAAAGGAAAAATATACCTAATAATCACACTTTTGATAGTATTTTAAATTTAGTAATGCATCATAAAAACTATTTGAGAACAACGGCAGGACATGGTCCTCATTTGAATGTTTATTTTCCTTATTAGAGTTGTCCTAATTTGCTATCTGATACTTTTTAAAGAATCTATTAGAAAGTCAACCTGGTTTTATAGAAAAGCAATAAACAGGGACTCAACAGCTCTAAGTTTTACCCTCAGTGGTAGACAGTCACAGTATTTAAAGTCAAACTGATTCACATGCTGATTTCAAAAATTAAAAATGAGATAACATGTGTAAAGAACTTGCCATCTTTCCTTGACAATAGTAAGGCACCAAAGAAAGCTGTTCTTGCTTTAGTAGCAGTAGTAATGATAGAGGTAGATTACTTTTTCTAATTAGATTCTTTGAAAAGTACTGTCAAAAATTATGCTAGATCAACTTGATATTCATATAAAAAATCAACTATTACCTCACACTAAACAAACAGATTAACTTATAAAAGATCAGAAACCTAAAGGTAAAGTCTACAACCATAAATCTTACAGAAGGAAACATACATATATCCTTACAAACTTGAGGTACTCAAAGCTTTCTTAGGACACAAAAAGCATGAATAATAAAAGAAAAAATTGCTAAACTGGATTTCATCAAGACATAGACCCATCATAGAGACTGTCACAGAGTTTGGTTTATTGTAACTAACGGGGATAATGGGGCCTTGAATAATAGGTTGGGTGGCTATATATTGTCCCATTAACCTCTTTCTTGGAAGTTTCCTCTCAGAAGAGAAGACCTGGGGATTATGAAAGAGCTGCTCCCTGAACATCTGTACAAAAGTGGATCTGTATGATACAAAAAGTAGACTGTGGCAGCTATGGAGGTGTACCTAAACCCCACATTTCTAGGGAGTCTGAGCCTCTAGTAATCATACCCTTCTCAGGCTGGGGTTGTGAAAGTCTTGGTCAGAAAAATAAGAAGTCATCCCTTGGTATCCGTGGGGGATTGATTCCAACCACCCCATGGATACCAAAATCCACACTTTCTCAAGTTCCTGATATAAAATCGTGTCACTATTCACAATAGCAAAGGCAAGGAATCAACCTAGGTGCCCATCAGTGGTGGACTGGATAAAGATAATGTGGTACATATATACCATGAAATACTATACAGCCATAAAAAAGAACAAAATCATGTCCTTTGCAGAAACATGGATGCAGCTAGAGGCCATTATCCTAAGAAAATCAATGCAGAAACAAAAAATCAAATTCTGCATGTCTCACTTACAAGTGGGAGCTAAACAATGGATGCTCATGGACATAAAGATGGCAAAAAGAAACACTGGGAACTACTAGTTGTGGGGGAAGGATGGGGGGCAAGGGTTGGAAAACTAACTATTGGGTATTATACTTACTACCTGGGTGATACGGTTTGGATGTGTGTCCCCTCCAAATCTCCTGTTGAAATGTGATCCCCAGTGTTGGAGGTGGGGCCTAAGTGGGAGGTATTAGATCATGGGGACAGACTCCTCCTGAATGGCTTAGCATCATCCCCTTGGTGATGAGTGAGTTCTTGCTCAGTTAGTTCATGTGAGATCTGGTTGTTTAAAAAAGTCTAGGACTTCCTCCTTCTCTCTCTCTCTTTCTCTCTCACCATGTAATATGCTGGCTCCCCCTTAAACTTCCATCGTGCTTGTAAGCTTCCTGAGGCCTCACCAGAAACCAAACAGATGGCACCACATATCCTATACACCCTACAGAACTGTGAGCCCATTAAACCTCTTTTCTTCATAAATTACCTAGTCTCAGATATTTCTTTACAGCAATGCAAGAATGGACTAATACATTAGGTGACAGGATCAGTGATACCCCAAACCTCAGCATCACACAATATATCAAGGTAACAAAAATGGACATGCATTCCCTAAATTTAAAAGTTGAAATTATATAAAAAATGGTGCAGTATTTTCACACACTTTATGTACATCTTCTTATATACTTTAAATCATGTCTAAATTACTTATAACACCTAATACGATGTAAATATGTAAACGCTATGTAAATAGTTGTTATACTGTATTGTTTAGGGAATAATGAAAAGAAAATAAGTCTGTTCATGTTAAGTACAGATGCAACCATCCTTTTTTTCTTGAATATTTTTAATCCCTAGTTGGTAGAATCCACAGATGTGGAACTCACGAATATGGAGGACTATTTGTATTTGTCAACCACAAAAGAGTTCTTTTGGTTTGTATAACATTCATTTGGTAAGCCCCTTCCTTTTCTCATTATCCTTCTGTAAGATGTCAATACAACTTAGTAATAACCAGCCAACTCCATTGTGCTTGTATGCATTTTCTTCCCATACCTTTAAAATGCCTAAATGATCATATCAGCAAGAGTGTTCTGTTCAATCCAACATTCTCCCAGTTTAACAAAGATGAACATTTTTAACAAGTTTGCTGATATGCACTGAAATGTCACATGCAAAGGGATATGAGCGAGACATTATCAACATCTGCTACATACTACTGACATATAATACTGAATAGATATTGGAGCTTTAAAACAGAATTATTGAATGACTATGTAGGCTTGGAAGAGAACTTTCCTATTTGTTTGAGGGATTATTTCAGTTCCCATGTTGAATGGACTTTCAGTGTTTTTGTTGTTGTTGTTTTGTCAATCTGACTTTCAAGCTGAATGATGGCTATAGACATGGGACTCTTCACCCTGAATCTCCTGTGGTGTTCTAGTTCTCAGTCACCCTCAAATGTACCTCACTTTAAAAAATATGCACCTTGAAGAAAATTGTACCTGTGTGTCCCTAAACTTCTGGAATTCTCCAAAGAATATGAAATAAAATGTTCACCCTTTTATGATAGTAATAATCAAAATAGAAGGTTATATTCTATCAATGATCATAGTAAGTGCAAGCTATTTTAGGAGAAAACTATGAGAACAAACAAAGTAAGACATTTTTGGTAATTTCTTCTATGGATTTTTCAAGAGAGAGACTAAATTATACCTTGACTAACTATTGAATATTTAAAAACTACAGGGTTCTTTCAGTGCACATTCACACTATCTTGTCATCATGCTGACAAAATTTGCTAAACAAGTACTGCTTAAGAGGATTTTGCATTACTGAAAAAGGTAACCCATAATACAAATCATTAAACTGCAAGAGAAGCAGGTCTGTTGTTAATACTTACAAAATTGATTTGTACTGCTTGATATCCCAGAGGCAATAGAGAAACTTTGTAGCACTTAGCTACAAAATAAACCCCTTATCTTGCTGTCCTGTATATTTTCTTTTCTATGGCTCATAGAGATCTGAATAGTTGGTCTTCATATTTCTGCAGCATATAGATACCTTAGAAGAGTCCATATAACGTTCAACAAATATTATCTATTGTTAATAAAAATTGATTGTATCCATTTTCAACCTTACAAAATTAACAACAGTGCCCCAGAATTGTGCTCATGGTGGATTAAATAATACGGCAGTGAATCAGATTGTGGGTATTAAGAAAATTACCATGCTTGAAGCTACTATGGGGACCTCCAATGTCTACACAAGTGTGTCTTTAGAAATAGCTTTAGCTGTAAAAGCTCCAGGGCAAATGGCAGCCCCAATGCCTTTCTTTCAACATATCTTCCCCCCGGCAAAAAAAAAAAAATTGATTTTTAATAAACCATTATATCTACTATAGCTCACTTTCATCTTAATGGTATAATTTTTAGTTTTTATAAATAGCCATATGTCTCTCCAAATGAGAAGGATACAAAGTGCTATGGTTTTAATGTGTTCCTCAAAGTACATGTGTTGGGAACTAGATCCTCAATGTGGTAGTGTCAGGAGGTGAGACCTAATAAAAGGTGTTTGGGTCATGGGGGCACAACTCTTATGAATGGATTAATGTCATTATCATGGGAGTGGGTTTATTATCATAGGAGTGGGTTGCTTCTAAAAGGATTAGTTTGGCCTCCTCTTGTTCTCTCTCTCAAACTCTGTTTGCTCTTCCATTTTTCATCATGGAATGATGAAGCAAGAGCCCTTACGTGATACCAGTACCTTGTTCTTGGACTAGCCAGTCTCTAGAGCCATAAATCAATAAATTTCAGTTATTTATAAAGTATTCAGTCTGTGGAATTATGGCAGCACAAAATGAACTAAGGCGCAAGACTACGTTATCCGTTATGACCCCATCCACATAGGTTAAAGAGAATAATCAAAGAAGAGCTGGCCAAACAAGAACTCTCTCCATTGCCATTTCTCTGAAAGTCCCAACGGCTGCATCAGATTCTGTTTTGGTTCATCATGTTCCTTTAGCAGCCTCATATAACCTGTACTCTGATAGTCAAGAATGGAGGTTCTGGATACAAGCAGGCCTGATTCAAACTCTCACTCTGCCAAGCTTAACATCTGACTGACCACAAGCACACGATTTAAGTTCTCTAAGTTTTAGTATCTTAATCAACAAAATCCAAATAATAATGTACAGTGTTAATAATAGGGCTGGTGTGAGGATAAAGTGAGATAATTACGGTAATGTTTGGCTTATCTTAAATTCTAAAACTGTTACTTTTAAAACATTAAGCTTTTCCTATTGTTTTCTAGCGTGTACCTCCTCCACAGAGAAGAGCCAGAATAGTAAGTAGACACATTTTGACCAGATGGTCTAGGAGAGAACACTTGGATTCACCATAGAAGAGATGGGAAGCCCTGGAAGTACATAACGACAGGGTTCAAGGCAGCTTGCTCTGCTGGAAACTGGCTGAGACCTAAGAGTGGCTCCTGGACACAGGGAAACAGCAAGAGAGAAATACCCAGGACTCTGAAACTGGCTTTTATGATCTTGGCTATGGGAGAAACCCTTGACCCACAAGGGCCTTGTGCCTGACATCTGGAGCTGCATAAAGATTGCACAGAGATGTTGCTCCAGAAAGGGAACCCATACAGAATCCCACACACATCCAAGCCTGGAGCAGCCTCAGCTGGGAGCCATTTTGAGAGCCCAGATGCCAGAGATTTATGGACATGACTGCAGCCACTGCAGTGCTACAAGGAAGGACAGGGGAAAACAGGCTCGCTCATTCACGCTTGGGAGAGTATTGCTGCTCTGCCAGGAGCTGCTCTTGAGACTGAGATGTGAGTGGACCACACTCCCCACAGCTTCTTGTTCAAGCTGCTTGCCCAGGTGGTATCCTACCCTCCCTGGCCCGAGGCTCAAGGTACCATTTTGGGAGTTTAACTCTAGGCTGCACCCTGCCTTTGGCCTAAGCTTTGATGTAGCTGCAGCCACTGCCCAGCCAAGGAGGGAGAGGGAGACCAGGCCATCCCATGCACATCTAGGACAATACCCACTGCTCTGCAACAGACTGCTGTCAGACTGAGATACAAACCACACTCTCCACAGCTTTTTGCCCACATTGCTTGCTTGAGAGGGGTCCCACCCTCTGTAGTTACAAGCCCACAGCTGGCAACATTTTGAGAATTCAGAGGCACTGTTTGGTGACATGGCATTGTAGTCTGGGGCCAGAGATTGGAGTGCTTCCTCTGGAATTGGGGGAGAGTCCCCACAGCCAGAATTGAGCAGTGAGTGTGGAGAGTGCCTCAGCAATAGGTGCTGGAATTAGGCACTCCCCCATCACAGGACTGGAGAATGATGGAAGTTGCTGAAGCTGAAGTTTCTCCTGGGCAGCCAGACTTGCAACCAGGGACAGCTTTGTAACCTGGAACCATTCTGTGTGTGTCATTGCTGGATGCCCCAGCTGGTTCCCTTGGTCAGTTGGGGGACAGTGCCCCACTAGCTCTGAGGAGTGGAAGGAAGGTAGACTCTACTCCCCTGGAAATCTACCCCTCAACTTAGATCATCCTTAAGGGACCAGGTAGCACAGCCCGCCAAAGCCCAGTTTGAGTAAAAGGAAATGCAAACATGGCGCTGGCCACTGAAGGGGGCACCACCAAAGCCCAGGAACGAATGTGGAGAAGGGGAATTCTTTCAACTGCCCCAACACCCTCCTCGGTTCACGGTCATGGACTCAGCAGTGACTCTTCCTGTGGAGACCCAAGGAGCGTGGGCTAAGAGTCCACTTCTCCAAGGGCTTCTCCAGCGGCTCCACCCACAATGAAGGTGAATGCGCCCTAGGGGACGGTGTTTTTTGTGCTCCATTGCCTCTGCTTTGCCTTAACCTGCAGGCTCTTACTCTTATGCGCCATCTCCTGGAAGCAGCCTAAATTACACCAACAAATGAAATTAGATTGCTGCAACAAGCAATGTCTGAGAAAGCCACTGCACCAACCTAACTTCAACCATGGAACACGTACAGAGCCTTGGCACATTGAAAGCATCCGGAAATAAAGCCAAATGATCATACACATTATATACCGCAGTCATACCCCCAAGGGAGAAAAGAATAAGACATCAAGAAGCCTCATCCTAACAATAGCAAATTAAAAAAAAATGCATCAGCTCTCTGAGATAAGAAGGAACCAGCACAAGAACTCCAGCAATACAAAAAGCCAGAGTGTTTAATCACCTCCAAAGGATCCCATTAACTCCTAAGCAATGTATCATAACCAGAGTCAAATGTTTGAAATGACAGATATAGAATTCAGAATATGAATGGCAAAGAAACTCAACAAGATCCAAGAGAAATCCAACACAAAGAAGCCAGAAAAATGACCCAAGATTTGAAAGGACAACATAGTTACATTAGGAAAGAACCACACGGGATGTCTGGAATTTAAAAATTTACTTTAAGAATTCAAAATATGATCATAAACCTTAACAAATGACTAGACCAAGCAGAAGAAAAAAATTCAGAGCTCAAGGATTGGTCCTATGAATTGACTCAGTTAAAAAAAAAAACAAAAACTAAAGAAAAAATAATAAATAAAATGAACAAAGCCTTTGAGAAATATAGGATTATATTAAGTGACCAAATCTATGACTTATTGGCATTCCTGAGACAGAAGAAAAGAAGATAAGCAACTTAGAAAACATATCTGAAGATATAATTCAGGAAAATTTCCCCAATCTTGCTAGAGGGGTTGACATACAGCTAGAAGAAATCTGGGGAACTCCTATGAGATACTATATAAGACAATGATCCTCAAAGCACTTAGTCATCAGACTATCCAAGGTCAATGTGAAAGAAAAAACTGTAAATGAAGCAAGAGAAAAGGGTCATATCACCTATAAAGGGAAATTCATCAGACTAACAGTGGATGTATCAGCAGAAATCTTACAAGCCACAAGAGATAGGGGGCCCATTTTCAGCTTTTTTTTTTTTTTTTTCTGAGATGGTGTCTTGCTCTGTCGCCCAGGCTGGAGTGCAGTGGTGCAGTCTCAGCTCACTGCAACCTCCGCCTTCCAGGTTCAAGCGATTCTCCTGCCTCAGCCTCCCGAGTAGCTGGGACTACAGGTGTATGCCACCACACCTGGCTAATTTTTTGTATTTTTGTTAGAGATGAGGTTTCACCATGTTAGCTAGGATGGTCTCAATCTCCTGACCTCGTGATCCACCCCCTTTGACCTCCCAAAGTTTTGGGATTACAGGAGTGAGCCACCGCGCCCAGCCTCAGCATTCTTAAAGAAAAAAATGCTAGCCAAGAATTTCATATCCTAACAAACTATATTTCATAACTGAAGGGAAAATAAAGTCTTTCCAAAACAAGCAATTACTAAGGGAATTCATCACCACCAGACCAGCCTTACAAGTCATACTTAAGGGAGTTGTAAACATGGAAACAAAATAATGGTACTTGCTATCATAAAAGCACATGCAAGCACAGAACCCACAAAGCCCAAAAGCAACTCTATAGTTGAGACTACAGAACAACTAGCTAACAAGTTGTTACAAAACTACACATGTCAATATTAATCTAGAAAGTAAATGACCTAAATGCTCCACTTAAAAGACATAGAGTGGCAAATTGGATTTTAAAAAGCAAGACTCATTCTTCTGCTATCTTCAAGAGACCCATGTCACATGTAGTGGAACCCACAAGCTCAAAGTAAATGGATGGCAACAGATTTATCACAACAAATTCAAAACAATAAAGAGGAGGGGCCACTAATCTTATAGCAGATAAAATAGACTTTAAACCAACAATAGAAACAAAAAAAAAGGACAAAGGGGGCATTATGTAATAATCAAGGGTTCAACTCAACAAGAAGACTTAACTACCTAAATATATATTCAACCAACGTTGGAGCACCCATAAAACAATTACTTCTAGACCTAACAAAAGACTTTAACAGACAGTAATGGGGGACTTCAAAACCCTACTGATAACATTAGACAGATGATTGCAGCAGGAAACCAACAAAGAAATTCTAGTCTTAACTTCAATACTTGACCAATTAGACCTGATGGACATCTACAGAATACTCCACCCAATAACTACAGAATGTGCATTCTTCTCATCTACACATGGAACATATTCTAGGATTGACCACATGCTCAATCACAAAGTGAGTCTTAATAAATTTTAAAAATCTGAAACATGCCAAGCATCGTCTGTGATCACAGTGAACAAAAATGGAAATCAATACCAAAAGGAATTCTAAAAAACCACACAAATACATGGAAACTAAACAACTTGGTCCTAAATGACTTTTGAATAAACAACAAAATTAAGGGAGAAATAAATTCGCTGAAAAAAAAATGAAAATAGACACACAACATACCAAAACCTGTGGGATATGGCAAAAGCTGTGCTAAGAGAAAAGTTTATATTGTTATATGTCCACATTAAGAAGATAGAAACATCTCAAATTAATGATCTAACATCACATCTAGAGGAAGTAGAAAAACAAGAACTCAACCTAAAGCTAGCAGAAGAAAATAAATAACTAAAATCAAAGCAGATCTAAATGAAATTGTGACCCAAAAAACCATACAAAGGATTGTGACAAAAAGTTGGTCTGTTGAAAGGATAAACAAGATTGATAGATAATTAGATAGATTAATAAAGAAAAAGAGAAGATCTAAATAAGCACAATCAGAAATGTTAAAGGTGACATCACAACCATTATCACAGAAATATGAAAGATCAGCAGAGTGTATTATGGACACCTCTATGCACACAAACTAGAAAATCAAGAAGAAGTGGATAAATTCCTGGAAACACACAACCTCCCAAGATTGATCCAGGAAGAGAAACAGAAATCCTGAACCAACTAATAATGAGTAATGAAATTGAATCAGTAATTTAAAAAATCCACCAACCAAAAAATGCTATGGACCAGGTAGATTCACAGCCAAATTCTACCAGACATACAATGAAGAGCTGGTACAAATCCTACTGAAACTATTCCAAAAATCGAGCAGAAGGGACTCCTCCCTAACCAAAATCTGGCAAAAACACAACCCCTACACCCAAATCTGGTAAAAACACAACAAAAGAAGAAAACTTCAGTCACTATCCCTGATGAATGTAGATGTAAAAATCCTGAACAAAATTCTGGCAAACTAAATCTAGCAAAACATCAAAAAGTTAATTCACCATGACCAAGTGGGCTTAATCCCTGGGAAGCAAGGGTGGTTCAACATACGCAAATCAATAAATGTGATTTACCACATAAACAGAATAGAAAACAAAAAACATCTGATCATCTCAGTAGACACAGAAGAGGCCTTTGAAAAACTCCAACGTACCTTCATGATAAACACCCTCAAGAGACAAGGCATCAAAAGAATATACCTCAAAATAAGAGCCATCTAGGACAAACCCACAGCCAACATCAGACTGAATGAGCAAAAGCTGGAAGCATTCCCCTTAAGAACTGGAACAGATAAAGATGCCCACTCTCACCACTCCTATTCAACATAGTACTGGAAGTCCTAGCCTGAGCAATCAGGCAAGACAAATAAATAAAAGGCATTCAAATGGGAAAAGAGGAAGTCAAATTATCTCTCTTCACTGATTACATGATTCTATACCTAGAAAACACTAAAGAGTCTATGAAAAAACTCCTAGAACTGATGACTCAGCACTCTCAGGATACAAAACCAATGTACACAAATAAGTAGCATTTCTATTCACCAATAATGTTCAAGCTGAGAACCAAATCAAGAATGCAATCCCATTGCCAATAGCCACACATACACACACACAAAAAAAACTACCCAGAAATACGTCTAACCAAGGAGGTGAAACATCTCTATGAGGACAACTACAAAACACTTCTAAACAAAATTATAGATGACACAAATGGAAAAACATTCCATGGATTATGGATTCAAAGAACAAACATTGTTAAAGTGTCTGTAGTACCCAACGCAATCTACAGATTCAGTGGTATTCCTATCAAATTACTGATATCATTTTTCACAGAAATAGAAAACAACAATTCTAAAATTCACATGGAACCTGAAAAGAGCCTGAATAGCAAAGGAAATCCTAAGCAAAAAGAATGAAACTGGGGGCATCACATTACCTGACTTAAAACTATACCAAAAGGCTACAGTAACCAAAACAGCATGGTACTGGTGCAAAAATATAGGCATAGACCAGTGGAACAGAATAGAGCCTCCTGCAATAAAACTGCATACTGATCTTCAACAAAGTTGACGAAAATAAACAATGGAGAAAGAACTCCCTATTCAACAAATGGTGCTGGGATAACTGGCTAACCATATGCAGAAGAATGAAACTGTACCATTACCTTTCTCCATATACAAAAATTAACTCAAGATGGATTAAATCCTTAAATATAAGACCTCAAACTATAAAAATCCTAGAAGAAAACCTTGGAAATACTCTTGTAGATGTTGGCTTCTGCAAAGTATGATGAAGACCCTGAAAACAAAGGTGACAAAATCAAAAACAGACAAATGGGACTTAATTAAAGAGCTTCTGCACAGCAAAATAAACTATCAAGAGAGTATATAGACAACCCACAGAATGGGAGAAAATATTTGCAAACTATGATTCCAGCAAATGACTAATATCCAGAACCTTTAAGGAACTTAAAAAAATCAATGAGAAAAAAACAACCCCATTAAAAAGTGGGCAAAGACATAAACAGACACTTCGCAAAAGACATACAAGTGACCAACAGACATAAAAAAAATCACTAAGCATCAGAGAGATGCAAATGAAAACCATATTGAGATACCATCTCACACCAGTCAGAATGACTATTATTAAAAAGTAAAAAAAAATAACAGATGCTGGTGAGGCTGCAGAGAAAAGGGAACATTTATACAATGGTGGTAGGCATGTAAATTAGTTCAGCCACTGTGGAAAGCAGTTTGGAGATTAATCAAAGAACTAAAACTAGAACTGCCATTCAACCCTACAATCTCATTACTGAGTATATACCCAGAGGAAAATAAATTATTTTACCAAAAAGACACATGCATTGTCACAGCACTATTCACAATAGCAAAGATATGGAATCTACCTGGTTGCCCATCAATGATAGATTGGATAAAATAAATACGAGATATATATACACACACACACACACACACACACACACACACACATACATTACAGAATACTATGCAGCCATAAAAAGAGTGAAATTGTTAGAGTAGGTAGTTAGGCAGATATGTGCAGAGCAGGAGAGCTCCCCTCCCACTCAGGAATGTCAGGCGACCATCAGGTGATGGTCAGGCTGTTGTTAAACAATCTCACTAAAACAATAATTGGTCACAGCTGGCACCAGGGAAAGACAGTCTCCAATAGACAGAAAACAGCTGAAGCTGGTGATCAGCAGCTTCCCAATAAGATCTCAGGAGTTGGGTGAAGAGGCTCAAGCATGCACACTAAGAGGCAAAATAGTGGAGTTTAACCAGTATATGACCTCCCTCTAAGAACACTAGATTGAAAAGGGAAAATCGCCTCAAGTGAGCATGCACACAACTTCAATAAACACACTGTACATGCGGCCCAGCCCAAGTGCTGGCAGGCCACCATATATGCAGACAGCCTTCTCCAAGGGAAGAATGGAGAAGAAACACAAACCCTGGAACCATGCCAATGTATATAAACCCCAAGGCAATGGCCAAACGGGGCACTTGGATCTCTCAAGTCACCTGCTTGGCCCTCTTCCAAGTGTACTTTCTTTCACTCCTGCTCTAAAACTTGCCTCAGTTTCTCCCTCTGACTTAAACCTGTTTCTGTCCCTCAGCTGAATATTCTTTCCTCTGAGGAGGCAAGGATCGAATTTGCTGCAGACTCATCAAATTTGCTGCTCCTAACAAAATCTTGTCTTTTGCAGCAACATGGATCCAGTTAGAGGACATTATCCTCAGTGAATTTATACAGAAACAGAAAACCAAATACTGCATATTCTCACTTATAAGTAGGAGCTAAACATTGGGTACAATCGGACACGAAGATGGGAACAATAGACACTGAGGATGCCAAAAAAGGGAGGGAGTCGGGCAAGGATTGAAAAACTCTCTACTGAGTATTTTGTTGCTACTTTGGTGGCGGGATCATTAGAAGCCGAAACTTCAGCATCACAGAATATACGCATGTAACAAGCCTGAACATACACCCTTCTAATCTAAAATTTTTTTAAAAAAACTTTTATTTTTAAACATATAACTTAAAACATTGGAAGCCCTGAAATCCTTTTCCCAAAAATAAGGAAAATAATTTGGACAACTCTTCAACACAAAAATGATGCAAGTCACCTTCTTTTATGACCAACAGTAATATTAATTTCCTACAGGAAACTTAAAAGGAATCAAACACATATTCTATCATTCCACATATCCCTTTTGGATTTCATAAAGTAATCAAGTGAGTATTTCCTGTTAATTTGAGAAATTTAAATTGACTATCTGCCAATACTTGACTATTCATTTAGTAAAAGCTTTCCTTTATCATTATAAAAGTACGATACTCCTTCAATGTTGATTGTTGTGAGATATTTAATTTCCTATCTACTCAAAAGAAAACATTGTAGATCTAGTGGACAAAAAATCTCATTAAGCTCTGAAATTAAATCTCAACTGCAAACAAGTGGGCTTAATCTCATCTCCATAAGATTTTCATCTTCAAGTGACTCAAAGATTTATATATACTTAGTGTATAATCATTCAGATGAGAATAGATATTAATAAAGAATATTTAAAAAAAAATTCTGACCAAGCGCAGTGGCTCACACCTGTAATCCCAGCGCTTTGGGAGGCCGAGGCAGGCAGATCATGAGGTCAGGAGTTTGAAACCAGTCTGACCAACATGGAGAAACTGCGTCTCTATTAAAAATACAAAAATTAGCTGGGCATGGTGGCGCATGCCTGTAATCCCAGCTACTTAGGAGGCTGAGGCAGGAGAATTGCTTGAACCCGGGAGGCGGAGGTTGCAGTGAGCTGAGACGGTGCCACTGCACTCCAGCCTAGGCAACAGAGCGAGACTTTCCGTCAAAAAAAAAAAAAAGTACCAGTTACCAAAGGTGAAAGAACTCATTATTTTAAACCATAGATTCTCAGATTCTAACACAGGATAAGAAATATCTTCCCAGGGGGTAGGGCCAAGATAGCTGACTAGAAACAGCGGCGATCTGAGGCTCCCACTGAAAAAAACCATAATAAGTGTGTGAATCCTTACCAGCAACCAAGCTATGGAGGTTCTCTCATCAGAACTGACTAGGAGGCTGGCGTGATCCACGGAGAGGCAGGAAGAGCAGCGTGGTGAGGGGTGGCCCACCTGAGAGCCACAAGAGGCAGGGGAGCCCCCACTTCCCCAGCGAAGGGGGGCAGTGAGTGAGTGGGTTACCCAGCCAGGGAAACCATGCTTTTTTCCCAGAACTGTGCAACCCACGGATTGGAAGATCCCACTTGCAAACCCACACCACCGGGGCCTAGCATCCCAACCCTGGAGTCACGCAGATTCTTAACAGCCTCTCAGCTGGAATCTGCTTAAGCCTATGGAGCTCCTGCGGGGAGGGGTGACCAGGCCACAGCTGAGGCTGCCTGCTGTCTAAGCCGTTTGAGCTCCTTGGGGGAGGGGCAGCAGCCAGCACCGGGACTGATAACTGCCTAATAAGCTAAGCTTTCTGGGTGAGAGAAGGGTGGCACTCATCTCTATAGCTCCAGGCCATGCTTTTCCCCTGCTGGAGCCAGGGAGGCTGGACAGCTTGGTCCCAAGACGTGCCCCCCACAGCCCAACACACCCGCTGTGGCAGACTGCAGCCAGAGGGCCTCTTCAGGCCTGACCCTGACACATCCTTCCTCACTGGGTGGGAATTTCCCGCAGGAACTCTAATAACTTCAGCCAGAGGCTCAGGGACAGAACCCAGATCTCCCTAGGCCTTAGACCCTAGGGGGAGGGGTGGCCACAGTCTCTGCGGACCAGCAGACTTAGCCTTTCCTCCTGGTAGTTCTGAGGAATCCAGGCAGCCCAGCTAAATGGGATTTCCCCTAGCAAAGCTCACCCCCTCCACCAAGGGACAGTAAAAGTACTTTGTTAAGCGGGTCCTGTTCCCATGCCACCCAACTGGGTGAGACCCTCCAACAGGGGTTGTCAGACACCCTATACAGGAGCAATCCCACTGGCATCAGATTGGTGCCCCTTGAGTCAGAGGTCCCAGAAGAAAGAGCAGGCACCCATCTTTGCTGTTCTCCAGTCTCCTTGAGTGATGTCTCCAGGCATGGGAGCGAACCAGATGAATAGGGCTTGAAGTGAACCCCTAGAAAATGGCAGCAGACCTACAGAAGAGAGACCTGACCATTGAAAGAAAAACAAACAGAAAGCAACAACAGAATCAGCAACAACAAAAAGGTCCCTACAAAACCCTATCCAAGGGTCAGCAGCCTCAAAGATTGAAACTAGACAAACTCACGAAGATGAGAAAGAATCAATGAAAAAAAACACTGAAAACCCAAAGGCCAGAGTGCCTCTTCTCCTCCAAATTATTGCAACATCTCTCCAGCAAGCGTGCAGGACTGGAAAGAGGATGAGATGGACAAATTGACAGAAGTAGGCTTCAGAAGATGGGTAATAAAAAACTACAGTGAGCTAAAGGAACATGTTCTAACCTAATGCAAAGAAGCTAAGAACCTTGATAAAAGGTTAGAAGAGCTGCTAACTAGAATAATCAGTTTAGAGAGGAACATAAATGACCTGATGGAGCTGAAAAACACATCAAAAGAACTTTGTGAAGCATACACAAGTATCAATAGCTGAATCAACCAAGTGGAAAAAAAGGATATCAGAGTTTGAAGACCATCTTGCTGAAATAAGGCATGCAGACAAGACTAGAGAAAAAAGAATGAAAAGGAATGAACAAAGCCTCCAAGAAATATGGGACTTCATTAAAAGACTGAAACTATCAATTGACTGGAATACCTGAAGGAGACAGGTAGAATGGAAACAACCTGGAAAACACTTCAGGATATTATCCAGGAGAACTTCCCCAACCTAGCAAGACAGACCAACATGCAAATTCAGGAAATACAGAGAACACCACTAAGATACTCCATGAGAAGATCAACCCCAAGAAACTTAATCATCAGATTCTCTAAGGTTGAAATGAAGGGGAAAATGTTAAGGGCAGCCAGAGAGAAAGGACAGGTCACCTAAAAAGGGAAGCCTATCAGACTAACAGTGGACCTCTCAGCAGAAACTCTACAAGCCAGAAGAGATTGTGGGCCAATATTCAACCTTCTTAAAGAAAAGACCTTTCAACCCAGAATTTCATATCCAGTCAAACTAAGCTTCATAAGCAAAAGGGAAATAAAATCCTTTCCAGACAAGCAAATGCTGAGGGGTTTTGTTACCACCAGGCCTGCCCTGCAAGAGCTCCTGAAAGAAGCAGTAAATACGGAAAGGAAAAATGGGTAGCAGCCACTGCAAAACCATACCAATTATAAAGATCAAACTGCATCAACTAGTGTGCAAAATAACCAGATAAGATCATGAAGACAGGATTAAATTCACACATAACAATACTAAACTTAAATGTAAATGGGTTAAATGCCCCAATTGAAAGAAACAGACTGGTGTGCTGTATTCGGGAGTCCCATCTCATGTGCAAAGACAGACAAAACAAAGGGATGGAGGAAAATTTCCCAAGCAAATGGAAAGGAAAAAAAAAACAGGGGTTGCAATCCTAGTCTCTGACAAAACAGACTTTAAACCAACAAAAATCACAAACGACAAAGACGGGCATTACATAATGGTAAAGGGAACTAAAGCTAACTATTCTAAATATATATGCACCCAATACAGGAGCACCCAGATTCATAAAACAAGTTATTAGAGACCTACAAAGAGACTTAGACTCCCACACAATAATAGTGGGAGACTTTAACACTCCACTGTCAATATTAGACAGATCGACGAGACAGAAAATTAACAAGTATATTCAGGACTTGTACTCAGCTCTGGATCAAGTGGACCTAATAGACATCTACAAAACTCTCCACCCTTATTCAACAGAATATACATTCTTCTCAGTGCCACATGGCACTTATTCTAAAATAGACCACATAATTGGAAGTAAAACACTCCTCAGAAAATGCAAAAGAACGGAAATCATAACAAACAGTATCTCAGACCACAGTGCAATCAAATTAGAATTCAGGATTAAGAAACTCACTTAAAACCACACAATTACATGGAAATTAAACAATTTTAATTTGCTCCTGAATGGAAACTAAACAATTTTAATTGCTCCTGAATGACTCCTGGGAAAATAATTAAATTAAGACAGAAATCAAGAATTTCCTTGAAGACAATGAGAACAAAGAGACAATGTATCAGAATCTCTGGGACACAGCTAAAGCAGTGTTAAGAGCGAAACTTATAGCACTAAATGCCTATATCAGAAAGCCGGAAAGATCTAAAATTGACACCCTAACATCACAATTAAAAGAGCTAGAAAGGCAAGAGCAAACTAATCCAAAAGCTAGCAGGAAACAAGAAAAAACTAAGATCAGAAAAGAATTGAAGGAGATAGAGACACGAAAAGACCTCCAAAAAATCAACAAATCCAGGAGCTGGTTTTTTTTTTTTTTTTTTTTTTTTGAAAAAATCAACAAAATAGATAGACTACTAGCTAGACTAGAGAGAAAAATCAAATAGACACAATAAAAAATGATAAAGGGTATATCACCACTGACCCCACAGAAATACAAACTACTATCAGAGAGTACTATAAACACCTCTGTGCAAATAAACTAGAAAGTCTAGAAGAAATAAATAAATTCCTGGACACATACACCCTCCCAAGACTAAACCAGGAAGAAGCCAAATCTCTGAATAGACCCATAACAAGTTTTGAAATTTGAGGCAGTAATTAATAGCCTACCAACAAAAGAAAGCTCAGGACCAGATGGTTTCACAGCCAAATTCTACCAGAGTACAAAGAGGAGCTGGTACCATTCCTTTTGAAACTATTCCAACAATTGAAAAGGAGGGATTCCTCCCTAACTCATTTATGAAGCCAGCATCATCCTGATACAAAAACCGGGAAGAGACACAACAAGAAAAGAAAACTTCAGGCCAATATCCCTGATGAACATCGATGCAAAAATCCTCAGTAAAATACTGGCAAACTGAAACCAGCAGCATATCAAAAAACTTATCTACCATGATCAGGTCAGCTTCATCCCTGGGATG